>NC_141072.1:16433682-16506182 GCF_041138505.1 Cibotium barometz | reverse complement strand
ATTAGTACTGATAAGGTGACAGCTGGATAGTTTAAATTCCTATTTTTGGACATATTAAACTCTTGCATGATTTTTTCCTTTAATGCTAGAGCTAGAATTAGGATGCCCGCTCATAGCCAACCGCTCCATGCTGCCAACGAATTCCCTCCCTATCACAATTCCCCCCCCCCTCTCTCTCTCTGTCTCTCCTTGGCCAAAAGATGTAGTCGATCACAGCGAATTCCCTCCCTATCACAATTCCCCCCCCCCCCCCCTCTCTCTCTGTCTCTCCTTGGCCACCAAAAGATGTAGTCTATCACAGCTCAACCTTTCCTCTCAGCTTGTATGCGTCCATGGCTTAAGGCTCTCTTCATCTAGCTTCCCCTCCAACTTCCTTCCCTTGTTGCTATGGACCTTTTGCTGAGCATACATTCATGCAAGCTCAGGTTCAAACACCTATTGACAATGGCCAAGTTGAAGCAAACAATGGGCATAGCCATGTTGAGGAGAGGTCAACCACTAAAAAGTGTATGGATGAATCCTTGGCTGTAGTGAGTGTAGATCAGCCCTCTGCAAGGACTCTCTGGCGGCTTTCTTTAGATATTATCAGTTCCATAAACATGAGGGTGCAACATTTACATTTTGCAGCCAGGGATTTTATATTCACGTGATCACAAGATTTTTTGTGTTAATAACACTTGTGAACATGTTATTCACATGTTCACATGATTTCATGTTCACAAAAAAGCAGGTCAGCAGTGACCTGGTAACCGCCTAATTTCCCGCCGGGCTTTTTTTGTTTTCCCGGCGGGCTTCGGGGTCGTCACAAAGCCCGGCGGGCTACATATTTCTATATATATGAGCCCCCAGGAGGCCCTTTGGGGAAGTATTTTTCTGAGCTCAGCTTCAGCCTCCTGCCCTCTAGCACTCAGCCTCCTGCCCTCCAGCTTGTGCAACCTCCGACCGTCCTTCTAGCAGGTAATATTCCTAAGTGTGAGTGCTTATGTGTGTGCTCGTGCGAGCAGCTGCTCACAGTCGCAGTGCGCGACAAGATGTGAGTAGCCCGCTGCACGAGCAAGGGGGGTGTGTGTGTAAGGCCATTCCTCTGAATGGTGCTTATCATGGGGCACTTAGTCGGTAACGCGATGGTATGTGTCCTATGATAAGTATGGCACGTCATAACGGTACTCCGTCGGTAACGCGGCAAGCGTGTGTATCGTTGTGGCGATGTCACCTTCCCTTTCCCTTATCTCAAGTGCGGGCATATAATCGGTAACGCGGTAAGATTATGTCCGTACTCAATAATATCCTTTACCCTAGATTCGGGCGGCACCTGTTGGTAACGCAGCAGAATGGTGTCGTTCGCTAGTGCATTTTGTTTTCTTGTATGCATATTGTGGTGTCATGGCCCTGTGAAAATGGAACAGTACAAGTGTGGGCATGGTGGTTGCAGAGTCAGAATATTTTATGATTCACATGGGGGGTGCCCGGACAGAGTTTAAGATGTGTGGACATCCCTAGGTGTGAAGGGGGGGAACTAGAAACATTAAACTTTAATGTTTATTAAAGTTTGCCCCTAGGCCTTAGTGGCCCTAGGGACTTATTAAAGTTTGGGGCCCTAGGGATTATTTTGGGGAGGAGGGCCACTTTTGGAGTGTTTTCTCTCTCCTCTCTCTCTCTCTCTCTCTTCCCTTTTGGGGAGTCGTGGAGCAAAAGGGACACACAAGCGTGGAAAAGCACAGGGAAGAAGGAGGCGGCTGCTGTATCTGTGCTGTAGCTGTTGTTTTTCTGTGAGCTGTGTGTTGAAGAAGGCCGTACAACAGCCGTACAACCCTGTACGACTGCAGGTACTGCTATGGACAGAGAAGCGCAGGGCTGAGGGACTGAGACAGGCGCCTGCAACAACTGTTGAATTCAGGCTGTACAGTGCTGTACGACTGCAAGTACAGCTCTGTACTTTCTGTAGGTACACTATACGGCCAGTTCTAGGGCAAGTACAGGTGCTGGACAGTATTGTAGCAGACGGCGCAGGCAACCAGTAGCAAAATCCAGCAGGCGGCTACTTCTGGTTCTCTGCAGAAACAGCCCGTATCGTCAAGTACAGGCAGGTACAGTCAAGTACAATCAAGTATAGTGCTATTTTTCAAATCTGTACTTTCAAAGACAGCATAAGAGTGAACACCAAGAGGAGGGTACTGGCAAGTACGAGCACATGTGTGAAGCAGGGTTGTGGAAACAAGTGCCTGCAAGTACAGTTTGGTACCGTTGCTTCCTCTAGTGCTGTTTCACGAGCTGAATTTGGTAAGCTCTGTTTATGTTCATCTATCTCTCTTTCTACTGCTTGATGTCTGTTGTAGATATGAGTTATCTGGCCCCTTGTGAGAGGAGGGGTATGGCAGATTGACAAGGGTTGAGACAGAGTTTGGACAGCACATGTATGTATGAGCTGAGATGATGTATCATGCACTTGAGTTATGCCAGATGTATGCTCATGGCTGCCCTGCTTAGTGGTCTTGGCTGATCAGAGGGAGGCACAGTGTGTTATTGTGGAACACAGATCTGTGTGCATAGATCCTCTGTGCTGAGAAGGATTTCTAGGCCGTCAGATTGAACATATAGGTGTAAACTCTTGGCTGATTTTTGTTGTACTCAGCCATTCATATTATTATAATTGAAAAAAGAAATACCGCAAGGGGCGCCAAGCTTTGGGGCCAACAGGTGTCGCTGTGTTTTCAGATTTGGACACTCTAGCTCCAATCTGTTTTGTTTTATCATCTAGACTACAAGTGGATGGGGACTACTAGTCTACCGCACTCTGGTTTTCTATCAGAGGCCGGTTTCAAGGTTGCCGGGACCAATCATCAACTTTCTGAAGGGGGTGAGCTCGTGGTTGCTTTGAAGAAAGCCATCGCTGAAAATTCAGCAAACATGTCTGATACAGAGGATGAGTACTTCTATCATGAAGAAGAAGAGCAAGAGACTTCTCTTGAGAGAGATGTATCTGAGGATATTTTTGCAGGAGAACAGGCTGCAGATGTTGAGCCTTATGAGGATGTAACACAGCCAGAAGATGTGCATGGTATAGAGGATGAAGACGCTCGGTTCAAAGATCGCTTGGCTAGTGTTATGGATACTTTTATGCAGCTCACTCAGAGTGAGAGATTTGCTGAATTTATGAGATCTCGCATAGAGCCCCGCACAGAGCCCAAGAAAAAGAAGAAGAAGGTTCGTTCAAAGAATCTTCCTCAGGGTCATAGTGGTACCACTCCACAGGATCCATCTCCTGCACAGTTTTCGAACATGCAGCATGCTTTTGGTGCTAACCCACAGAGTTCCTTCTATGGACAGCCACCTATTCCTCAGCAGAACATGCATCCAGGTTATTTTGGTGGTGGCTCGGTGTTCCAATCCATGACTGGGGGTTACCCTTAGGGAGGCATGGGTATGTATGGGCCTTTTGGAGCCAATTTTTAGCCTGGCATGCAGGGGAATATGTATGGTGGTATGCAGTCCGGTATGCAAGGAAATGTGTTTGCAGGCATGCAACCTGGGATGCAAGGCAATATGTTTGGTGGTATGCAGCCAGGTATGCATAACGGAATGTTTGGAAACATGGCTGGAATGTATGGTATGCCTGGCATGGGAATGGGAAATGTTGACCCAATGATGGGTATGAATGTTGGGGGCAGCAATCTTACGAAACCACTTCCATATGATAATCTAACGCCTATGGGAAAGGCGAAGGATTACAAGGAAGGGGGAGCTGCAGTGAAGTTTGACACTTTCAGTGGGGCCAAGGATAAATTGAAGGCACTTACCTTTTTACAGCAGTTTGATGCTGCTTTTTCTGGTGGGAATTACACAGAGTCTTCTAAGGTGAGGAAAGCTGCCACTTTTCTCAAGGGCAATGCTTTGCAGTGGTGGTCTACTCTTCTTTTGCAGGGCATAGCACCCACTACATGGGTCCAGTTCAAACAGGTTTTCTCTTCCGTATGGCTCACATCTACATTTGAGGTGGATGTTATGACCGCATGGCACAAATTGGATGCTTCAAAGTGTGATAGTTTGGAGGATTATAACAAGAAGTTTTGGGAAGCTCTACTCCCAGTGACTTCTTATCGTGCCGTGACATTATGTGAGCAGGTAGAGAAGTATTGTTGTGGGCTGCCCAAGGAGGTACGAGATTATTGTATAAAGACAAGAGTAACGAACATGTCACAGATGATTGAAAATGCTATGACAGCTAATGCGTTACTCACAGGTGGTTCATCTGGATTTAAAGGCAGTAAGAAATTGAGCAAGAAAGCTGAAAAATTTGGGCATGCTTCTCGTGATGCTAAAGGGTCTTCAGAGACAAAGTATAAGAAGTTGCCAATGCCCAAGAGGACTTCTGAGGAAAGACAGGCTTTGAGAGATGCTCAAAAGTGTTTTTACTGTACTGAAGAGGGGCATATGTCATTCAATTGTCCCAAAAGAAAGTCCCAAAAGGACCCTGACAATAAAGGAGAGCCCAAGCCAAAGAAACCAAAGCCTTCTGCACGCTTAGTTCCTGATCTTGTGGGGGAGCAGCTAGGTGGTGAAGCTACAGAGTTGTGCAGGGCATGTGGCAAAGTGAGAGATCAGAATGCTTTGATCTTCTTTGACACAGGTGCTAGAGCCAACTTCATTTCACCAGATTTGGCTGGCCGATTGGGGATTCGCGTAGAGGAGATGGGGCCGTTACATGAGGCAAATATGGCTTGTCTAGGGTATGCAGAACCCGTTACTCCTATTATTGGAAAGCTTCGGCTTCATTTGCAGGGTTATGTGGACAGCGAAGAGTTCTTCATCATGCCTTTGGATGGCTGTGATGTTTTGTTGGGGATGCCATGGTGCCACAGGGTACATGCGGTGGTGGATACTTACAATAGGAAAATTACTCTGACTCATAGAAGGAAAAAGCATGTATTGGATGTAAAACTCAAAGGGGAATCTGTTCCTATTGTATCCGCTTCGGCGATTTCATCAGTAATGAAAAAGCATCTTTCCGCGTACTTGATTTATGTAAAGGATGCACAGGATGATGAGTCTAAGTCTAATTTGTCTATGTTAGATAAGGATAGGACTGATTTCTTAAGTGGGTTTCAAGACTGTTTTTCCGAGTCATTGCCAGGAGAATTACCTCCTGAGAGGCCAGAAGATCATGCCATAGATCTGATTCCTGGTAGTATTCCACCGAATAGACCGCCGTACCGTGTTAGTGCAGCCCAACAGGAAGAGATTATGAGTCAGGTGCAGGAGCTTTTGAATAAAGGGTTGATACCGCCTAGTTCATCACCCTTTTGCTCACCTGTGCTCTTAGTGCAGAAGAAGGATGGTTCTTGGCGCATGTGTATTGATTACAGGGCGCTGAACAAGAATACCATCAAGAATCGATTCCCCATACCGAGGATCGATGACATCTTGGACCGCTTACAGGGCTCCACAGTTTTCAGTCGAATTGACTTGAAAAGCGGGTATCATCAGATACGCATTAGACTCGAGGATGTGCATAAGACAGCATTCCGAACCACGTTTGGGTTGTATGAGTTCTTGGTTATGCCCTTTGGTTTGACAAATGCGCCTGCCACATTTAACAGAATGATGGACAGGATTTTCAGGCCTCATAGAGAGTTTGTGGGCACATTCTTTGATGATATGATTGTGCATTCACGAACTGAGGAAGAGCATAGAAGGCATTTGGCCATTGTGTTTGCAGAACTCAGAAACCATAGATTGGTGGTTAATGGCAAGAAGAGTGAGTTCTTTTTGCAGGAGATACATTTCTTGGGGCATATTGTGTCTGGTCATGGAGTCCGTATGGATCCAGCCAAGGTAGAAGCAAAATACTTAATTGGCCAGCTTTGAGGACCGTGCATGATGTACGCAGCTTTCTAGGATTGTGTTCCTATTACAGGCGTTACATACGGCACTTTGCTGAAATTGCTTCGCCTCTTCATGCTTTGACGAAGAAAGCAACTCCGTTTAGATGGGCTGATCGGGAAATTACAGCATTCAAAAAGCTCAAAGAAAAGCTTACTTCGGACCCAGTATTGGTGTTACCGGACCTCCGAAAGGCTTTTGTTGTACAGTGTGATGCATGTGGAAGTAGCATTGGTGCAGTTCTCATGCAAGAGGAACATGTGATAGCCTATGAGAGTAGAGTATTGCAAGATGCTGAGAAGCATTTACAGGTGTATGAGAAAGAGATGTTGGCTGTAATTCACGCTCTTTCTACATGGAAACACTATTTGCTTGGGGCTGATTTTACTGTACAGACAGATCATCAGACCTTGCGTTATTTCCTCACGCAGACTAAGCTTTCAGAGAAGCATATGCGTTGGGCAAACTTTTTGTCAATGTTTCACTTCCAGATTGTGCATGTGGAAGGCAAAAAGAATGTAGTGGCAGATGCTTTGTCACGCAAGCCATAGGTCTCTGCAGTTTCACTTACTTATCATCATGAGCTTGATGAAATGAAAGAGCAATATGCCCATGATGAGGACTTTGAAAGGTTGTATGATCAGATGTCTGAGGGTCAGCGGCATGAGCACTACACTCTCAGAGATGGGTTTTTATTGATGCATGCAGACTGTGTGTTACCAGGCCATTGCGACTCAAGGTTATGATTGAAAGTCATGCTCCACCGTATGCAGGTCATAGAGGTATTGACGCCACGGTCAAAGCAGTGGAGACTTTCTTTTATTGGCCACAACCTTGAGAAGAGATGTTGATGCCTTTGTGAGGCAATGCATCGTATGTCAGAAGGTAAAGTTTGACCGTCAGAAGACACCAGGGTTATTACAGCCTTTACCTATTCCGGATAGACCTTGGGAGAGCATTGCCATGGATTTTGTATTTGATCTTCCACGAACACAAACAGGAAATGATGGCATGTGGACTATCATATGCAGGTTCAGTAAGCAGGCTCATTTCATTCCCGTGCGGAAGACAATTAAAGTGGATCATATGGTGAAGTTGTTCATGGCGAACATCTTCAAGTATCATGGCTTGCCTACGTCTATCATTAGTGACCGTGATCCACGGATGACGAGTTTGTTTTGGAGAGGGTTGTTTGACAACATGGGTACAACTCTCAAGTTTTCATCGTCATTTCATCCACAGACAGATGGTCAGTCAGAAGAGGCTAACTCTACAGTGTTGGATCTTCTCAAGTGTTATGTGTCAGAGCACAAGCAACAATGGGAAAAGTATCTTCCTTTGGTGGAGTTTGCATATAACAACACTGTACATAGCTCGACAGGCAAGGCGCCTTTTGAGATTGTAGAAGGAGGGAAGAAGGTACCATCCATTTTGCATACAAAGGATAAGATCTTTGAGGCTGATCAGTATATGGAGAGCTTGGATGAAGCTTATCGGAGAGTTAAGTTGGCCCTCCAGAAAACTCAGCAGAAGCAAAAGAAAGCCGCAGACCATCACAGACGTGATTTACAGTTTGCATTGGGTGATTGGGTTCTTTTGCGCTTTGAAAAGGCTAGACTCAAGAAGATGAAGGGTAAAGAGCGCTTATTCCCTAAGTTGAGCATGCGTTATTATGGGCCTTTTCAGGTTTTGGAAAAGATTGGTGAGGTAACCTATCGATTGAAGTTACCAGATCACTGGAGGATTCACAATGCTTTTCACGTGAGTCTTCTTAGACCTTTCCGTGGGGATGTGCCTGAGGATGTATCAGATGAGGCTCAGCCGGAAGTTGAGGAACTTGATGAGGTTCTGATTCCAGAGCAGATACTAGCACATAAAGAAAGGAAGGTACGAGGTAAAGTTTCCCGTCGCTATCTTGTGAAGTTCAAGAACTACTCACCGATGGATGCGAAGTGGATGGAGGAAGGTGACTTAACAGATTCACCTCAGGTTTTGCAGCTTTATCTCGATGCCTTCGAGTTAGAGCCGACTCTTATTGTGGCTCATTCAGGTTCAGCAGAGCATGGGTCTGGAGCATTACCTGATGCTCAAGAGGGGGGTAGCACCTCCACTCCCTTGATACAGACATGCTCAGATGACATCTAGAGGTCGCTTGGTGTAGTTATTATCTCACCCAAAGGTTCTGAGGCTGACAGTACATCTGTTTATGGGACTTCTATGATATATGTGTACTAGTCACATGAGATTTTTGTGGATATGTATGGTTCACAGTGGTATACAACTTGGACTATTACTATGCCATTGGTTTGCAGTGAATGTTGATACATGTGTATGGCTTAGAGAGATTGGGACGCTGATCTTGCCATATTGTATATTTCACTTTGGATATTTTGATGCATCACCAGAATGCAATCGAGGACGCTTGCCATCTTTCAAGAGGGGGGTATGTCATGGCCCTGTGAAAATGGAACAGTACAAGTGTGGGCATGGTGGTTGCAGAGTCAGAATATTTTATGATTCACATGGGGGGTGCCCGGACAGAGTTTAAGAAGTGTGGACATCCCTAGGTGTGAAGGGGGGGAACTAGAAACATTAAACTTTAATGTTTATTAAAGTTTGCCCCTAGGCCTTAGTGGCCCTAGGGACTTATTAAAGTTTGGGACCCTAGGGATTATTTTGGGGAGGAGGGCCACTTTTGGAGTGTTTTCTCTCTCCTCTCCTCTCTCTCTCTTCCCTTTTGGGGAGTCGTGGAGCAAAAGGGACACACAAGCGTGGAAAAGCACAGGGAAGAAGGAGGCGGCTGCTGTATCTGTGTTGTAGCTGCTATTTTTCTGTGAGCTGTGTGTTGAAGAAGGCCGTACAACAGCCGTACAACCCTGTACGACTGCAGGTACTACTGTGGACAGAGAAGCGCAGGGCTGAGGGACTGAGACAGGCGCCTGCAACTGTTGAATCCAGGCTGTACAGTGCTGTACGACTGCAAGTACAGCTCTGTACTTTCTGCAGGTACACTGTACGGCCAGTTCTAGGGCAAGTACAGGTGCTGGACAGTACTGTAGCAGACGGCGCAGGCAACCAGTAGCAAAATCCAGCAGGCGGCTACTTCTGGTTCTCTGCAGAAACAGCCCGTACCGTCAAGGACAGGCCGGTATAGTCAAGTACAATCAAGTACAGTGCTGTTTTTCAGATCTGTACTTTCAAAGACAGCATAAGAGTGAACACCAGGAGGAGGGTACTGGCAAGTACGAGCACATGTGTGAAGCAGGGTTGTGGAAACAAGTGCCTGCAAGTACAGTTTGGTACCGTTGCTTCCTCGAGTGCTGTTTCACGAGCTGAATTTGGTAAGCTCTGTTTATGTTCATCTATCTCTCTTTCTACTGCTTGATGTCTGTTGCAGATATGAGTTATCTGGCCCCTTGTGAGAGGAGGGGTATGGTAGATTGACAAGGGTTGAGACAGAGTTTGGACAGCACATGTATGTATGAGCTGAGATGATGTATCATGCACTTGAGTTATGCCAGATGTATGCTCATGGCTGCCCTGCTTAGTGGTCTTGGCTGATCAGAGGGAGGCACAGTGTGTTATTGTGGAACACAGATCTGTGTGCATAGATCCTCTGTGCTGAGAAGGATTTGTGGGCCGTCAGATTGAACATACAGGTGTAAACTCTTGGCTGATTTTTGTTGTACTCAGCCATTCATATTATTATAATTGAAAAAAGAAATACCGCAAGGGGCGCCAAGCTTTGGGGCCAACAGGTGTCGCTGTGTTTTCAGATTTGGGCACTCTAGCTCCAATCTGTTTTGTTTTATCATCTAGACTACAAGTGGACGGGTGACTACTAGTCTACCGCACTCTGGTTTTCTATCAGAGGCCGGTTTCAAGGTGGCATGTGGTCGGTAATGCGGCCAAAAATGTCATAATTATTTTTGTTTTGCCGGTAACGCGGCCTGTCTTTCAACTTATGATTCATGCAATACTTGGTCAGTAACGCGGCCATAGTATTTCACGAGTCACATTACTAGAGTATAGTCACTTTCTCTCTGTATATCTCTCTCTCTCTCACTTTCACTCTCTCTGTACGTGACTTACGCGATACTTAGTCGGTAACGCGGCTATAGTATTTCATGAGTCACGAACTAAAAGATAGTCTCTCTCTCTCTCTCTCTCTCTCTCTCTCTCTCTCTCTCTCTCACTCTTTGTCCCTCTCTCACACTCTTTCTCTCTGTAACCTTTGCAACTTATAAAACAATCCAAAATACTCTCTCTCTCTCTCTCTCTCTCTCTAAAATCCGAAGTTGTATATTTACGTTGTTTGTGACTTATGCGATACTTAGTCGGTAACGCGGCTATTGTATTTCATGAGTCACGAACGAAAGGATAGTCTCTCTCTCTCTCTCTCTCTCTCTCTCTGTGTGTATCCTTTACAACTTATAGATGAATCCAAAATACTCTCTCTAAAAATATAAGTTGTATATTTGCGTTGTACGTGACTTATGCGATACTTAGTCGGTAACGCAACTATAGTCCCTCTCTCTCTCGCTCTCTCTGTGTGCGTATTATCCTCTCTCCCACTCTCTCTCTCTCTCTCTCTCTCTCTCTCTCTCTCTCTATTACCCTCTCTCCCACTCGCTCTCTTTCTCTTCCAGCCGCTCTCCATGGGTCATAATTGTTAAGAAATCTAAAGTGGGATTAAACATGGTGCATACAATGATTAAGCATAGTGATTAAGGTGGATTGTACCACACTAAAAACTCCATAACTAGAGAGAGGAGAGAGAGAGATGCACACTTAACAATACTCTTCTATTGCATATTGCATCACAATGTTACAATGAGAGAGGCTTACCTCTATGTCTCACTCTCTCAAAAAAACCGTATCTTTTAAGTTCTAAAGTTACGTTGTTTGCAACTTCATACGATACTTGGTCGAAAACGTGGTCTTCTCTTTAAAAACGCCGTCTCTCTCTCTCTCTCTTCTCTTTCTCAATAGTTGTCTCATCTTTATTAATGTGATATTTTACTTTAAGTAGTTAGCAATGTGATGTTTTTACTCGATCTTTCATCTCTTAAATGCTTTTTCGGTGTTTCGTCTCAATAGATGTAGTATATTCGTTGTTTTGTAGAAATCATGTCTAACGACGAAAAAAAGATCATTCTGCGCGCCATGCGCTCCGAGGCAATCATCGCAATATCATAGAAAACAGAGGAAGGAATCAGAAACATCAGCGAGTCTGATATTCTGATGCGTGACTTTAGCCTGCAAATATGGGAAAATGACCAGCGTCGTCTGCGCACGCAAGGCATGAATTTTTTATTAGAGAGATCAAAACTAGCAGATTTTGATTATATGCAAAGAATTCGCACAATTCTCGGCAATATGCGCATAGCTTATGAAGATTTGAAAGAGTCAGTGCCCTCCTCAGCCGATGTGCGTAAGTTGCAAATATGGACAAGCTTTGGGAAGAGCAAAGGGCAAAGAGCAAGCGCATGAAGCAGCTGGATGCGGAGTCACTTCCAAAGAGGGTGCGTCTAACCCAAGCTGCCGCTGCTGTGCAGAGTCGTCGGGAGCGCCAGACACTTCAGGAACAGGTGCAATCATGCGCACAATATATAATGCCATGTGCACACATGTTATTGGTATTCCACATGAAGCATTGGTGGAAGGTGCAAGCATAGGTTCAGGAGCATTTGGAACAGTGAAGGAGTACAAGATAAGGGGCATCTCTTTTCTCCCAGAGCACATCACATATTGCGGAAAGTTATACAAGGGAGATGGCTCAAGAAAGTTTGACAGCTTTCAAACAGAGCAAGGAATGCAGGTCTTGCACCCCACCATTGTCAGATGTATTGCATTCACCAAGGAGTAGCCATGGATCACAATCTTTCCTTTCTTTAATGGCGGCTCCTTAGGAGATTTACTTTTGAAGATCCCCATGCGATACAGTAATTTCACCAAAGCTATCTAGCGCCTTGACCAGGGGAAGAAGATCCCTCCACCTGCTGACCAAAGAATGAGCCAGATGGAGTTGGCTAGAGTCAAGGCAGTAGCCACCAACATGCCTCATATCATGCATGCCTTGGTAGATGGCATGGTAGCTGCGCATATGGCGGGGATTCTTCATACAGACCTACACCCCTTCAATGTTGTGCTCGACTTCATGAAAGATGTGAAGGCTCGAGTGGGTATTATTGATTGGGGTTTAATGCTCAGATCGCCCAATAAGCGAATTTCGCTTAATTATGTATATCAAGCGGATAAAAATCCTGAACACGTCGCGGCAGCACAAGCATATGCTGACAGAGAGCGCAATAAGCGACCCTGGCAAGCTCCCGAGTTATATGACCCATTTTTGGCAGATGCTTATACTAAAGTGAGCGACGTCTATGCTTTAGGATATATGTTTTCGGTCTTATATGAATTTTGGAAAAAAGTTCAAGAGCTGTGGATGGGAGGCATCATTGATGACAGAACAATAATGGATATGATCGAGCTAAAAGTCTGAACGTGGATGTCCTGCGAAGAACCACGTGAGCAAAAATCGCTTTTACAGATTGCAGAGTATTTCAGAACATTGAAGACGGAACCTGTGAGGGCACAACGCCCCTTAGTTGAACTTTCTGTGTCTTTCAATCCAGCGTAGAGTTGTAAACGATTACAATTTTGATTAAAAAACTCGGCATCACTTGATTTTGAAATTAGATATCATGTGATTTTAATTGTGGGTATATATTTTAAGGCTCTAATTATGGTCATGGTCTCTTGGTTTGAAGTGGTGGAATAATCTAAGTGGATCTGATCTCTAGATTTTAAGTGGTGGTATAATTTAAGTGGTTGTGATGTCTAGGTTTCAAGTGGTGGTATAGATTACGGCAAGAAAATTACATCCATACTTGGGAAAATTCGTTGTAGTTTAATAAGCAACCACTTGAAATATACCATCTTAAGGTAACCACATTGTTTATATATATACTAGTTGATACATTGAAGCATAAACATGACATAACCACGACAACATGAGTGTTAAGACATAACCATAATGCAAAGCATAGATTGACAATGTACATAACAATTTTTACCCAAAACCACATACAAAACAACTTCTATCTATCACAAACCATATACAAAACCATAAACCATGTATAAAACCATATGCATCCATCTATCACCATAAACAATGTATAAAACACCATATACTTATCATAAATCACATACAAAACAAAATATATTTGTCATGCGTAGTCTAAACTATATCAACGCATATATAGGTGAGTAATGACAAAAATCAAGATCACAATGCTCCATTAGCTGTTGCATACCTATAATAATAGTACAATAATTAAAGGATTGCAACTTATACAATCCATGACATAAGCCCACGTACTTAGATTACTCACCTTAAGGTAGAGACTTCCAAATCACGCTCACTCCCTCCCTTGTCTTGAGTTGCTCTAGGAGAGCTTCAAGGCCATGGTTATGGCCATACCTCTCCTCCCATCGATTAACACACTGCTGATTTTTGCAATAAATAGTTGAAATTTTAAGCATGCATCCAAAAATGGCTCAAAGAAAAGCATAAAAATCCAAAAACAAAAATATTATACTTACAAACTCAACTTGCAACATCTCATAACCATATGTGTAGCATCTATACATTTATGGCTTATGCAGATCCCTTTGGCACTTGCATCCCCATTTAGAGTGCTTATGGTAAGCCCAAGATCTTGCCATATGGCCTTAAATCGCAAGCCGCAAGTATGTGGATTGTTTGGCGAGTGTTTATGCTCTCCAAACAGCCCATATGCATAGCATTTATGCATGGTGGCCTTATGGAAAGCCCTTGGCCTTGTGCATCCCCATTTAGAGCGCTTATGGTAAGCCTAAGAGCTTGCCATATGGCCTTTATGTGCAAGTTGCAAGCATGTGGGCCGTTTGGGGAGCGTTTACGTTCTTTAGATGGCCCATATGCATAGCATTTATGCATGGTGACCTTATGGAAATCCCTTGGGTTTGCGCATCCCCATTTAAAGTGCTTATGGTAAGCCCAAGGGTTTGCCATATGGCCTTTATGCACAAGCTATAAGCATGTCGTGGGACGCTCTCCAAATGTTCCATATGCATAGCATTTATGCATGATGGCACTAATGGCAAGACCTTGGGCTTATGTTTCCCTTATATAGCATTTATGTACATAGATGAAGAGAGATAAGAAGAAGACCACCAAGAGAGCTCGGCTCTTTAACTTGGCTATTCGACCGTGAGATCAGATGGGTCTCTACTTATCTGCCTATTTGCCTCTCTTTATCTAACTCTCTATATATCTGGGGAGGTGGATATCGCTCTATGTCTCTTAATATATCATTCTTCTCTCTCTCTCTCTCTCTCTCTCTCTCTCTCTCATTTTCCATGTATATGTATGTGTGTATGTGAGCCATATGAATTGTAGTTAGAGTGCATGCAGTGGGTGTGTATGTGTGTCATCTTAGTTTATGTTTATGTGTGCATTTGTGAGTGTATACAAGTGCATTTGAGTATGCATGTGCATTTGTGATGTGCATTTATAAGTATGTGTATGCATGTGTCCATAAGTGTGTGTATGAAAGTGCATTTATGAGTATGTGTATGCACGTGTGCATTTGTGTGTGTTTACACAAATGTAAGTGTGAGGGTTTATGTGTGTGTGTGTGTGTGCGCGCGCCCACACAAGTGTATTTGTGAGTGTATATGCAAATGTATATGTGAGGATTTGTGTGTGTGTACATGCGCACATGTGCACACTTGTGTATGTGTGTGTGCATGTATGTGTATGCATGTGAGTGTATTTATGAGTGTATATGCAAATGTATGTTTGAGGCTTTATTTGTATGTGAACTCAATATTAGATAAAGTGGGAAGAATCCTACAATTTGGGAATCAATTTGAAAAAGTAAATTTGCCATTTCTCAAGGATATAAACTCCATTTTTTGTAAAGATTATAGTTATAGTTCTTACTCTTCAAGTGCTTTCCAACAATATGTAGTACTCACTAGATCTGTGAGTTGGTATTTCAACCAAAATCTTAAGGCAAATTACATGCCTTGGTTTTGCATGTCATTAGCACCGAAGCTAATGTACTTGATGGCACTCTAGTAGCTCAAGTTCTTAGACTATGCTACTAGATATTTGTAGACTATGCTACCTTGCTGCATTACCAACTTGTTAAATCCTCTCCTTGGAAAGCTCTATGGCCATAGGAGATCTAGACTAGAGCCAATCTAGTCATAAATCACAAGGATTAGTTCCAAAGTTGAGAGATACTTTCTCTCCTAGATTAATATCTATGCACAAGCATATGCTCTAGAATCTTGTTGAGTTTCTAACTACCATCAATCTACAGATGGTTAAACTCACTCTAACTCAGAGTAAATGTAATTTTTGAAAATTTTCCTTCAAATATAACAATCAAACTTCCTATCTCTTATGCTATACTATATCTGCGGGCAGACCATATAGTATGTGGAGATGTTTGATAAAGATTCTTGCACCACTACGGGTGTTTGGAGTTACATCCAATCGCTTACAACTCTTAGTTGCTATTACCAGACACATCCCTTCAAGTGTTGTCTGAACTCACACAACTATTCGAGTTTATATGATATTTGAGGATATCCCTCCTTTCCCTCAAGAAAGGTTTTTGTCCTCAAAAACTCTACTCTCAAGCGGACTGTGTCATAGGTCCAAGAACATCCAGATTGTGATGTTATATTCTTGAGTCCTTCCAAGAATTTTCTAAACATCTTGCAACGAAGATGTGCTATAGTGGCTGCGCACATACGGTGGTACAATGCACACAACGTGGCAACATATCAGTGGTTTTACACTTTCAACAAAGTTCTTCATTGTTGCCTACTATTACCCTTCATAAGCGGTTACATACTTATGAATCATTTGGGTAGGTTGTACCATCTATGAAGAAAAATCCCAAACTACTAATAACCACAGGTCATTATCAATCCACAGATAATGAGCTAGCTTGCTACGAAGCCAACTTATGTTCTAAGCAAGTTGAAGTGTTACAGGCCTAAGCATTGCTCCTCCTTTTTGGGTTAACTAGTTTTTGTGAAAAACATGATTGGGTCCCTTTGTTGCAAAATTTAAAAGAGAATATAAAGGCTTCATGGGCTCTTTCTTAAGTTTAGTGTTGCTACTAGTACTCTTAACTATGTTAGATGTAGGTTTTGGCTTGTCTTGAAAATTAGGTGGTGTTTTTGAAGCACTGTGAAATATCTATCCACCTAGGCAGGCCTTGCGAATTTTAGACTTTGCTTGGACCACCTTTTGTGTTTTCATAATGAAGTTATGTTACTTGATCATGGCTAACACACTTTCCCTTTGTATATTGTATGCTTGATAGGTCTTGGTGTGGTCATAATAGCGAGTTGCAACAATAAGAGAAAGCACATGAGAAAAATAAGAAGAAAATAAAAAGATAACTACTAGATATGGCCTATCAATTTCAACACATCACTTGGGAGAAGACCAAAAGAGGACTACCAAAATGTATACCTTAATTGGTAGAGTGAGTGTCTTAAACCTTCTAGTGGGGAGCACCTTGATCTCAACCAACATCACAATGTATACAA
Organism: Cibotium barometz; assembly: GCF_041138505.1. Classification (NCBI taxonomy): domain Eukaryota; kingdom Viridiplantae; phylum Streptophyta; class Polypodiopsida; order Cyatheales; family Cibotiaceae; genus Cibotium; species Cibotium barometz. The sequence continues at coordinate 16,489,679 of NC_141072.1, read as the reverse complement.
GGTGCGTAAGTGAATTTCTTTGATACATTTCTTAAAATTTTTAGCAGGCAACAAAATACCAATAGAGGATAAAGAGAAATGGTGCCTTCAACTTTGTAAGTGGAGAGGACCCCGCATCAGAACATAAAGAGGGTGTTTAAGTGTGCATGTTTAGTACATTTCCTAAATTTCATACTATACAATAAAATACCAAAATAGGAATGTGAAAAATGTAAGAAGTTAAAAGGAGAAAAATGCACAATGCAAAATCTTGAGCAAAGTGGTATTATTCAACTGCAATGTGGTGTGATTGTGAAGGGGATAAAAGATAATTGCAATGTGGCATGAATGTAAAAGCATCTAAAGTTTAGTGGAAGGCTATGACTTGTACATTTTTTCTATTTTCAATTACAAAATCCCATTCACATGAAGCATGTGTTCAAAATATACATTGGATATGTTGGGAGATCTTGACGGTGCACCTTCTAGGGGTGTATCCCTTCTCCAATGGATAATATAACCCCCACATTCCCACTTCCTCACTTTTGTAACTCATTCTCTCCCTCTCAAGATTGGATGGGTTGACCTTGAATCTTCCTTCTGATAAACGTACATAGAAGGGTCACAACACATGCAAAATGTTACTTCAAAAAAGATGTGAATGTTTAAGAGCTCAAATTGTTTAACAAGAGTGTTAGTGTTAGTATCAATCTTGGAAGAGGAAGTGACTTTAAATTTGACTAGTGGGTAATAGGAGTGCTAGGTTCATGGGCGAAGGGAGCATTATTGAAGAAAAAAAAATGTCCACTAACCTTGTGGAGGTGCTAGACCAATGTGATATGGACACACCCTCCAACACCTTTACCTAGGAAAACTATTAGCCATGCACCCATCTCAAGAAAGCTAGATTGCACAAGTGTGTGAAAGAGTGATGCACGTAGGTGATAAACAATCTTTAGAGAACGTTAAACGTAATTACGAGTCCACACATTAAGATCCTTAGCTTGCAAGGTTTACAAAACAATAGAACAATGCACCATGTGGCGTCACATAGAGATAGAGAAAAATCAATTATAATTGGTCCCAACTATGAGGGCTTGTTCCTTGCCATTTGCATGTCCAATATCTCTCTAATAATATAAAGAATGAAAAATTTGCTCATTTTTTACCAATGCAATTTTGCAACAATAAAAGTAATAAATACAGTGTTGCCAGGGAATACTGAGTTTGTCTTGTAAAAAAAGGGCCAACCATGGTGACTTAACCAACATGGTGAAAGCAAGGAATTGTTTTGCCCTATTTACAACTAAAATTAAGAAGGGGCTGCTCCTGCGACATGCTAACTTGCTGAGTTTGAATAGCTGACTTCAGACTCTGATTATGACCCATATTGGCCGTTTGCATAATAAAATAGGAATACTCGGGAGTGAGTTTTTTCTTCTAAAAATAGGTCAGCCATGGTGACTTGACCAACGTGGTGAAAGCAAGGAATTGTTTTGCCCTACGTACAACTAAAATCAAGAAGGGGCAACAATTTTCACGATAAAATAGAAATTCTCACGAGTTTGTACATTTAGATTCAATACTTTGCAAGGTTTTCAATGATAAACAAGGTGTTAACCTTTTTTACAGGCACGACTGTATAAGACATCATGCCATGCTTTCACCCAACAACAAAACACACATTGGTATAACTAGTCCACCCACCTGTTGTATATGACGCGAGTAAGTGACCGAAAGCCCATGTGTCAAGAACACGAATGCCACAATGAACTTTTGGTCATTAGTGATAGGGTCCTACCAAATGAAAGTGATTGGTGTATTGGCCAAGCGTTCGAGTGGGACTGTAGGGGTCCAACCTAGTGGCGACTAATGTAGCCTCTTCATGTTGCTCTCAAATCCTTGTGAAAAGACGTCTGTGATGTGTAAAGTGCATTCGAGTGGGACCATAATAGGGGCAAGGATTTCAACACCTAGTGTAGAGACAAAACTTATTCCTTGTCAAAAGACGTCTGTGATCATTGATGTGTAAAGTGCTCCTGTTCTCACTACGTTTTTGGGCGTATGTACTAATCCTAATATCTCAATCCCTACCCTTTCTCTGTTTGAAAGCCCCCCCTCTTTCTCTTTCTGACTTGTTTGTGTATCTCTCTCTCTCTCTCTCTCTCTCTCTCTCTCTCTCTCTCTCTCTCTCAAATCTCGAGTTCAAATCTTGTCGGATAGATCAATTTGGTCTGTTGGGATAGTTTCCCATGATGTTAAAAGTTCTCTTCTCTTCTGCTTCTTCTTCTTCTTCTTCTTCTTCTTCTTCTTCTTCTCTCTCTCTCTCTCTCTCTCTCTCTCTCACAATTCTTGATACTTATCCAAGAAAACAAAAACTAATTAAGACTAACAATCAAGTTTGCACAAGACAATAAAATTTCTTGATTTTTTTTTCTAGCCACTCATTAGGAAAAGATATTTATTTTTATTATCTTGTTAAATTCTTCAGTGGATTAAACTATGTTAATGATGATGAACTCTTGGCGCCCAAAGACCAAAGAATGGTGGGACACGGGAAGATTCTAGAAGGATAACTAGTGGGGAGGTTTTGGAACTTGACAACTATGCACTATACATAGGGGATCTTAGTGCCATTTAGGAACTTATTGTCTAATTTTGCCTAGGAACCTTTTGCCTAGAATGCAACTATTGCATTACAAGATCGTAGTTGTACTTTGTAGCTTGTACATGTATCTTGAATGCATAGCAAGCAACTAGCAGTACTGATTTATTGATTGTACCTACTTCTTGTAATGATGGTATAATGAATATAAGTGCTTTCCCTTATTGTTCTCCATTGTCTTTATCATTACTATTCTACTGTATCTACTTATTGTCTTCACTAGTCGCATTGAAGGCATTAGCACACTAGTAACGAAGGTATCATATTGACATTGACACTTGCACTTTCCAACACTGGTATTTAGATTGTCTCTGCACTATCTTGGTTCATCTACACTACTGATGGCTAAACAAACCTACATAGATTCTTGTAATTATGAACATACAATTGAGCAAATTTAGATTGCAAAAAGTAATCAGACGCACAATAGCATCATCCATTGGAGCAAGGTGTGCACAATTTGTTCTAGAATTTATATCTTTGATTGCATAAGGGAAGTTTAGGGCACTCAAATCCTATTTAAAGGACCCCTTAAAAGCCTCTCAATATATGAGTTGAGAGAGTTGTAGTGGTAACCCTAAGCAAGCGACTGAGCAAGTATTTGTTCTTGCATATATGCCTCTCCTTCTCTTTGTGTGTGTGTGTGAGAGAGAGAGATCAGTTGGTTCATTGCTAATTGAGTATCATTAAGCTTATCACTAATAAGAACACACTTAGAGAATTCACTTAAGCATCTTCTTAACTCTAATGGAATATATTACCAGCTTAAGCTCAAGTCATTCTACACATACTTATGCTTTTTGCACTTCGACATTTGCTACTTTGCCATGCTCCACCAGTCATGCAGTGCCTTAGCAATCTTTGACTAGGTTTTTCCTAGCAACATTGGGTACCAGCCACCAACATCCAGAATCAAGAAAGATATGGAATATTTTGCATCATGAATCCTAACACTGACATCCTGAAGCCTTGGACCTGCCATTCTTATTCTAATAGAAGCCTTCTTAACATTTAATAATCTCAACTTTATTCTCATTTGTTCAATGATGTACCTTTGTCAATGATTACTCCATGACCTAGCTTCTAGTGCAAGTCTTGGGCTTACTTCTAATGATATTATTGGCACTGCATCATCCAACCAGTAGTGGTAACTTGTTGTTAAAAACAATTGTACATGAAGTACGAGGTTAAACCATGTTGTTATGGCAACTCCCTGCATTGGGGTAATGCTTTAATTAGCTTTCACCTCTATTTTTGTCATAGCCACCTATTTATTTATCAAAAATCATTATCTAAATTTGACTCCTTAGATGTTGCTGAAGATATTCCTTCAATCTTTAGTTTCAGTAACTTTGGCATCCATTTATTGGCTTGTGTATTTGGTGATTCTAGCTTTGTTGTTGCCTTCTCATGAGTTGTTTGTGTGCTAGTATTTTACTTTTCTTCAGCTTATTCTGCCTCAAGTTTGCACTTTTTGACCCCCCACATAGGTGTGTTTTTAGGTGCTCCCTTCTATCAATGCTTTCTTTACTTGGCAAGGATGTGTTTATGAACTCGACTCGACTGATAGTAAGGTTGTTGCTATTGTTGTTGCGGCCATGGAAGCTAGCCATGCCTTTGTTAGAAGCTATTGGGTCCCATGCATGCAACCAAAAAAGGGTTTTGAAAAGTAATTTACTATGCCCCACCCCATGAATGCAACCCTTGCTTAAATTAAAAGCAATTTGGCTCTAGCTAAAAGCAATTTTCATTGAGAGAGAGAGATAGAGAACATTTTTGGGAGATTCAAACAAGGGAAGAAGCCAAACAAGTATGCACAGGTGATTGACTACATGTGTTAACTTTTATAAGTTTAGTAATGTGAATGTAATCAAATCTCTGTCTCTGTCTCTGTCTCTATCTCTCTCTCTCTCTCTCTCTCTCTCTCTCTCTCTCTCTCTCTCTCTTCCTTCTCTCTCCAATTAATTAGGCTAATGAATTAGACTAATTAGTTAAACTCTCCCTTTCCTATCTCTAATTAATTAGACTAGTTAGAATTGTAATCTCTCTAATTAGATAAAATAAATGGGGTGTGTGTGTGTGTGTGTGTGTGTGTTCAAATTTCTCTCTCTCCCTCACCGTCTTCTCCTCTATCTTATGTGTGTGTGTGTGTGTGTGTGTGTGTGTGTGTGTGTGTGTGCGCGCGTGTGCATGCACACACACACACACATTTGTGTGCAACTGCCTCTATCTAATTAGAGAGAGAGTTAATTAATTTATTAGACATGTTAATTAGTTAGAGAGAGGGAGTTAATTAATTATTTAGACATGTTAATTAGAAAGATGTGTGTGTGTGTGTGAGCACGCGCGCAACTCCTCCCAAAGTCTCTCTCTCTCTCTCTCTCTCTCTCTCTCTCTATATATATATATATATATATATATATATATATATATATATATATATATATATATATATATATATATATATATATAGAGAGAGAGAGAGAGAGAGAGAGAGAGAGAGAGAGAGAGAGAGCATCTCCCTCTATATATATATATATATATATATATATATATATATATATATATATATAGAGAGAGAGAGAGAGAGAGAGAGAGAGAGAGAGAGCATCTCCCTCTCCCTCTCCCCCTCTTTTTATTTAGTTAGATAAGTTGGTGTGTGTGTGTGTGTGCAACTCTCTCTCTCTCTCTCTCTCTCTCTCTCTCTCTCTCTAGTTAAATAGATTAGTTTTTGTTTGCAGCTCCCTCCCTCTCTCTCTCCCTCTCTCTCTCTCTAATTAGATTAGTTTCTGTGTTGAACTCCCTCCATCTCTTTACAAAAGTAATCGGGCAAGTCATACTCTGTCTTTGTCTATCTGTGTTTGTGTGTGTGTGTCTCTCTCTCTCTCTCTCTCTCTCTCTCTCTCTCTCTCTCTCTCTCTCTCTTAATTGGACCTTGATTGATTTAGATCCAATCCCATTTGAGAGAGAGAGAGAGAGAGAGGGAACATTTCTGGGAGATTTACAAAGGGAAGAAGCCTAATCAAGTATGCATAGGTGATTAACGTGTTAATTTTTATTAGTTTAGTAATGTGAATGTAATCAAATCTCTCTCTCTCTCTCTCTCTCTCTCTCTCTCTCTCTCTCTCACTCTGCTTTCTCTCTTCTCTCTTTCTCTCTCTCCAATTAATTAGACTAATGAATTAGACTCTCTCTATCCTGTTTCTAATTAGTTAGACTACTTAGATTTATAATCTCTCTAATTAGTTAGACTACTTAGACTTATAATCTCTCTAATTAGATAAAATAAATGGTGTGTGTGTGTGTGTGTGTGTGTGTGTGTGTGTGTGTGTGTATGTGTGTGTGTGTGCGTGTGTGCAACTCCCTCTATCATATTAGAGACAAAGTTATTTAATTTATTACACATGCTAATTAATTAGAGAGAGAGAGAGAGTTAATTACTTATTTAGACATGTTAATTAAAAAGATGTGTGTGTGTGTGTGTGCAACTCCCTCTCCCAAAGTCTCTATTTAATTAGAGAGAGAGAGAGAGAGAGAGAGAGAGAGAGAATGCATCTCCCTCTCCCTCTCCCCCTCTCTCTCTATCAAATTAGAGAAGTTGGTGTGTGTGTGTGTGTGTCTCTCTCTCTCTCTCTTGATTAGATTAGTTTCTATGTGAAACTCCCTCCGTCTCTCTCTAAAAGTAATTAGGCTAATCATACTCTCTCTCTCTCTCTCTCTCTCTCTCTCTCTCTCTCTCTCTTAATTGGACCTTGATTGATTTAGGTCCAATCCCATTTCAAGCACTATGAGTCAATTCTTTTGTCCATCGGTTCTCGGGTCCGATCGAGTGGGTACTAGTGCATGTGTGGAGACTCTAAGGAGCGTTGAGGAAGTGTGTGTTTACCCTAAGCGAGAGCGTACAACCAAATATGTTGATTTGGAATGCAAGAAGGCAAACGGTCATCACCACTCCTTTGTCCGACGTGAATCTAAGGAGGTAAAATTGTTAAAGGCTTTTGTTTATTTGGAAGCGCACATGCAATGCATATTTTCGACTACTCAAAGGTTATTTTTGTACATTAAATCTGTTTATTCGCTTTGATGGATAGTTTACTTATTTAGTGCCATTATAATTTGTGTTTGTTTTTTGTTCATTCATTGCTTGTTCACTCATTAGCATACACATAGGCTGTGTTTATTCAAAAGATAGGTATGAACCTATACCATTTACAAACAATGGTGTTTATTCAAAAGACGTGGCCAAACATGTAGCATGAGACTACTATGGTCTATGCCAAAACAAGGTGTTTGTTCAAAATGTGTGACCATTATCATTTAGGGTTTAATAATGCATGCATTTACTTATCTCAATTGCATGCTTGCAGTTTGTTGAGCATGTATAGGAGGGTGCAAATATCCATCACTCTTATTGCAAGACAAATGCATGTCATCATGCCATGTGGCCTTTTTTCTCAAAACTACGCATGGAGGGACATCTTCTCAAATGCCATGAAATTTGTGTGGTGACCCAATGTGCGTAAGGCAAGGAAGAAGATGAGGCACTCCACAATGCCTGGCTATGTGATTGAATTACTGAAGCATGAGGCTACTGCTACATTATCAGAGTACACTTCAGCCATGCACTTGCCTTCAGATTTGAGAGTTTTATGGTTGGATATATGCTTTGATCAAATGAGTGCAAGAATGGTAGTCCAAAATTGGAAGGTATGGTGTGTAACCTACTTCTCAAGAAATGGTTGTTTGTGATGTTTGTAACGCATTTATACATGGGTGGTTCTATGAAATTGTATAGGATGCTATGACCAACCCATTAACCATTGCACATCAACTCCTAAGAAGGCACACCATGCAGAGAGAGAGAGTAGAAGATGCCTAAGGCGATACATGACAATGATGATTTTCACTCTCACAAAGTGAGTCTAGATGGGCACCTTCTGATTGACACAATGTCTAACGTACAAGCATACACATAAAAAATTTCTACACAGGGCACACAATTGAAATCTCATTACACATGCTCCTTGAATTTTAACTTCTTCAAGCTCTAAAGCTTTAAACTAAAACTCATTGATTCATAAGCTATTGAAGCTAATGGTCCTCAAAAGAGAAGAGTGGGTCGACGAAAACACACAATCGCAAATGGCTCTCCTCGTTCAGGGAGGCTAATGGCTAAGTGGAATGTATGTCTAGTATGATGGTTTCCCATGTTTGAGATATGGATGTTGAGATTTGGCCATGTCAAATCTTATGTATGATTTAGAAAACATTCATGAGCTCTAAAGATAACCATTTTCATGCCATTGCTCTAGTTGTACATCTCTCTCTCTCTCTCTCTCTCTCTCTCTCTCTCTCTAACACAAACACAAACACCCACCCACACACACACACACACACACACACACATTTTATTATTATAGTAAAATCGTGTTTTTATTGAATTACTTGTGAGAAACCTCAAAACGAGGAAAACCCACATGAAACGAGGAAGGTACGTGAGAGGCGACAATCCCAAAAAAGATGAAGCAATGACTCTTCCTAGAGTGAACAATGAGAACAAGTTGAAGAAGCAATCTGGTGGCAATGCAAGAAAGAACCAATGGGAAGCACACCCAATAAGAAACACTATAAGAACAAGCACTCCTTAAGTGGCAAAGAACTTTTCCAAATAGCTGAAAGGATGGATTGTAACCACCGATTGGATCGTTGCATTTGCCAGGCATGATTGCAATGCCCAACAATCCAAGGAGCAGGATAGAGAAGAGCATAAATTTGCTGAGCAGAGATGGAGGCCAAGGAAGAAGAGCCAAGCAGCCAATCCTGCAAGTGTGAATCATCTAACACTGAAGGACGGACAGAAAGGGGCAATGATGTCTTGAATGTCATGCCAAATATGACAGTAGTGCATGCCCAAACCAAAACGTTGAGTAGCCTTAGCAAAAGAGAGCACGGAGCCACCATCATGCAATACATCCTAAATCAAAAGAATCCCTTTTTGACAAAGGAAACAAGCTTGACGAGACGAACGCTGAGTCAACGTGGAATGAAAAACCATACTCCAATGGAGGCTCTCGAAATGAAGAGAATTCCCTGACGAATTGATATGGCCATGCCAAGATAAGTGTGCAGAGACAATCTTCCAATTGTCAATCAGAGCATTGACAAAAGGGCAGCCTGGAATAGAAACCATAATTTTGCCAAAAACCACCTCCCAAAGAAAAGGATGCCAATGACCAAAAGAGGTGACCACAAATTTGTAACCATGAGAGTCCACGACTGCTTTTGCTCTGATAGAACTAGTAGCAATGTAGCTTTGCAAGCCAAGACATGACAACGCAAATCAAGAATGTTCAACCCACCAAAGCGCTTTGGAGTGCATAACTTCCCCATAGAAAGCAAACGCAAACCTTTCTTTTGGCAAGTAGTTTTCCAAAAATGAGCCAATATATCTGACATAAGAGAAGCCAATCCATGCTAAGGGCAATGTATAAGAGGCAAGAAAAATTGGACATATGCCATACGAATGCTCTGAACAATGCGCAAGCGAACATGAAGAGGCCAAGTCGACAACTTGCAATAATCCAACTTCTTGTGAATTTATTGAAGAATCCAATCTAATTTAGTAGTGTTGGAAGCATTCCAGCTCAGGGAAGAGCCCAAATGGTGGACTAGTTCATTGGGATGAACAATAGTGCTAGACCATAAGAGAGCATGCCCCTCATGGGAGTGTAGAGGGAGAAGTTTAGATTTGTGAAAGTTAACCACCCCTGCTGCCACTCCATACAAATCCAGGGCTTGCATAATTTGTTGAACATCATCACGTTGATTCCAAGGCATAAACAAAGAACCATCTACAACAAAGCACTAAGGGGACACCCTTGGCGTACTGAACGACCAAGCGACCAAGAATCTGTCAACTCTCCATCAAGCAAGCCATATGAGACACTATGTGCATAGAGAAAGAAGGCCACATTTGACATTTTAGCGCCAAAGCCCAACTTGCACATATTGTGAGCAATGAAGTTCCAATGGATGGTATCAAAAGCCTTTTCCATATCAACTTGCATTATAAGGACATCCTATTGAGTGTACTTAGCATATTCAATGCCGATCAGTACATTAGCAAGATTATCAGTAATTTGTCGACGAGGTATGAAGCCATACTGCATTGCGTGGAGGCTTGAATAAAGATGATCTTTAAGATGGTTGACAAGCATTTTGGCCATTAGTTTATACACAACAGGCATGAAAGTAATAGGACGCCAATGCATAACTGTTCACACAAAGAACTTGTTTAGGCACCAATTTAAGAGGCCTTCTTTCCAAGACAAGGGAAGCTCTTGCTTCGTCCATGCAAAGCTCATCATGAAGAGAAAAGGCTCCTTGAGGGAATCCCAAAATGACAAAAAGAATTCAATTGTCAAACCATCCCGACCTAGAGATTTCCAACACCCCAAATCGCACAAACTTTGATAAAGTTCATCACTTGTAAAGGCTTCTTCCAAAAGTAAAGCATCAGAAGGTTGAATAATAGGAGATACATGCATAAGAAGCAATTCGCACGCTTGAAGTACAACTGAAGAAGAGAAGGCAGAGGGGCAGCCGCGAAAACACACACACACACACACACACACACACAGAGCTTGCAAATATTTCCTAGCTTATGCACATGTACAACATGCCCATTCTATGTTTTCATTAAACATTGCATTTGCCCAATAAAACCCATCTCATCTTTAAAATCGAAGTAGAAAGTTGAAATCAATGCCTTTGCATCTTGGTTTATCATTTGCTCACAGCAGACTTTGATGACCCTGGCATCTTCATGATATTTCCCAAAGAAACATGGAAGCTCTTTTGGGCCATTCTTTAACCTTTTTAATGAGGTGTCAAAGTCAACAATGTTGCACATGCTACAAGCATAGGAAAATAGGTTGATTGAACACCACCTTAAAAAAACAACAAGACTCAAAAAATGACCCTTGTCATCAATGTCATACTAAACACATTCTAAATTATCAATATTAAAATTTAAACTATCGTCCTAAACACAATCTCCTAACCTCAAGGCCTAAATCTTTGTTTTGGCATCATCAACCATGAAGGCATCAGGCTCCCATGACTTATGAAAGTCAAGCTTGGTATCCCAAAACTTGATCAACCAAGCACAAAAGCACTCAAATGTAGGGGAAGATGTAAGAACCCACGCTCCATTGTGATGATGGTAAAAAACAAGAATGGTGTGCAAATGGAGTACAATGGTGGTTAAGGGGATCATATATCCCTAGTGTGTAGTACATACTATGAACGGAGTTAGATGTACTTACAGGTAGTGTTGCTCCTCCCTTGTGGGGTAATGGTTGATGACTGCTTGAATCTTCATATGTTGGCCTTATTTGATCATGTTGAAACTGTCTTTGTCCGTTCATAAGTAGCCTTTGGTTGTCTCTTTCCTGGATAGGTGGTTGTGATCCATTGATTAGAGACGTATGCAGATGTGGGATCTCGTTGGTCTCAAAGCTAGGTGGGTGGCTAAGATTAGGCGTTAAAGCTTGTGGACGGGCAAATGGGCTTTGTCTTTGAGAATCATTTTGCATTGTAGCTGTTAGTGATGCGAATAACCTAGGGTTTCTATAAAGAATTGAAGCTTTGTTACTCCCAGAGGCCATACGAGATAAGTAAGGAAACCAGCACTTGGCTAATTCTTCAGACATGTCTGAGGGAGGAATGGGCCTATAGAAATTAAAATCCATATCTCGGTATACAATGATTGTACTTATAGGTTCCTCAAGCATCATTAAAAAGGAGTTTCCCTTACATAGCTTGGCGGGTCTGGATGAAACCTTTCAAATGTAATGCCCAACATAGATTTATACCATTTAGTGCTACCATCAAAGGATGGTAACCGACTAATATAAGCGCTATCTAATGGTCTAAGAGAGTATGAGGGATTGGGTTCTTGAAAGTTTGAATCCCTAGTTTGCCCACCTTGGTCAATAGACTCTCTTGAATCTGATGAGCTCACTTGAATAGTACGGAGTGGCACTATTTTACAAATTTTCTCATCATCAGAGACTACCTCAACTCTATCGTGTTCATTGTCTAAACCCTCATCATCTCATGCTTCATTCATCCACCTATGAATCCTCAAGTTGGCCCATGATGGGACCTCTAAATCATTTCCTGTTGAAGGTGCATCAAAGTTGCCTATGGGTGTTCTAGCAACCACTTGATAGGAGTGATCTGTCAAGTTGATGCATGTAACAACATCTTGTTGTCGTAATAAGTAGATATAGTCAGAACCCCAATCTTGAATCATTTTGAGTTGCCGCATGAACGGTCGTCCAAGAATGATGTCATAATTTGGATTCTTTCCAAAATCTACTATTGCAAACGTATGCTCATATGCGACTCCACATGAAGTGATTGTGACCTTTTCTAGAAGTCCAATTGGCTTCTCTATGTTTCCGTCAGCTAATGCATGTTTGCTTTAAAGCTGGCCTTCCCCATATCTCCCATAGCTTTTTTGTGGCAATTGCGACACCTGATCCACCATCTAGGATAGCTAAATTGGTATGCCCTACGTATTCCACTGGTAGGGTTGTGTTTCCATCTTCTCCCTCGCAATATTCTCCGGATCTGTTCAAAGGGACTGTCTCAAAGGTCTGTTTTTGCCCTTCTATGGCTAAATGTTCGTTGTCATTTTGTTTATTTTTACTTGTAGCTCTTCTAGCCCTTCTTTGCTTCCATGTTTCTTTGATTGCTCTTTTATTCTCCCTGGGGATAACGCTCGGTCCTTCCTCACATTTATCCTTATCTTTGACCTGGGCCGTAGTCGTGTCATGAACACACACAACTTGCTCTGCATTTCTACCATCTAGGCAAGGTGGCATAGTGAGCTTGGTAATTCTAGGCTGGGCATTATTCTTGAACTTAGGACAATCCTTCATCCAATGCTCACCTCTACATTGATAGCATGGGCCTTGAGGCATTGGGTCATACGAGTATCTATGCAAGCTTGGAATACCTATCATTTTTCTGCGTAGTGATGGTAGTGGTCTTATCAGCCCTCTATTAGCTAGATGCTCACTCAGGGTATGTATGTTCACGAGACCATCTTGTCTTGTTTCCAATGGAGCGCTTGCTCGTTCTAGTCCTTGCCCAAAAGACACTCTTGGAGTAGTTGGTGGTGACACTAGTGGAGCACTCAGTGCAGGAGATGCAGGCTCATGGGTTCTGAACTCCGAAAGGTTTGCCTCACTATTTCTAAGTCTAGTGATAGGCCTCCCTAGGTATGTGAAACCTTGTACTTCATGTGAGTACAAGAAATCCCATTCTTGTCCGTATTTATCCATGAAGATCACAGATACATCATGCTCTAGAGCTTTGTGGACAAAAACATATAGCACTTGCTCGAAAGACAAGCTGTGTTCTCTCAGGTTCTTTCGCGAATAAAAGAATTCCACGCCCTTGTCTCCCCTTTTGTATAAGGCTTTAGAAGGGTCATCAATGGAAACTCTTTGAGTCACGATTGAATTGACTAGCTTCGCATTTGACATGGGTGGCATAGGTGGAATTTCACGGCATTCAATTCCTGCGGTGGTAGCATCCACTCTAGTCGACCACTCGGCTCTCATGCTTGCGTCAGATTGGGTCTTGTATGCCATGTCTTGACCTAGTTGACTCTCTTGAAACAACGGCCTTACTGTGCTTCCTTGCATTAATGCTCTATCCCAAGCGTCAACTCCTATAGGGTCTCGTGGCCAGAGTGTATATGGTCGAATATCGAGAAATTTTCAAAAAAAATTACAAATTTTCAAAATTTTTGGACTTTCTCAAACTTTTCCAGAACTCATTTTGAAGGTATCTGAACAATATGGCATCGAAAAGTAGCGCACTTTTTTCGGGCGAAAATTGCAGATTTTTTCGTCAGTTTCCTATAGTGACTTCAGTAAGGGAAAATTGATTTTTGTCCGAAATTTTGAATATGGTATTCAAACAACTCGCAGCAGAAGCGACGTGAAACTTACACACGAGAAGTTTGGTGCTTATTTTTGAAAAAAATTCCAGACTCTTTTTTTTTCTTTTTTCTTTTTTCTTTTTCTTTTTTTTGCTATCCAACCTCTTTTCTTCTCCCTTTGTATATGTGTATCACTTTCGGACAATCCTTGCCAATCTCTCTTAAGTGACTGGGGCCAAATCAAACATGTCCAGAAAGCTCCAGTTTGAGGGAATGTCCAAATTTAGCATTTGACTTCAAAGTTGAACTCAAAGCTACCCTTCCTAACCTCAGTAAAGTCACTATGTCTGATTCTGACAAGTGTAAGGCCCTTTTCTCCAGAAACGCGTTTTTGGATGACTGCTCAGTTTTTGACTTCTGAAGTTTCAGCTGTGTAGTACATGTCTTGGGGATCCCAGATATGATTTTACTTCATGATTTGGAGTTTTGTAGCTACCCCAAAAGCTTTGTTAAAGTTAGAAAACAGGCAGGAGCTGTCAGGCCAGTTTCTTGACTTCCCCAAGTCCAAATTGAATTTTTCTTGAATATTTGGGTTGCTTAGAGTGAGTACAAGGCTCCTATGTGGTCAGATTGTGATTTTCACTTTTCCAGGGCCCTTTTCTCCAGAAACGCGTTTCTGGATGAGATGCTCTTTTTCGACAAATTTTGGTTGCACCTTGTAGGGCTTGGTCTAAGGATCACAAATATGCAAAATTTTATGATTTGGATAATGTTTGACCCCCCAAAAGATAAAAAACTGCTGAGAAAACATTGTTTCCTAGACACACTAGATTTGATGCGTGAAGGGGCAAAACAAGTCCAAATTATGAAATGAGACCTGTTTTAGAATCAGCAAAGCATGGGCTTTCTAATGGTACAACTTTGACCAAATTTTGACCTACTCATCCAGAAACGCGTTTCTGGATGAGATGCATTTTTTTGTGATGTGATGATTCCTGCATGTAGTGCTTGGTCTCAGGATCCCATATATCCAAAAACATAACAATTCGAATAATGTTTGGCCCTTCAAAAGATAGAAAAACTGCTGAGAAACATTGTTTCCCAGAGACACTAGAATTGTTGCATGAAGGGTCAAAACATGGCCAAATTATGAAATTAGACCTGTTTTGGAATCAAGAGAGCATGGGCTATCTGATGATGCAAGTTTCACTCAATTCTGACCTACTCATCCTGAAATGCGTTTCTGGATGAGATGCATTTTTTTGACATGTGATGCATGTAGCTTGTAGGCCTTGGTCTTAGGATCCCAAATATGCAAAAACATAACAATTTGGATAATGCTTGCCCTTCCAAAAGATAGAAAGAGTGCTAAGAAACACTGTTTCCTACAGACACTAGATTTGTTGTGTGAAGGGTCAAAACATGGCCAAATTATGAAGTTAGACCTGTTTTGGAATCAGCAGAGCATGGCCTATGTGATGGTACAAGTTTGACCAAATTTTGATCACTTTATCCGGAAACGCATTTTTGGATTAGGTGGTCTTTTTTGACAAGTGATCAAAATGCTATTTTGATGCATAAGACATGATTTTCTCTCTCTAGGCTAGAGAGAGAAAACGCTCAAAAATGATATAAACAGAACAAGGAGTTAGTGAGAATTGTAATGATGGGTCCCTAGGATGCCAAAAGCATTACAACAGATTCACAAAGCCGCTAGAAAAAATTCTACTGAACCCGACATGATTTACAAGGCTGAAAACGAGGACTAGAAATGCCTCGAAACATACATTTACGGCTTCTAAATGGGTAGGAACCATGGGCAGATGGGTTGGGGGAGGTGGATTATGGACCAAAGGGGGCCTAAGGGCAAAAGGAAGGGTCTAGGACCAGCCAAAAAGGAGGCTCCTCAATTTGAGTGGTCTCCAAGCCAAAAATACCCGCTTCCTTACCTTTTTCTGCTAAAAGTAACATGACAGGTGCTTTTTTACAACTCATGTGCATGTAGAGGCTCTATCTCTCTCATATGGAGTCCAAATGGCTGAACTAGGGGGCTCTAGAGATTTCTCTTTCCATGCTCTATGCACTCAAGCTTGCATCTCTCTCAATTGCTTACATAGTTACATAGTTACACTATGTAGCACCATGTGGCATAGTCTAGAAAAGCGTCAAGAATACATAAGGTAGTATGATAAATCTTACTCTTCTCCTCTCTTCAAAGTAACTCTTGGCTCAAGTAGCCATGAAGGCCTTGGGAGTGGGATAACGGTAGAGTAAATTTTAGTTTATGCCTTCACCGTTATGCTATTGTTCTTGAAGTTCTAAGTCTTCTTGGACAATTAGCTCAAAGAACCCTGCCAGAACCATCCCTCGGCAGACCAAAATGGCAAAGGCAGTTAGGTACGCGGTGAGCTCCTCCTGGTGAAGGCTTCTCTTTTTTTTTTTATTGGTGCACCCATGCAAAAACGTTGCCGGGACAGCGAGGCGGCAGCTAAGGACATGCTCAGTGATGGATAAGGACTAATCGGTAAGAACTCAGGGCATATGCATGATAGAGGGTAGGGTGGTAAACCATAAATGAATAAAATAAAATACATATATACACAAGTAACCAAGGTAGAGCATGTGGTTGTGGGGCTCAAGCCATGGAAAAGCTTCTAGGTGAGTACAAGGAGGCCATGATGAGGGGGAAGACTTAGCAAGGAAAGTGAGATAGGCTCATGATGGCTCTAGATACCCTGCGCTACAAGTGACCTCATAAGCCTCCTAGTGAGTCCAAACTAATTTTAGTTTCACTTGCTAACTCACCTAGGTTAAGAATCATTTCTCCTGACCCACCCACCCTCCAAAGTTAAACAGTCACTCATCTATGAGATAGAATCCTTAAGCACCCATTTTTGCCATGCATACCATGGTGTGGCCTCGAGCGACTAGCAGGGGGTTCCTACCTAGCTCCTAGAGAGCCAGAAAACGAGGATGAAGACTTCCCAAATTTTTGGCGAGAGGTTTTGGCCTGCAATAGAATGTCAAAAATCCAGGTGGAAAAACCCCAGATCAGCATCATTGCCTCTTCATCTTTGGAATGTCTTAAGTACCGTCCTCTTTGTCTTTCTGTCAGAGCAAACTCCTCATGGCCGACCAAGTGAGCACTGATGGTGGCAAATGTATACATATATATGGTGATACACACGGCAAACACACATGCATATACACATAAACGACACATAATGCAATGGAAATACACATACAACAAGCATACACATATAGATACAGATACAATGCAATGGACGGAACACAAACAATAGCAGCACAAAAAAACTCCAATAGTACTGTGATGAGGATACATACGTATTTTATCATATTTGTGCAACCATCTTGTGAGGGTTGAGCAAGATTTTCATTGAGTTGGATTCTTATGTGAGATCCTTTTGGTGATACAGATTTTGGAGGGATCTTGCAAGCACCCTAGAGGCTCATGTATAGTCTATGGTCATGATTGTCAGTTGCATTCCATCTTCCACAGTGAATTGATGCATTGAGACTTGGTTGAGCTCTATTGAGAGTCATTTTGCTTTTTGTTTTGGCTACATTTAGTATGACGCGTTTTTTGGTTTTGTGACCCTTTTCACAGCATTATGCTGCCAAAATTTTGCCAGAATTTGTAGCTAATTTATGCCTCTTTGTACCAGTGATGTACACTTGTGTTGAGCAATAATTTTGTGGCCCCTTTTTCTTGTGTACATCGTGCTTCGTACAAAGGAAACACTTCTTAATAGCTTGTTTACTCTCGAGTGGGAAATTTGTGGCATCTTGAGAATTCCTTTCTCTACAAAGGTTTTGGCATTTGTTGACCAGCTTGTGCTATAGTTTTGGTAGCTTTGTGCTATGGTTTGGTAGTAGTATTGTGCTTTGGATTGCGTTGAGGATTTTGCATCCACTTACTTTGTAGATTGTGCGCATTGGTTGCTTGTCTTGCCATTGCATGTTGTGTAATCATGGCTTTGGAGCATACCCACCGCGATGTTGCCAGTGTTTATTATACTTTTGTTACTCCAGTACTGGTGTAGTTTTGTGGCTGCCTTGTTGCCATATAGAGAGACTGACGCCAGGAGAGTCTTCTTTCAAGATGCTTTGAGTCATGCTATTCATGACACAATTCTTCCATTGTCAAAGCAGATAGATGCATTGTTTTTCAGTGCATCTGAATCTTTTGAGGTTGACAGTGACCTACATACAGCTGTGCATGATATGTTTGTAGTTGAGTTAGTAATTGTAGAGGTAGAGCGGGTTTTCTCTAGTGAGTCACAATGATGGGAGAGTGATTGCAATGATGTTGATTCATTGGTTTTATAGTCATTCTCAGATATGCCTTTGCCAGATGCTGACATGGTGATGCATGGATAGGTTGTTCTTAAGGATGCATATGGTGTTGAGTTCACTGACAGCGATAGGTTGGCAGAAATAGCACCTATGTCATCAACACTTGGGTCTCTCATGCATGATCTTTTGGCATTGAGACGACCTGACATTGCAATTATGGTTGGTGCATTTGGAGTGGGAGTTGTTAGTCATTTGGTGACTGACACAGGCAATGAGCACCGTGTTGCTTTGCATGTTGTTACTCAATTCCTGAGAGATCCGTTCCCCCTCATAATAATTTTCTTCTTTAACAATTTAAATGACTGAAATGATAAACCCATATAGGGTGGGATCTCAACGCCCACTAGCACTAGCTGGAGATCCCTGCCCCCTTATAATAATTTTCTTCTTTAACAATTTAAATGACTGAAATGATAAACCCATATAGGGTGGGATCTCAACGCCCACCAGCACTAGCTAGAGCTATGCTACTAGTGGACTGACCCAGAAGTACCCAGGCCGTCCTGGTGCTACCTCTGAGTATGGAGAGAGTACATATGCATTCCCTGGCTAGATGAACACGCAGACATGAATCAAATTTGCAACTATATTATGAAGGCAAAATTATACATCCGAAAAAGCAGTTCCATAACCATATTGAAAACAAGATCTCTATGCATCGCCAAAATGTTCCCATGGAATCCCCAACCCTTAGGGGGTTGACCGCACCAGCATCCTCCTGCTCCTGGGACTATGGCAAGGACTCTCTAACCATATCCCCTATATGATGGGGGAAGGCAACCAACCGCCTTAGGGCCGCCTTATGGTATCCCCCCATCATCACCATCTGCATAAATCATGAAACAAAACTCATATTAGCACTGTTAAAAAAAACAACTTATCAACTCTTCTGTATTCCACACGACAAAACGACTCTCGTTGAAGCCCCGGAACCAGAAGGGTCTCGACCGGGCCACCCATCCTCCCGCTCCAACTACAGACGAGGAGAAACTCACATCTTAGCAAGATAGGGATCTAGACCACCACCCATCGATGGTTGCCCCTCGTACTCCGTGAGCCAGAGCCTCCAAGGGATCCTTACCTATTAGCCCCCGGATCATCAGCGAGCTAATAGGTTTAAGCCTACTGGGCTTGTTAGGATTTCGCCATTTGCGGTAATCCCCGATACTGCCGGTACCAGAAGAGGGGTATTATACCTCCTTCTCCTCTGGTCGTACAGCCTTACAATAATCAATCCACTTCATCATGACCATACATGAACTTTTCCCATGTTTTAACCTTGCGGTGACCATCCACTCATCAAAAACCAAAACATGTGAATCTATTCATGATTTAAACCATAAAAACACACACACACACACACACACACACATAGTCTTACGGTCTCTAATTAAGCCTATCCATCTAATGGGCTAGTTCTCTCTCTCTCTCTCTCTCTCTCTCTCTATATATATATATATATATATATATACTTACTTACTTATCTTTCTCTACTCCACACATACATCCCCTCTTTCTCTCTCTATTTATCTCTCTCCCCTCTCTATCGCTCTATCTCCCTAATTTTCTAATCCTCTATCTCTAATTACCTCTCCCTCTTTATTTATTATTCTCTCTCTCTCTCTCTCTCTCTCTCTCTCTCTCTCTCTCTATTAATTATTACTCTCTCTCTCTCTCTCCCCTAATTTTCTAATCCTTTACCTCTCTCGCTCTCTACTCCACACACACACTATCTCTCTAATTATCTCTCTCCTACCTAATTTTCTAATCCTCTATCTCCAATCATCTCTCTCTCTCTCCCCCTATTTTTCTAATCCTCTATCTCTAATTACCCCTCCCTATCTCTACTCCACACACACACACATACACACACACACACACTATCTCTCTAATTATCTCTATCTCTCTCCTCTCTCTCTCTCCATCTTGCTATTTATCTAATTCTCTATCTCTCTAATTATCTAATTCTATCTCTCTCTCTCTTTATCTCTCTAATTATTTCTATTCTACCTTAAAGCAAGTACCAGATTAGACCTATTATCATTTGGAATAATTAAGGAGATTTAATAATGAATTACACTAAGCCTACATGGATTGGCCTTTGCATGTAATTAATTACTTCAATACATTGACCTAGTAAATAATGAGTTACAAAATTCCCTCCATTGGAGCATTCAATTCTAGGCATTATGTTGGGTGCATTCGTATGACTCTAGATCTTGATTTAAAACTGTCCTCAAAAATAGCTTTCCTTGGGGTCATTATGACGATTTTGTGAAAGGAGAATCCGACAATGAGACCTTCTCATCTTCTTATAAAAAATATATCCATCAGCGAAGATCTCCTTCCAATCTTGCTAATGTCACCAATGAGGCTTGGACTGAGAAGATACTGCAAGTTAAGCATCTTTCCTATTTTAGAATCCATTCAATAACAAATTTCAAATGCACATTACGGGCTGTTTAAGTTTGTAGTAACCTTTAATTTGGTGTTTAGATTTTGGTGTGGATTTGGCCCTACTGGCATGAAAGCGATTGGTCAAGATGGCAATCAAAATCTAATTGATGAGAACCATGTGTTGGTTGTCGACGGTGGCATAAACGAATGTTCACAACCATGTGTCAAAAAATCAAAAAGAAAAAGGCATCCTCCTATAAAAATTGAGAAGCAAAAGCATGGATGTCAATTCCACTTTAGTGTGAAATGGCTTGCACAAACTCCAGGCATTGCCATAGTCTCTTATATACATCCATATTGGACACAGATGTCAATGATAAGGTCTGTCATGGTAAAACTTTTGTTGATCCGTTTATTGCAGTTCTCGTCATGGATCTCTATGCAAAAGAAGTTATGGGCTGAAACATACTTTATCGTGGTTTCTCTCCATATCAAGTGTTGCAAAAGCATGTCCAAACATTGCATTCTTGCCAAGGTTAGGACCCTACATTTACTATGGTTTGAGTCCATTCGTGAAATCATGAATATTTCAAGAAATTTGACTTTTGATAAGTATTAGCTACATCCTGATAATATTGGAAAAACTAGGAGATGGTATGGGGAGAACTATTCAAGTACCTACATCTATCAATAGCAAGATGTCACTAAGGACTTTATCCTTGGCATACAATCATCATGGCAGAGAGACATGTGCAAAAAGTATGGAAATGGGAACCTTCTTGCCATGGATGCGACCTTTGGTACCAATAAATATAAGGTATGTTTGGTTTGTACTCAAGCAATATGACCATTTGTTAGGTCTTGTTAACATGAGATGAGCATAAGAGTCTAAGTCTATTACTTTAAGTGTCGGTGGAGTGGCGGAGAGTCCTACACTCACGCACATGTGCACCGTAAGGAGAGTAAAGAAACCTTGACATCAAAAGCCCTTTTAAAAAGAATGAAAGCTATTGGAGCACTTTTCAAGTGCTCTATGTGCTACATTTACTTCTAAAAGAACCCATCAAAACTCTTCTTGCACAGCATATTGTTTTCATTGCATACTCTGTGAATGCATACTAGGGTGTCCCACACTTGGACGCATGCATTAAGCACTTTTATTACTTCCACCCATGCACCATCATCACATGAGATACTCTCTAAGAAGAACTCTAGCAAACTTACATATTCAATAAGATCGACAAGCCAGGGCACTTTTTCCCATTGGGTTTTTCCCCTCGGCCAAATCAGGTGTTCAGTATCATCATCTTTTTATTTATCAATAAAGACATGGTGGAAACCTTCAACCTACGCCAATCAGGTACAAGGAGAGCCACCACAACAAGAAAAGTCAAGGCGCGCTACATAAAGACTCAATCAGCAATGCAGTTCATAGACCAAATCATAGCCTCTAAACATGGAGAAGTGCTTAATTTCCATAAGCCATGCTTGCTAATCTTCTCCTACAACCACACAAGTCAACATTCACCAGGCTGCATCAAATCACCTTCCAACATAGCTACCCTTGGACATCATTAGCAGTGTCTAGGGACGGACACTAAAATAGGAGGGGGGGAGTGTTTTCGGGACAAGTCAATGGCGAGTCAACGACAAGCTGCTAAAGCAATGGAGAAGTAGCTTATGAGGTAGAAGCGAGAGTTTTAAAGCAGAAGCTTTAAAAAAGCAAGTTAAAGTGACACGGGAAGCCAGAAGCGGCTACGTGAAGATTTATTTTTATTTTCCCGCACTTAACCACTTTAATTAAAAATTGCAAAAAGCCTTGTAAATATTTTGTCCATTGATTAGAGAAGCCACGGGCTTCCAGCTTGTAATATTGAGCTTTTGAATTGAGTACGAAACCGTCTCTAAAAAAGCCTAGGTATAAAAGTCAATTTTTAGGTTTTTAGAGAATCCTCACTTTAGCTACACAAAGAAGAGCTTACACAAAGAGAAGAAGGTGTTGCTTGCGGGGCTTCCTACGTGCACCTATTGTAACATTTCTCCATTCTAATGCAAGGCAAGGGTTTTCCTCTCTCTATTGTCCCATTCTATGAATGTTCTTTCATTGATTTTCATTAAGAAATGATTAAGAAAGTGCATGTGTGCTTTAGGTGAAGAGTGTGTGTGAAGTAGATTAATCTTTGATTAAGGTTGTTTTTGGTGAGTCTATGTGATTGATTGGTGTAGCATTAGCTGCTTAGTCAATAGGAAGCATTAATTTCCACTTGCATTAAGAGGATTGAAGGCCAAAACCCTCTTTTCCTCTATGTGTGTGTGTGTGTGTGTGTGTATTAAGCTTCTTGTTAGTCCTATTAGCATGCATTTCACATGTCTATGGATAGAGATTTCCCTCTCTTGTTTGAATGTGTATATGTGTACATAGAGGCAAGTACTCTTCCCTCTTCTTGTTTGTGTGTGATTACCGTGAGCTTGACACACTCACGTAACCTCCGTGCACTAATCGGGTCACTCCCTAGCGTTGACATATTATGTTAGTGCTTGAAAGCTATGCTATAGACGTCCGTCGCGACGAGCCGCTAACAATGCTGATATGCTACCTCCCCATACCTCAACTCCATATAGAAGTATGGGCAAAACCATGGCATCAAATAAGTACTTCTTGAGAGCCAATACTGGATGTTGTCTTGGTTACACATGTTCTCTAATGCATAGTAATCCATCTTCCAGTGACTTCAAGAAGACGACTCATGGTGCCTTCATTTCACTTGTAATTGGTCAGGACCTTGAGTCCAAGATACTTGAAGACAATGAACGATTTCTCTGTGGAATTATTTTGGCAAGTATGACCTGAGTTTTTTGCTCATTGACCATTAAGTCGCTATGTGAGCAAAAGGCCTTCAGAACCCCCATCATCTTTTGTACATCTTTCAAAGTATGTTTTGGGATCACCACATCGTTGGCATAAATGAAGAGCATGATTATCACATTTTTTATGAGCACTTCTTAGATGCCCTCTTCACATTCATACTCTTGAACCATTTGCTTAAGGTGTGTGTGTACACTATTGCGGCTGAGGCATCGAATGCCTATTAAGTTGAGAAGAGCTGGCGTCCAGTGCTGAAAAGACTTACAAAGGCATAAAAAGCTACAAGATGAAGAAAATGACAAAGCATGGGTGCGCTCGACAAATATATTATTTTGTAATAAAGCAACCGACGGCTAATGAATATCACTTCGAATTATCCTAGGATAGCTAAAGTGGTAAGTCGATACTATGTGGGTGCCCGCATGTTTAATTTTGGCCGGACACTTGTGAGTATAAAGGTCAAAATTCCCAAGTTTGAGGGTCACATTTTTAATTGAGAATAGAGATAAACTGAAGAAACCTACGAGTATATTTTCCTACTCTTGTACTCAATTTCTACCGCGATTTGTGCGACGAATACATTGCCATTGTTGCTCTAATTCATTGTAAGTGATTGTCATGCCAACTGTCTATAATTTCATGTCTTCAATATGCCAATTTATGCACTATTAGTTTCTTGATTAGTGAGCTTAATTAAGTGATTTGAGTGCCCAAATGATGTCCGATTTCACTTTCGTCTATTTTAGAATGTTACTTGTGAGTTCCTAGTCGGTTTACAATCAATAGATATTGGTTTTTGATTAGTTGGTTGAGATAGTGATTAGTCACTAATCCACTTCTTAATGAGAAATTAATTGCATGATTGTGTTCCCTAGTGTCTCCTAAGTGTATATGTGAAGTTTGATGCAATTTTGCTAAGGTTTTTGATCTTTGTGTGTCACATTTTAGTTGTTCAACTTCACTAGATTGGTCATATGCATGAGAAAAATGATGAATTTTGCTATGGGAACTTACACACATGCTCTATAAGGTGCAGGGAACACAACTGTGCAATTAGAAATCAATTTTGCTTAAGTGACAACAACTGGCACCTCTATCATTTTGCACCCAAATTGGAGTCTGACAATTTCTGCATGTTTTATGTGATGAATGTTGCTTAATCACCAAGTTTGATCACCATTGGAGTAGCGAAAGTGCATGAGACTCAAGGAAATTGGCCGAAAGTGCCAATTCTAGTAAATCACATCAAAACACTAAGTTTTTGAACATTAAATTGGTAGGGCATGCTATAGGTGTCATCTACAAGGCTAGGGGATCAATTGGGAGTTGTCAAGTTCCAAAATCATCAAATTGGCAACCGGCATCTGGGTCAAAACAACATCAAACTGATCATTTGAAGTTATGTGCTAGTTTCTAGTCCAAACAACACCAAACTGATCATTTGAAGTTATGTACATGTTAAGCATGTCTAAAACATCAGCTCACCAAATTTCACTGCATTTGGACAACCAAGAGACCCTCATTTGACCGGTACAGCAGCTTGAAAACTGTCCGAAGAGCAAGTTTGCTGTAAGAGAAAGACTTCAGGAATTTTCTAAGTTCTTGCAAGGAAAGGGCATAAATGTGTTGTGCAAGGCACTAGGAGCAGCTATAAGTCAACTTCATCCCAAAAGGTGAAGGTGGCAACTGGTGCATGCTCAATTCTGGCATCTGAGAGTACTAAGTGATGGTGCTTCTTCTCATAAAAGGAATCCAATGGTACCCAAACCTTTGCAAAACACTTCGTGAATTGCAAGATACACGCAATTTAGTAACTCACAATAAAAGCATCAGAACTGCAAAGAATTGTCAAGATTGTCTACTAGTAGTTGGTAGTTGTAAACTTTGTGGATGTAATCTTAAAGCTAGTTCACAAGTCAAATACTTCTAAAGTGTTAAACTTTTGCAGACATCAAGGATTGGAGTGCAAAGGATAGTCAGAAAACCAAATCATGGTAGATAGGTATAAGGTTTGGTTTCTGCTACTTTGCATTTAACTTTATGAACCTTAGGTTATGAACTATTCTAAAATCAAGAAACATAGAGAGAAGTGTTGCTATAAGTAAGGCATCGACACAAGAAAGTATCGCTAGATTTCATTCTTACACGACACTAGAGGAGCTACTTAGATTCTCAATCGAAATCAAGCATGAGTTCTGAACGTATTGAAAACCCAAGGATTGACATAGAATTTAATACCATATTAAATTTTGTCAAGGAGAATACGTACGGAACAAAGATCTAGAGGGATTTCTTGAAGAGATCTTTGGTTAAGATTGAGGATCACTTCTCTGATTTTGACCTTGCACTAGTAGTAAGCTACTAGGAAAGTCATTATATAGGTAAGGGCATAATAATGTATATGCTGGTAGACAACCTAGAGGTGGTAGATGTGTTGGGACAAGTAGGGGAAAATATTTTGGTGATGAAGTCCCACCAACTTCTGCCAAACCTGACTTCAAGCTAGTAAACTCCTTATTGGCAAAAAGAGTCCAAATGGAAGTTATATCTCCAAAGACGTGCATGAGAGAGGATTTAGGTACTAAATTCTATTATGTTAAGGATATGTTGCTAGATTTTAGCCCGTCTCAGAGAACGTGATATTGCATGTGTTCGCTCTCATGCCTGAGGGTTATCCAAAAATTGTTGAGTTTCTTGATAAGTACGGATAGAAATGGTAATCCTTGTTGGAAGAGAATGTTAAAAATTTCACATACATGGGAAGACCCATTACTCAACAAGATAAAGGAAAAGGAGTGGCTTTTGAGGAGAAGATTTACTCTTCTACTCCTCATATAACTTCAAGTGCACTACCCTTCTTTATGCCACCACCAAAAGTATCCTTTTTTGATAGTCCAAGGACTCTAGCAGGCCCACATAGGTCCAAACCAACGGGTTCAACACACAAGCATGCTATGAGTGGTCATATGGTAAGTAGAGTGCTAATAGAGCCACTTAGAACTCCAATGTATCACATTGATGATATCTACAGGGTTCTGGCTAGGTAGATCCTCTTGGGACTCATCGGGGAATAAAACTAAACCAACAAATTTTTAAAATGGGTTAAAAAGTTTAGTGGGTTGGAAGATCCTTATGATCACGTGGCATCATTTCATCAAGTTACAAGGGCAAAGCAGGTCATTGATCTTCACACCTTAGTCGAGGGATTTGAGTTGACATTGGAATCAAACATAGTGTCAGCACACTGATTGAGAGATTCAAACAAATCAAGGAGTCAGTTTACGGATTGTGTGAATCGATTACAACATTATATCGCTCGTCGCTGGCCTGAGGATGAACCTTCTGGCCAAGCAAATCTTGTTTTTCTTTTCTTGGAAGGTTTGCTAAACAAAGCATTACATGCTAACCTATATGGTAAAAAGCACATTGAGTTGAATGATTGCATTTCAAATGATCTCAATGATAGTTGTGATATCTATGGGATAGATGAGCCAATATTAGGAACCGATGCATCGAGCCAAACCAGTGGAGCTACCACTACTAGGAGTACTCCTCCAGATACTGAAGCAATAGCTGACATAATCATGAAAAGAATGAACCAAGTATTCAAACCAACATCGAGGGTAAATTAATTGAATAGATATACATGATCGGTGTTGTGTGAAATTAGTGCAAGAGACCATCTAACTTCACAATGGTTTGACCATTAGACTAAAGTCTCAGCCAAGAGTTGCACCTAGAATGGACACATCGTATCACTTTGAACAAAAGTGGACTAACCATGAAACAAAAGATTGCTATCATCTCATTCAACGCTTGTGTGAGCAAGGGATAAATCAACCAAACCGGGGATTTTGACCACAACAATTTTAATATGGAAAAACCTAGGGAGTGGAACAAGCTCAATCAGTGTTAGGAAGCCAAGCGCCTTTGCCAGGCAATGCAGCTATGAGATATGTTCAACCAAAAGAGGTAAATGTGGAAGGGAAAATGGTACCGGTTAGTCCTTACTATGAGAAAGAGGTGGAACATCATTCAAGAATCATGACAACACTAGCACAAAATTCTTTAAAGATGGGGGTGATACCTGAGGGATTGTACCAAATGGATCATAATACCTTATGGTTCATTGCAAATGAGGGATCTAAACAAGCCATGCCAGGTCCTAGGCCTTATCTTCTAAGAGCTATACCTATGGGCACATGTTTTAGATGCAAGGGTGATGATAATATTTGTGATTGTTCTGAGATGAAAAATGATGCTGAAACAACAACAAAATCAAACTGCAGGAATACCTTCTTTTGTCTAGATATTGTCTAGATTGTGGTATTAAACATATGGCTCAAGATTGTCCCCATCAAACCCAGAAACCAAGGGCAAGACACCTTTAACTCTTAACCTGGTAGAAGTTTGGTATTTCGAAAGCTCTCCAAGTTTCTCAGAAGTTGAACAGATAGTGCCTTTGAAAGTTGTGACCAGATTTCAAGCTCAAGCACAGAAACAAGAAAATAAGGAAGATGATCTTGCAACAGTGAGGTTGCAAAGACTTTGTTCAAAAGATGGAAAGCATGATGTGGTAGGAGAGCAGCAGCTAAAAAGAAACATGAAACAAATGCCAAATTGAAGAAAAAGGAAACTAAACAAGACAAACCAAAACCACAAGAAGAAAAGAACAACGAGAAAGAACCAGGGGGATCAATCCTCACCGATAAGCATTTTGAACCGCTTGAAGGATTATTACAAGCTTACGAGGCAAGATAAAACCCTTTGAAAACTTGGAAGAAAGATGGAGGAAATATCTAGACCCGGTCCAAGAGTCAAGGCAGTTGGAAATTTACAAACAATTAATCAATGTGACACATGCTCTTATAGAACAATTGAAACAAAACAAGGGAATACCTACCTCTTTCGAGAAAACGGATGAAACAAAACCAGAAAGAAGTCTACCAGAGATCTTAACAGAAGAAAATTCTATAAAAGAGAGAGTAGATGAAAACAAACAATTAAAACACATCCTTGAAACTATTTCAAATGTACCTAAAGTGGATGAAGACTGGGGAAATAAGATCTGGGAAGCTATAAATAACAAACAAAACAAGAAAGAACATTGTTTGACATTTAAAACAATAGTTCCGTTAGGTTATTCCCGCTACATTGTTCATTAAAACAACCCTTCAAACAAGTGGTAGATAGATAAAAAGCATTGTATGAAAGCAACATTAATTTGGGAATTAAACCACATATTTGAAAGTATATTTACAATGCTTTATTCCAAGGGACCGCCCACCATAATACTAGGTATGATCCTCCCTTGGCCACTCTCTAAGAAAACCAAAAAAGAGTCGAGCTATCTAGAATCCCGATGCCCACTATTACTAACCATGGTGAGGGATAGTACCAAGGGACCCCCATCCTAACTAGAGTGTGATCAACCCTTGGTGGCGTTATATTTACACCCCCGGTTTCTTCCACCTAGAAACCGGGAGCTGAACTATCTTGGAAAGGTTGGCCATAAGAGGTAGGATGAAGCTTAAGGCTCTAGGTACTCGTGATAAACTTGGCACGCCCGGAGCACCTTGGTTGCCATGCCGATCACGGTCGTCCATCTGAATGTCAAGGTTAGTTAGAATTATTCTTGGACAAGACTACATTCTTTTCAACTTGATGTACCATGGAAAACATATGCCCACATATCTCTTTTGGCCTTGGCCAAGTTTTGAGAAAAAATTTACATTCCTAGGTCCCGTGGGATTGTCTAAGTCGCATATGTATATGTTAATAATAACTTCAATACTTAATAATTAAAACCATGGACCAACCTCTTGATTTACATCCGCTGGCACTGTCGAGGGAAGAACGGCCCTCGTAGTGGGAGTAGGATGTGAAGTTGCCTCATCATAAGCTATCCCACTACAGGTTTGCTTATAAGCCATCCTCAACTAAGAAAAAGTAACAAAAATTTTGCTTAACTTTTAGTGCAAGGCTGCCATGTTCCTGAGAATTGTAGATACACTATCTCCTTAATCCTTAATAAAGAGACGTACCATCCCTTCATTAGGAAGATACCTAATGTACTCTACATTTATCTAACTTAACTAGAGCTCATTAAATTACATGAATTAGGATACCTACATTAATCAATTACAATTGTTTTCTTCCTTGCCACATGGGATTGGTAATACAAGGTTAGAGAGATGCACCATCCCTCTTAAACTAAGCTCTAGGTTTAAACATATAAATAAACCCTTCTCTAAATAAGTATAACTACTAAGGACCATTCACTAATGAAACTTTATCCTAAGGTTAACAATCATCAACAAATCCTCTTCACAACAGCCTCAATAGAATGAATTCGAGAGATCAATTATCTCTCTAACTATGTTGTTAAAATTAGTGAAATTTTTTATCTCTCTAGATAATTGAAGTTATACTAAGCAAACAACTAATTTAGCTTGATGCAATGATAAAAACACATGTAATATGCCTTTTCACAAGAGGGGTCCACAAAATTAATTAGGAAGACTAACCCTCTCTCTGATTACACCATTAAACAAACAGTAATCACTACCTCTCTCTAGATTAGTGAAAGTACGAAGGTCAAAATCAATTTTTGGCATTACCACATGATAAGAAAATATCAAATACACCTCTACACATGAGGGTTTGACAAAATTATAAGGGGATGTTAGTAACCTCTCTAACTATGTCTATAATTAGTCACTAATCACTATCTCTCTAGATTAGCAAAAGTACAGAGGTGTAAATTGAAATTTAATATGATAACATGATAAAATAGCATTAGATTTACCTCTACACATGAGGTTTTGAGACAAAATTAGTTGGGAAGGTTAGTAATCTCTCTAACTATATCTCTAATTAGTCACTTATTATCACCTCTCTCTAGATTTGTAAAATTACAGAGGTGGGAATTGAAATTTAACACAATCCCATGATAAAATAGCATTAGATTTACCATTGCACATGAGGTTATGACAAAATTAGTTGGGGAGGTTAGTAATCTCTCTAACTATGTCCCTAATTAGCCGCTAATAATCTCTATCTCTCTCTAGATTAAGGAAAAGTGCAAACATTTTAACTAAAATTTGACATAATGTGGGGTAGTATTAGTCCTAATTCACCTTCCCTTAAGAGGGTTTGGTGTGTAAGTAAGTGTCAACAACTAATCTCACTAAAACTAGTTAACTTTTTTGCTAATTATGAGATTAGTGCTAATCACATAAATAAGAAAGAGGGAAAAAAAAGGCCTAATCGTTCTTAAAACATTAAATAGAAAATTATCAAGGCTTTAAACTCATTATTTGCATGAGTTTAGGCTAAAATCCTAATTTTCTCTCTCTAGGATTATTGATTAATCCTTTGAAATGGAGGAATTAATCAGGGCTGGTGAAGAAAAATTAATTAATTAGCATGATGGGGCTGAATGCTTACCTCCTATGAGTTAAAGTGAGTGGGAGAATCCAAGTTATGAGCTAAAGTGAGGAAAGATCATATATTTGTAGGCTTTTGGGGGTCGCCTAGTCATTTACTATTTTTAGCAGGTATGGAGGCACCCTAAACTTGCCAATCTACCTTCCTTTGCCACCTAGGACTCCCCCATAGGTCTAGCCTACCTTTTCTTTTTGAATCAAGTTAGTACGTTTGAATTATCCTCTTTCTCTCTCTAGAAATAATAAATTTAGATAAATAAAATTGGATTATTTCCCTTAAGAATTCAACTTGGGACCTTAGCAAACTCTTGATCCCACAAAAAGTCCTAAACACTCATGGAAATTTTTTGTTAATAATTATTTGGATTGCGACCAGAAGGGAGCTCGGGTCTACGGTCAGCCAGAATTTATCTAGCTTTTTTGCTTTTTCTAAATTATAGGGATTTTTTTCCAAATGTTAGAATTGAGATTTATGTTATGGAGATCACTAATACAAGGTCAGATAGTATGCTTGCATGTTTAAAATTGAAATTTGTCGCACGTAGGGTGGCGGAACCGCATTTCCTATTTTATGGCCGAAAAGTTGGACGCGAGGGAATTAAATTTCGTAGCAAGTTCTCGCAAAATACGGCTTGCGACCCACTTGCAATGTTCCCAAAAGTAGATAGGGTCTTAAGCACGTGCCTAATTTATACTGCCATGCACATTATGTCGGAACCGTGGCCGAAATTTGGTCCGCACAGGACTATTGTTGCAATAGAAATTGGTAATCGTGTAGAAAAAGACCAAACAATTTTTAGAGACTAATCAAAAAAGCTTAGAAAGGTAGGCACATTACATTCTCCCCAATGTGAAGGATTCAAGATGTCCTCATCTCAAGAACAACTGAGGATAATCCATCCTTCCATTGAATAAGATGTTTCCTGATGGATCTATTCTTGAGAGCACGCTCCCTATACTCTAGGATTCTTTCAGGTTGAAGTTCTAAAATATTTTGGATTGCATTAAAATCTGATCATCATTAAGAATATGATTTGGGCTCGGTATATAAGGTTTCAAATGACTAACATGAAAAACATCATGAACCTTAAGATGGGCAGGAAGATCTAGCTTGTAAGCTTGAGTTCATGAAAAACATCATGAACCTTAAGATGGGCAGGAAGATCTAGCTTGTAAGCTTGAGTTCCTACACATTTTATGATTTCATAAGCAATACCTAGGACTAAGCTTTTTATACTTTCCTAGAAAAAGCGTGCTTCTTTTAGGTTGGATGCAAATGAACACCTTATCACCTTCACTGAAGTGCTTGTCTAACATTTTCCCAGACTTGAACATGCCATGTTTGGGGTACTTTGAACATATAATGTATATTGAAACTAGCCCCCTTAATTGCAAGTTTTTTGTGGTTGAGTATGTGTTGGAAGTAGATTTAATCTTGGGGCATAAATGGACTATTGTTTCTCAAGCACCACTATGCTTTGTATAGGGTCATCATGATGGTCAACGACATAAAGTTGAGAATACCATACTGCACAGAAGAGGATCCAACCCTAATGGATTTCTATGATGCTGAACAAAAAAAGTTATAAGCCTCTTCCACGGAAGCGTTTTCATGGGGCAATAAAAGATAAAGGTATCCATTTGCTACCCAATGGATACAAGGCAAACTGGGTGCATGTTTGAATGACTGAGCATGAAGAAAAAAAAATAGAAGGTATCAATCTTGCACACTCATAATCAAAAAAGTTCACACCGTGAGAGCTGATCTTAAAAAGTTCACGCCGTGAACCAATCTAAAAAGGTTCACACTGTGAACCAATCCAAAAAGGTTCATGTTGTGAATTGGTTCAAAACAGTTCATGCCGTGAACTGGTCTAAAATGCTTCAGAACATGAAACGGTCACTTCTCCACAGGCTAATTGCAAGGCTAATTGCAAGATGCCATGTGGCATTATTCATTAAGGCAGTCGCCTATTCTACCGGCTGTGCTATAAGTTAAAAAATCTTTCCTTTCTTGTCATTTTGCATCTGAAGCATAGCTGAGTGCTGATAGCTTGGAATAGTGCAATCCAGAAGTTCGAGGTGAACTTTACATCTCGGTCACTCACTATCCATTCAGGAAATCCATGAAGCTGAAAGACCTCCTTG
The DNA here is from genome assembly GCF_041138505.1 of Cibotium barometz. Classification (NCBI taxonomy): domain Eukaryota; kingdom Viridiplantae; phylum Streptophyta; class Polypodiopsida; order Cyatheales; family Cibotiaceae; genus Cibotium; species Cibotium barometz. The sequence goes on along the minus strand of NC_141072.1, from coordinate 16,456,839 downwards.
ACGAAGATTTGGGCAATATCCGAAGTAGTATAGGTTACCTTAACGGGGATAATGTGAGATTACCATGATGGAATTATATCCTCCCTGGAGGCTGGGTACTTAGAAGTTGGTAACTCGGTGATAAAGTCCATGCTTGTATATTCTCTGGAATGTCCACACAGTTGGAATTGGCCTAGCATCTTGACTCATTCTGCTTTGACTCTTTCATTAGAGAGACATTGCCGAATGTAGCGACAAACATCACCCTTCAGTCCTATCCACCAATAATAGCTTTTCCTAATGGCATTCAAGATTTTTGCATTTCCTAGGTGTCTAACTACGTAAAAACACTGATCGTGATTTAGTTAAAATAGAGTGATGTGTTCCATGAGGTGGGTATGTTACATCCTTCCGGGAAAAGCGAGCTAATAATAGGTACACACTTTACCTCCTCTTTAGGAAAGTGTGCCAAAATTAACCGTGCCAAAGGTTTCCTCGGATTGAGGCTGGAAACGCTTGGGTTTCTGGGAGCTCGGTGGAAGCTATTTTGCAATCTTTGTAGATGCAGTGGGTAACCTTACTAGGGACATCAAGAGAATTCAGCACTATGAAGAGTTGAAGTTGGTCCAAATGTATTCCTTCTGGGGAGAACACGGACAAGAACCATGGTCACGGCGATTGCTGGAAAGGCTATCACCCAGGATCACTAGGTCTATGATGAGGTCACCAAGGTTATCAATCCAAACCGTATTGCGATAATGCCCAGAGGATTGAACACCACAAGGGAGAAGATGGGTTTACCTGAGAGACCCCATACTTATAGAATCCTAGAACCTTTAATTGAACCGCCCTATATCTTTGAAAAGGATGCTTCTGAGTTTAATGGAGCATGAGCTCGGGGTTAGGACTACTACTTAGTCACCCTTGTATTCAAATTTTGGTATTGTAAATGGCTAAATAATAAAGAATCAAGGGAAGTTTTATTCTCTCCCATGTCTCTTATTCTTTAAAGTTACTAAGACTTTGGAGTTTTGTATAAAATACCTTTGCGAGTCTAATCTTGAAACTCATAAATCCCTATCTTGTTATATCCTTAGGGCATTGACAAAGCTGACCATGATGCCTTGTACACGGAGGTCTAGGAGAAGAAGCTCCTCCTCAAGCAGATGCAACCCCCCTCCTTCAACAAAAAAGGTTCTACGATTGAGAAGGATGCTAAAGTGTGGATTGAAGCAATGGATGACTACTTCTCAACTGCTGGAACTTTCGTGGCGAACCAGTCAATGCTTGCCCGCTTCCATCTTACAGGCAATGCAAAGCTTTGGTAGAAACAATGGTGCAAGGACCAGGGTGTGTAACGGAACATTTCCAAAGTTGGAATGATATTAAGCAGTCCGTTAAGGACCGTTATCTTCCACTAGCTCATGAATCGATCAAGATGAATGAGTTTTTTAGCCTGTGACAGCTAGAAATGAGCCATATTCAAAGTTTGTCACTCTTTGTAAGTATGCTCCCGCAATGACAATTGCTTAGCAAGTAGCCCGTTTTTGTCAAGGTCTGAATGCCCCCTTGGCTCACGTCTAGAGGCAATGAGGCCTACATCCCTTCAAGATGTAGGCCTACATCCCTTCAAGATGTACTTCTACGTGCAAAACCCCTTGCTAAGGAGTCAAAGAAGAGGTCTCACCCCGACTCAAACGCTGGAGATCATCCCAATCAAAAACCTTGCTTTAACCCCCCACCATTTCAGAGTCGAGGATGAGCAAACTCTCAACCTTACCCACGAGCTTATGTAGCTACTACAAGAGGAGGTTATGTTTGTTTCAAGTGCAATGACCTGGACATTTCAGGAGAGAATGTCCAAAGTTAGCTTCAAGGCTGGGCCAGAACGGTGGTATGGCACCAGAGGGTGCAACTTTGCCACCCGCCAAGTTGGGAGGGGAAACATAAGAGGAAGAGGATGTGGTATTGCTGGACGTGGAGGAGTTGGCCACATTAATGCCATAAGAGGAGAACCTACCCTAGCTGTTGAAGAGGAGCAATGTGGCCACATCCATGCAACAGTGGAGCATCAAGGTCCTAATCAACAATTTGGATTGATTCAAGTCCCTGTGAATCATCATGGTACACCTTTTCAACTCCTAATTGACTGTGGCAGTACCCTTTTTTTCTCTCGCCCCAATGTGTAAGGAAATTGAATCTTCAGGAGACTCACACCAAAAAGATGACAGTGGAGTTAGCTAGTGGAAAAGAAATTCACTCAAATACCAGTGTAGGAGACCTAGCCTTTGATCAAGTAAACAAACCAACACACTGCTATTTTAGGGTGCTACCCCTAGGAATCTATGATGGAATTCTCGGAATGGACTGGCTAGTTGCAAATAAGGCTAGTATCCATTAAGGCCAAGGTAGTGCTACCTTTATAAATGGAAGTGAGCAAGAAGCTGTAATCCATGGGAAAAATGGGAAACCTAAAAATAGGGTAGTGAAGTCGAAACACCTTCTCAAAGGAGCACGCAAAGGCCAACAAATAATTCTGGTAAAACTCAACAAGGTCAAAGACCCTGAAGCTGGGATTGATCCTCCTTGGCTTCAAGAATTCAGTGATGTTTTTCCCCAACAACTTTCAGGATTACCCCCTTGTCGTGAAGTAGACCGCAAGATTGACCTAATTCTAGGAGCCCAACCGGTCTCAAAAAGTCCTTATAAAATGTCCCTACCTGAAGCAATCGAACTTAAGGAGCAACTTCGTGAACTCATAGAACAAGGTCACATCCACCAAGTAGCTCTCCTTGGGGCGCACTAGTTCTTTTCCAAAAGAAGGATGGTACACTTCGATGATGCATTGACTATCGAGGACTGAATCAAGTTACTATAAAAATTAAGTACCCTATCCCACGGATTGATGAATTGCTAGATCGCCTTCACAGAGCAAAGGTATTCTCAAAGATTGATTGCATCCTTGGACAATCATTTCCCTGTCTAGACATAGTATTCTCGGTGTCCACATTCGTGGTTAGATTAGTCTCTGCCTCATTTCCCTGTCTAGACACAATATTCTTAGTATCCACAATTGTCATGTCTGCCTCTTCATCTGGAGCACTTTGTTGGTTGCAGTACCTATTTTTCTCCTTAAGCACTTTCATATGGTGATAGAGGGTAGTGGTAGACAACACACAATCAAAACGATCTGTTCGGCAGTTCTGCATTTGAGTTTTCTGAGCTACTCAAGTCACCAAATATGTGTTTATCTCCTCTTTCTAAGTTTCTTAGACATTTTGAGAGAGATGCAATTGTGAAGTTGGGATCACTTGGCCATAACCCCAATGCAAAGTGACTTCGGAACAAAACAAGACCATCTAATTTTCAGAAATGGGTCAAGAAGTACGATGGAATAGGTGATCCTCACGATCACTTAGCTTCATTTAGACAAGTGGCGAGAGTCGAGAAGGTCTTCGATCTTCACATCTTACTGGAAGGTTTTGGATTGACGCTAGAAGGGAAAGCCCTATCATGGTTCCAAACCTTAGATCCACAGATATTCAAAGACTTCGAAGCTCTTGAAGAAGACTTTGTGAAAGCATTCACGAAAATTGGAATCAAGCATAGCGTAAGCATCTTGATCGACAGTTTTAAACAAGAAGAAAAGGAAACAGTGAGAGATTGCGCTAATCGATTACGCCAATACATCTCTCGTTGCCCAAAAGGTGAGATTCCTAGTTTCAATCTTCTTGGAAGGACTGCTAAACAAGTCTTTACATGCAAGCTTGTACATTAAACGACATAAAACATTGGAATCTTGCATAAACGATGCAATTGATCTAGATGACAACTGCGATATCTATGGTAAGGAGAGAATTGCATCAGGGTTAGAAGCATCTAGTTCGGGAAGAGGAGATGAGACTGATAAGAGTCGTCAACTAGATGTGGAAGCCATTGCGGAGTTGGTTATGGAAAAAATGAGACAAATGTTTAGACCAACAGCACAACATGAAGTAGAGCAACCAAGGGCAAACAAGTGGTGCGAATTTGAACAAAATTGGACCAATCATGAGACAAAAGATTGTTACCATCGCATTAGAAACATGAGGGAACAAGAGATAATTCAACAAAATGCGGGGTTACAAACACCACGATATTAGGGAATAGGGAATCAAACACCCTTTCCAGGAGTTGCCAAGGTTAGAACTGTGCAGCCGGAAGAAGCTCAGTCAAGTGAGGTTGTAAGGCCGACAATACCACCATTGAACATATTCTGTGGGTGGTGAGTGTGGTAAGAAGCATCTAGTGCAAGATTGCCTCTTGAATCCTTACAACAAAGGAAAGGCACCAGCCACATTGAACTTGGTAGAAGTTGTGCCATCAAAGAGCTCTCTAGGGTCGTCAGAGATTGAGCCAGTAGTGCCCATACAAGTTGTAACAAGAGCTCAGGCTAAGGCTAAGACACCAGAGGAGAAAGATGAAAAAGAAGTTGTCGCGAGTGAGAGCAGAAAAACTTCTTCGAGAAGTTGGAAAGCACGAAGAGCTAGGAGGGCAGCTAAAAAGAGACAAAACGAAAAAGAACAATCAGCTCAAAAGGAGACGAAACAAACAAAACCACAAGGTGAAAAAGGGGATGAAAAGGAATCAGGAGGATCAGTTCTTGCCGATAAGCACTTTGAACCTCTTGAAGGTTTATTGAAAGCTTATGAAGCAAGGCTTAAACCTCTTGAAGGTTTATTGAAAGCTTATGAAGCAAGGCTTAAACCTCTTGAGAACTTGGAGGATAGATGGAGACGATACCCTGATCCAGTTCAAGAAGCTAGACAAATGGAGATCTATAAAAGATTGATCGAAGCAACTCAAGCTCTAGCTGATCAGGTGAAACCTCACACACAAACAGATACAAAATCCACAAAAGAGCCTCAAGAAATGATCCAGTTCAAGAAGCTAGACAAATGGAGATCTATAAAAGATTGATCGAAGCAACTCAAGCTCTAGTTGATCAGGTGAAACCTCACACACAAACAGAGACAAAATCCACAAAAGAGCCTCAAGAAATGCAACCAAATGAAATTCCTGAGGAAGGGAACAAAATGAAACATGAAGAAAATGAAGGAAACACAAAGAAATTCATCCAGGAACATACTTCACATATACCAGAAGTGGATGAAGATTGGGGAAACAAGTTATGGGAAGCCATAAACAAGAACAGGGATGTAAAGGAATCAACTCAGAAACCTCCTCTTGTTGAGATTGACTTTGACCCAAAAACTCTTGAGTTAAAAACAGAGGCTGGGGATGTTGGATCAGAAAAGTCTTTTGCAAGCAAAGCAGAAACTCTAAAGACTTTACCTTAGGGGAGTATGAAGCTCACTCAGACTTGATGAAACTAACCTCTCTTAGAATGGATAAACCACCTATCTTAGACTCAATGAACTTATCTGCCTTACTTAGTGCACCAATCAAGTGTACATTGACACTGGCAGAAGTGCTCAAGGTGAAGCCGGAACTTTGGAAGGATGTTGGTACATGTTTACAGAAGATGGGTATTTCAATACCTCTCTCAGAAACCATACCTTTCAAAGAACAAAAAAGCCCAAAGATCTACCACAACCAGTACCAATCAATAAAGTTGGTGAGTACTGTGAGGGAGATGATGGTAACATGACCATACCGGTTGAGCTAGTAGGCCACACTACCGTAGCTATCTTAGATAGTGGAGCATGTGTTGCCATTGCTACAAAGTCAATTTGGAAGACTTGGGGAATGCCAGCTCTAAGGAAGACTCGCATGAAATTGCAGTTAGCTGATGGACATATAGAGCGACCCATAGGTCTTCTAGAGCGTGTAGTTGTTACTTCCTGTGGAGTTGAGTACGAGCATACATTTGCGGTAGTAGATTTTGGGAAGAACCCAAATTATGATATCATTTTGGGACGTCCATTCATGAGACAACTTAAGATGATACAAGATTGGGGTTTTAACTATATCTACTTACGCCAGGATTCTGCAATTACGCGGATCAACATAGCAGACCACTCCTACAGAGACGTAGCAAAAACCCCTGTTGAAGATTTTGATACGGCTACAAACCATGACAAAACATCTGTACCATCATGGTTGAGCTCTAGCAAAGAGATATGGATGTGTGGAGCTTCAGAAGGAGACTCTGAACATAATTCACTTGAGAGTATGACAAAGGATGACGCATACATTCCAGAGCCGTTTCCAGAAATGGAATTAGAGCCTCATGGATGGAGTGACATTCTAGCTACCCTTGACGTAAGTGTGACTGAAGTAACACCTACGAAGTTTTGTGATGATGAGGGATATGACATCATACCCTTCCAGATGATCAAGGTAGTTTCAGAGCATGAAACAACTTTGTCTGATGAATTAGAGTCAAGCTCCGCAAAGGAATGTAGAGTCCATGAACATGACCTTCCAAGTCAGTCCCACATATACGTTCAGATATATCGATGGTACCATTGCCCATCCCATACCATCTTCAAGTAGTGGATTTCAGAGGTTTAAAACCGACTTGGGGATTGTCTTTGAACTTTTCCATCCTGGTCTTCAAAATTTTGTGGTTAAAACGCCATTGATAAGGATGTTGGAAGCGCCGGACAGGAGCATGATAGTCAACCAGGACATGAACATGAACTTTTATAGGCCTGTCCCTCCACCAGAAATGTCTGATGAAAAAGCACAAAGTTGGTACCCTCGCTTATCACAGAGAAACATTAGTGTCAAAAACCAACTAAGTAGCTCAGTCCAAGAGAAGAAACTAGCTTTAAAGCCTGTTGTTCTGAACCGGCCACCGAGCTTTGAGACCAAGGAGACCCCATGTCTAGACACACCTGAGAGTAGCACACCGCATCTAGTGGGTATGAGCGTGATTGAAGAAAGGGCAAGACCCTTCCTGACAACTTGTACTAGATGTGCAATCGACCATGCCTTCAAAGATTGTCCATCAAAGGTGAAGCTCAAGAAATCAAACAAACCTGAGGAGGTCAACCCAAAAGACTATCATATTGTTACAATATGGCCTGAAACACCACCTCCTAAATCACCGCCTCAAAGACAAATCTTGTCTCAAGGGAGAAACACAGAATTAGAACAAGTAGAGAGTCCAAAATGTCTACTTGATCTAATAATAGAAACCACGACACACTCAAAGGATAACTTGGTTATCAACTCCATAGAGGAAGATTCAAAGCCCACAAATGTGTTAATTGAAGAAGCTGCAGAATCTTTTGTGAGTGTAGATCCAGGTGCGATGGACAACAGCCATCATCAAGAAGAGCACACTTTAGGTGTAGCACACGGATCTACGACAGAACGAGAAGCTTTGCATTCAAGCCTTGTTATCAAGAGTGACCCAGAGAAGGACTCAAGTGCTAGCTCACAAGTAGAAGCAGGACCGAAAGCGATTCAAGAGCAAGCACAACCAACTCTACTACCAGCTGCAAACGCTAAAGATAAGCATGTCAGAGCATCAATTCCATCGACAAGAATTGCCATCAACCTGCAAGGTAGGCGTGGAAAGATTCTTCAAAGAATAGCTCTGCTTGACAGAAAAGCACAGGTGAACATGATGTCCCATCAAACTTGGTGTTTGCTTGGTAAGCCGCATCTTAATTTAATTTCCAAGTTTGAACAAAATTCACACAATGTTGTTGAAAAGTGTATCAGAGCGCTAAATGTTGTTTTGAGCTTAAACTCTCACTCCGAAAACGGAAGGTTTTTTGTGATGAATCCAGGGCATTCAAGTGAACAAGTGGTTCTTGGTCGCCACTGGATGGCTCAAAGAGAAAGCTATAGAGGCACAATGAAGCTTCTATTGTCCATTCCAGGAAGCGAAGAACTTAGCATTAGTATACCACTGGTGCTAGAAGATTAACAAAAGCCATCCAAGTCAAAGCTAAAAGAGAGCACACAGTGTACAACTAGTGCTTCTCTTGACAAAGGAAAAGCCAAAGTCGAGGATGATGTTGCTCCAAAAATAACAACATTCGAGGCAACAACCTCAGCAAAGCCACAAGGAAAGCTCACAGCGGAGCACTGCCCATCTTCATCATCAATTGGGACAAAAGGCAAGGGCAAACAGCGCAAAAAGATCTACCAACCGAAGTATTCATCACCAAGAGCACGAAAGAAACAACCGAATCAAGTTTTGGTGCTAAAGCAAATGGTGGAGAAGTGTACACTACCTGCTGGAGACAAGCATTGTTGGGTGGAGCACAAGAAGACTAAAAGCATGAAGTCCAATGGATGGTTATCAAGTCAGAAGTCATTGGAGGCACAAGGATACAGCCAAGGCATTCGAGAGTTATGGTTACAAAACCAAAACTTCAAGCTTACAAGGTGTCCTCCAATGAAACAGCTACAAAAGGCAAACCTCCAAGACGAAGGACATCCACGCAAAAGAAGAGTCAACCAAGGAAGAGACAACAAAGGAGAAACATCACTTCAGCTTCTTGTCATCCAAAATCAAGTAGCAATTCAGTGAAGACATGGATTCCCAAAGAGCAACTAGCTCAGATGTCTGCTCATGGCAAAGGCAACTTAATGAGAATAGTGGCTCAGGGCTTAGAGTCTACTGCTCATAGACACTGGATTGTTCCAGAAGATCTTCTCAAAGCACAAGGCTACTATGAAGGACAAGAACAGCTATGGTTACCAAAAGCCTTAGCCCAAACTCAAGCAAGTAGCAGTGTATCCAAGGAACATCCAACTCAAGCCTCAAAGTCTACAACACACTGGAAGCCAATGAAAGCTGCTTCTTACAAAACTCCAAGGTACGAGGCTACTCCATCAACAGTTCGGCAAGACAAACAACCGTGGGTGCCAAAGAAACTATCTGCTATCACTCATGCACTCATGCACAGTAAGGATGAGTGGTGAAAGCTGTACAACGAATGCCACTTAAGTGATTGTGGAGAGCCATTTGGACTTTCAAGTTAAAGTTGCTACCACATATTGCTTAGGTACCTGTAGACCTATTTGCACAGCATATTACTTTCCAATGCATTGACTGTGTGGCATAAAGAGTGTCCCATTCTTGGACATATGCATTAGACACTCTTGTAGATGTACCCATGCACTGCACTTACATAACTCAATTTTCTAAGCTTCAGCACATCAATAAAGATGAAGGTACTTTTTTCCCTTTGGGTTTTTTCCCTTCATCACTCTTCTTTCACTTTACTTTATTTTACCTTTCTCTAATAAGAGCAGCATCACCTACAAGAGGAAATGAAGACAACTTTGGACAGAAGAATTTCCAAAGTATTCACCACTATAGGCGTGGGGGAGCTTCAGCTTCAAGGCATCATATCCTCACCATCGACAAGATCGTGTTTTGAAATGCTTTAGTAGTAATATGAATGTCTTTCATAAGCTGGTTACTACTAACTTTGCATTGTCTTATTAACTTCATTCCATCTACACTATGGCTACAAAAGATATATGGGCACTAAACCCCAATAGTCCCATTAATGCACAAAAATGCAAACATGTTAGCTTGCGATTACTACATAATTAAACTCAATGATAAGCTAACGCCATACGTGACTAAATTTCATCTAATCATTGCATTGCATACATTTCCTTACTAACTTTTGAAGTAACCAGCTTGTGCATAGATTATTCATGATTACAAAAGGCTATCACATTACTAATCTCTTGCAGCTTCATCAACAATCAACGACGACTAGTCACCCAGACACTTGAGAGACAGTGTCCGAGGACGGACACTGAAGTAGGCATGGGGGAGTGTTGCGTCGAGTCAACACTTGGTCAATGCCTAGTCAACGACTGGTCAACCGAACGCAGATTGATGAGCGAAAGTGGCAAATACGAAGATGTGATTACTCGGAAGATGCATAAAGACGAGTAAAGTCGAGCAAAGTCGATAAGCGGTGAAGTGCGGGTAAATGCGGGAGCACTTCGGGAACATAAAGATGTGGACCTGGAGTGCGACGGTGCATAACAAATGTCGATTCGAGCTAAGAAGAGCCGGTGTCCAACACCGTGAAGTCAACAACGACGAGGAATGCAAGAAACACAAAAAACAGATAAAAGACGGCATTCCCGGGACTCAAGTTCCTGTCTGTAAAAACCGCTCAATTGATGTAATTGTTCATTAGAATGAGCCGAGGCTATGAGTGATGAGTAGACGGAGCCATGCGGGCATCCAAGTTGTAAAGAGGTTTGGCCGGACACTCTAAGTGAGTATAAAGGTCAAAAACTCTAATTTGTGAGGAGACTTTTTAATTAAGGAGAAGAAGAAGATAAGCTGTAAGCGCACGACTACTTTCCCACTGATTTCAACTCCGATTTTCACAACGATTTCCATTGCTAATGCAAATCTAATACATTGTAAGTGATTGCATTGCCTATTGTCTTCAATTTGATGCAATTTCGGTTCCATTTAAGCGTTGTCAGGAAACTAGATTAGTGAGCTTAATCCACTTGTTGATCGCTTAATTGTTGTCCGATTTCACTTCTGTCTATTTTAGAGTGTTCCCCTCGAGTTCCTAGTCGGTCTATAGTCAACCGAAATTAGTTTCTGATTAGTTTTTGATTAAGTGATTAATCAAGTGATTAGTTGCTAATCATGTGCTAATCCAAAAATGACTTCATGATTGTGTTCCCTAGTGTCTCTTGAGTGTGTGCATGAAGTTTGGTGCTATTTCGCATAGATCTTGACCTTTGTATGCGCACTTTAGCTTTAGGCAAAGAGAGTCGTTAGCGTCCGATTGAGTTGGAGATTAGTGATTAGAGTTGTGACCTTGTGCTTGTCTTGAGTCTTATAGATTCTGTAGTTCTGACAAATCTACGTAGCTTCCATGCACTAGCCGGGTAGCTTCCCTGTGTATTGACAAGGGTATGTTGGTACGCGGTAAACTATACCACATCGCCCGTCGCTCGCGGCGAGCCGCTAACAATCATCAACTCCAATAGGAGCTTCACCATTAGGTATGCAAGATAAGTGGTTAGCCATGATATGTTTCTTACCAGGTCTCAGAACAATAGTAAAGTCAAATTCAAGAAGAATCAATAACCACCATGATATTCTTCCCGTGGCACATGGCTTGTTTACCAGATATAATAAAGCTTGATGATCAACATAGAAAACAAACTTGTTATAGCAAGAAGGTAATGCCGAAATTTCTTTACAGCATAAACTTTTGCTAAACCCTCTCGTTTAGTAGTGGTTTAGTGCATCTTATGTTCAGTAGTGGTATAGTTCAATTTCTTTTAGAAAAACTAATATGGTAGTCTAGTCCATGTTCACCTGGCTGGGTCAAGACACATCCAATTGCACAGTTTGATGCATCAATATGCACGTGGAATATGAATCACAAACGAGAAGCTATCCTCTATCTTCCACATCCATGGCCCATATTTCACAGCAAAAGGTCCCCTTTTTGCATGGAATACTCCAGGAATGCAGAAATCACATTTCATCAATTTTCAAGAGTACAAGGCATGGAGATGGCCGCAAAATATAAAGCAATGCATTGAAAGAACTCTTGAGCTGGTTTTACAGAAAAAACCTTCATATAGTGTAAACAAAAGTACATGAAGACAATGAGAGAACCATCGATTGAAGACGAGATTGTACTTAAAAACATGTGATTTGTATATTTATGGATACAATATCAAGTAAAGAATACTACATTGAAGGTCAGAGAGGACACGACACAATTGGTTTAGTTAAGACTCAGGGTTGGGAGAAGATGGGTTTGAAGATGTGGTGGACTTGATCCGGTTCACAAGTCTTCCTTCTTCTACATCTTCTGCGTTTGTTGGAAGCTCAATTCTTGGCAATGTTGCCTCTTTTATATTGCGGCCCTTTTTACTCCTTAATAGCTCTCTTTTTCCATAAACAGACAATGTGTCTGGATCGTTGATTCTTCCTGCTACAAGTGCCCCGGCTGCGTATGATAGATAATAGGGGCATCAAAGTGCTTGGCATCCATAACCTTGACCAAATACTCGTAGCGCAAACTGTTTCTCTACCAAAACCACCTTTTCTGCATTCATGGGAATTTCATTATCCCCACAAAACCTAGACAACACTTTAAATGCAAATAAAGGGAACTTCGCGTTGAGTATTCCTTGTGAAATATTACAATCTGCATATCACAATTGTATTCATCATTGATGAAGTTTTCTAATTTGGAATTTAAAGTCTCAGTAGTGTGTACCTTTTTATGATTAAATTTATGTACATATTGACCTAGTGCACCATCCTTTCGATGATGTGTAGATTTTGAAGAACTAGAAGCCAATCCTCATGCTCTCCTCAGAAAATTATCATCATGCACCAAAACCTGGTCACATTGCAAAATGTTTTATACTGAGAAAACTATGAACAGAAAATGATACTACATAAATAGCTTGAAAAAATTGGGAACAAGATTGAACCTGTTGATTTTCTTTGGCCTTAAAAAGAGAGCTTGTCCAAAGAGGTATTGTAGACTTAGAGTCTTCATAGGTGGGAGGTGCCTGAAATTTTCCCATCTCTGCCAAACCAAGTCATTTTGCAATTGCAGTAGCCTCTTCCTCTGAAGGCCGTTGGGCTTCATATATCTAGGCTTTGTCAAAAATATCTTTTAATATATCCATGCCCTGTCTATATAAGGATTGTCTTGCATAACGGAATCAACAAGGAAATGATTATCAACACCCTCCTCCACCCAATCCATGTCTACCTTACAATAACTGGATAGGGCAGCAAGGCAGTTGTCTTCATGAATAATAAAGCAGTGCATTATGTCCATCAATAAAACATAATCAATCTGGCCGACTATCGAAAATCTAAGAAAGCATGACAATGTAATGTCCCCTTCTTGATCAACTTTCCTTGAGGTTATACTCAAAGATGATGCCTCGTGAGGAACAATAGATGATAAGTCACCTCGGACAAGGGAACTGGGCCTGTGTTGGGTCAATCCCAATCTCCTCATCGACCTCCTCTTCCTCCATTGGAGCAATTGTGCTTGGTAACTCAGCCTGTTGTGGCTCGGAGTCCTCTGTAAGAAGGTGGAGGAAGCATAAAAACCCATAAGTGAATTGAAGAAGCCGACACTTCTTAGAGTGGACAAGGCATCTCTCCTCTACTCTGCTCGCGTAGCTGGGTATTTTGTTAAGACACCTATGGAGTCTTTGTTTTGCCACCTTCTTTGTTGCTGGCTGCAAGATAAGATACATGAACGTTCCATTCACCATCAAACAATATAGTGTTGTCGCCACCAATGATTTCTTCGTACTCATGCTAGAGATCAACAAGAACAACCAAACATGTGTTGAAGATGCTCTCTAGTGGAAAATCTACATTGAATACCTCAAATAACTCAACATGGAGGTGAAGGGCCTTAGTAGTAGCATCAAGTAAGAACATGTAAAGCTTTTCCTCTGGAGATTTCTCTACTTCCTCATCGTACTTCAAGCGCAGGGTCGGTGCCATTATATACCTACAAACACGAAATAAGGCGGATCAAAACTAGGCAATAGGGGTCACAGATAGGATGCCAGCGTCCTATGCTGAAGGGTCACTACCGAGCGAGAGGGGGCTTGGGGAGGCCCAGCGTCCTATGCTGAAGGGTCACTACCGAGCGAGAGGGGGCTTGGGGAGGCCCAGGGAGCCCCCCTCTCGCTCAGTAGTGAGCCCTGCATAGGACGCAAGCGTCCTATGCTGAAGGGTCACTATCGCGTAAGAGGGGGCCTGGGGAGGCCCAAGGAGCTCCCTCTTGCTTGGTAGTGACCCCTACGTAAGACACAAGCATCCTATGTTGAAAGCTCACTACCAAGAGAGAGGGAGCTTGGGGAGGCCAAAGGAGCCCTCCCCACTTGCTTGGTAGTGACCCCCGCATAGGACGCAAGCATCCTATCCTAAATGGTCACTACCAAGCAAGAGGGGGCATGGGAAGGCCCTGGGAGCCCCCCCTCTTGCTCGGTAGTGACCTCCACATAGGACGCAAGTGTTCTATGCTGAAGGGTCACTACCGCGCGAGAGGGGGCCTAGGGAGGCCCACGGAGCCCCCCTTGCTTGGTAGTGACCCCGCATAGGATGCAAGCGTCCTATGGTTAAGGGTCACTACCAAGCAAGAGGGGGCCTGAGGCCGAGGGAGCCCCCACTCTCGCTCGGTAGTAGTGACCACCACCGCATAGATGCAAGCGTCTTATGCTGAAGGGTCACTACTGAGCAAGAGGGGGCCTGGGGAGGCCTAGGGAACACTTAAGGGTCACTACTAAGCGAGAGGGGGACCTGGGTAGTAGGCCGAGGGAGTCCCCCCTCTTGCTCAGTACCCCCGCATAGGATGCAAGCATCCTATGCTATTAGGTCACTATCGAGCAAGAGGGGCCTCCTAAGGCCCAGGGAGCCCCCCTTCTTGCTTGGTAGTGACCCCCTCATAGGACACAAGCATCCTATCCTAAATAGTCATTACCGAGTGAGAGGGGGCCTGGGAAGGCCCGGGGAGCCCCCCCTCTTAGTGGTGACCATCGCAGACAACGCAAGCAAAAAAATATATAACATAATAGACTCAAAATATCTTCATGGTAAGCCAATACTAGGAACTTGGCATTATCGAGATTCACATGAGAAAACCAGTGGCATACGTCAACATACGATGTGTCCTCTGATAGAAGAACGGAGCAAACCAACAAATCTAGCAGAAAGACTCTACTTTGAACATTGAAGGGCAAATTGGCAAGGACGAGACTAGGCAAAAAGAAAACAAAGTCTTATTAAAAAACAAAACAAGCAACGCCTCTAGCTAAAGTTTTGAAACTTACCTTAACACAGTCAAAATAACTGTGTCCGTTAGCTCCTTTAGCCTATTCGAGAGGATTCGGATTCCCTCCTCATCGAAGGGGAAGAAGCTATATGCACCCCTTATGGGAAGAGTTATGTCAAACCTGGGAGCAAGGCAATGTAGCGCAGCAACATTGCTATTGTGAAATGTCCTTTGGAATTCATCTGCTTCTTGCCTCTGTTCGCGCTCCCTTGCAAGCTCCCTTGCCCTCTCTTCCTCCCTTGCCCTCTCTTCCTCCTCCCTTGCCCGTGCTTCAGTAGACATACCTTCACTTTCACACTCCCTGGCCCTGGCTTCATGGTCCCTTCTAATCTCACATGCCTCCTGCAAGCACCCCAACGCAGACGCTTGCCATCGCATGTCAATTCCATTCTCCTCGCAAATTGATCTGACAACACGTTGGAATGGCAGTTTCGGAATGGTAGACTGCATGTGCTTCCGAATCCATCGAAGTTCATTCAGGATGCTGGTCATATCTCCGCTGCCTTATTGCTCTGAGGTAGACATGTTCTTGCCAGAAACTCTCGGCGCACTGGGCGCACTACTAGGGGCATTATGGCCAATATGTGGGTCTGCGGATATGGACGCTCGTGCTGTCTTCTTTGTACAAGCCATGTGTATAATAGGAGTGCATAGAAGAAAAAAAAAGAAACTTGTGAGAAAAACATAAAAAATGCATGCCCAAAGAATGACTAGAGATTAGAGGGTCGAATCACTACGACGTGATAAGCACACTCCAGTGTAGTCGAGAAGCCCTAATCGGGTTGTGGTGACTCGGAATCACTACAACGCAATAAGGGCCCTCTGGTGGGATCCAAGAGGCCTCATCGCGTTGTAGCGATTTGGGATCACCACAACGTAATAAGGGCCAAACGGTGGGATCCAGAGGACCTCATCGCGTTGTAGCGACTCGGGATTGCTACAATGCGATAGGGACCCTCCGTTGGGTTCCAGAGGGCCTCATCGCGTTGTAGCAATTCGGGATCACTACAACACGATAGGGCCCAAACGGTGGGATCCAGCGAGCCTCATCACGTTGTAGCGACTCGGGATCACTACAACGTGATAGGGGTCCTCCATTGCGATCCAGAGGGCCTCATCGCGTTGTAGCAACTTGGGATCACTACAACACGATACAATGCGATGAGGGCCCTTTGGTAAGGTCCAGAGGCCCTTATCGCGTTGTAGAGATTCAAAATCGCTACAACGCGATAAGGGTATTTCGCTTCAGTCGACCCGTCCTTATCGCGTTGTAGCGACTTCCTTAGCGTACTTCCTCTACCCATGCATGCATGTTTGGAGGCTAACCTGAGCAAGCTGTAGGCACTGGCGCTGTTGCTTGGATCGTGCTCACACCTCAAGTCTCTCGTGCTATACTCGCTCGTCACCTTCAAGCTCTCGCGCTATACTGACTTGTGATCCCTTAAATAGATGTCGGTGGAGTGACATCAGCATGAGGTCAAATCGTACGTATGGTCCATGCAAATGTCGTTGTCAGCTTGAATCAAGACATGCCACGTGGCACTACACATGGAGGCTGCACGACTAGTATAAATAGCGAATGCCACTAAAGTGCAGTATCGTGAGGGATATCTTGGATCCAGCTCTCACTACCTACTCGTGCGCCACCACGTGCTAGTGCGAATCCAACGACTCTTTGATCGTTAATCGCAAATTCTCACGGTAGGATCTAAACCCACATTTAGCGCCTATTTTTCCTGAAATCCACTAAAATGCGATAGGGCGTCTGCCGGTGCGCCCCCGAGAGACCCCTATCGCGTTGTAGTGATTTGGGTCACTACAATGCGATAGGGCACTCCGACGGTGTCCCCGGTGTCCCCGGGGCCCCTATTGCGTTGTAGTGACCCGAACTTAAGTCACCATAATGCGATAGGGCACTCCGCGTTATAGTGACCCGAGTCAATACAACGCGATAGGGGCCTCTCCAAAGCCCCCTATCGCGTTGTAGTGACTTGGTTATTCGCCAAGTCACTACAACACGATATTGTTTTCTGGATCACCCCTGAAAGGCCCTATCGCGTTGTTGTAGTGATTTTTCTTTACAATTTTCTCTGTTTATCTCTCGTTTGTGAATTGACTTTTGTACATTCATATTGAATATGAAAATGTAGATGGCTTCTTTGGAGGATATAATTGAGCCTTCTACAGAGGCTACAGTTGCGCAATCCTCAAAGGGTTCTGGCCACACCCCTCAGGAGGCTCTCTTCGATTTCTTATACCGTGTTGGCCAGCATCACCGCCATCCAGCTGTATCTTGTATGTTTTGCGCAGATATTTCAGTAGAAGAGTGGATTTTGTTTGGCCGTGTTTACCTTCAGGAGGCTGAGCAGATCTATCAGGGGCTCACACCTACTACTGAGGTTGTTCTTGATGGTGGAAGATTTGTGCATGTGGAAGACATTCTTACCACAACAACTCAGAGGCAGAGGCTAAATAGAAGTTTAGTTAAGATACCAGTAGATATGAGGAAGTCTATTCACAAGTGTC
Source organism: Cibotium barometz (assembly GCF_041138505.1). Lineage (NCBI taxonomy): Eukaryota > Viridiplantae > Streptophyta > Polypodiopsida > Cyatheales > Cibotiaceae > Cibotium > Cibotium barometz. The sequence goes on along the minus strand of NC_141072.1, from coordinate 16,439,539 downwards.
CGAAGCACAATCGCAGTTGTCGTTTTGTTAACTACAATTTTGGGTTTATATGCTACCTGCATTTGTCACTTGGAGATGAAGGGAAAGAGGAGGAGGAGGTCATAGAGGAGCCACCAAGTGCAGATGATGATGTCCAAGAGGTAGCTAATCCAATAGACATGAATCTTGAGAGAGAGTTAAGTGCATAGGTCGACTTGGATGTCCTTAGGAATGAAAGCACCCAAGCCATTGAGGTTCAAGGGGGTGTCGAGGAGGAAATCGAGCATGTTCCAATGTCAATTTTGCCTACCTTTCCCATTGGTGATAAAGACTACGTTCTTTTAAATGATATTCAGGCCCTGTTTGATATTAGGGAAGACTATTGTCTTGCTATTATAGCACAAAATCTTGAGGAGGACGATGATACTCAGGCTCTGGTTTGATATTAGGGAAGACTATTGTCTTGCTATTATAGCACAAAATCTTGAGGAGGACGATGGGTTTGTCGACCGACAAGTTTCTTCTACTTGATTCGTATGTTCAGGACAATGAGTTCTATGATGCTACAGGAGCTTTGGCAATGATATATAATGATGCTCGTCGCTATGAGGAGACCCTTCCCTCTGAAGAAGAATTCCAGGCTTTGCAGAGTCAAATGAAGATCACACACATGGGAAGGCAGATAGCAGAGCAAGGACATACCTCTTCTGTACAGGTCGGGGAGTCAAGCATTGAGATCTGGGCTGATGAGCTTCTAGTAATGATGAGAATGAGAAGCTTAGGCTTTTATAGCATTCAACTACACGAAAATGTAAATGAGAGGTTCCTTTTGCCAAATAATAATCATCAAATTTGCTAATTAATTTTCATCACATTGTTGTTTTGCAGCTTGTAGTTTACGATGATGATTTTATTGGGCGTGGGACTGGACGACGCCAAGGAGGTCTCGATAAAGACTTTGTGCTTGGACAGTATATTAATAAGCACTTCGAATTTCCAAAGTTGATTATATTTCACCAGAAGTTTTCATCAAAAGACAATGCTGAGTTCCCACTATTTGCAATAAAGACATTATCAAGATTTCTTGGTGGCTACAAAGTGAGGTGGAATGCGAATAAGATTATGTTACTTGAAAAACAGCTAGCATTGAGAATATTTGGGCAAGGGCCAGGTGTATATGCCTTACGTAGTAAATACTATTTAGCGTATGTGTCATATGGGTTAATGTGTGGTATTAAAGATCCTAGACAGCTTACAGCATATGGGAAAAGGGAACTCCTTAGGTTTCGAAGACCAAATGTACATCAAGAGATCCTACAATTGCCAGATGTAGCCAAGCCATCTTCAAAACGACAAAGGATTCAAGATAATGTAACTGAATGATGATGAGGAAGGAGTAGTACTTCCTCCAATCTCTAATGATGTATTGTTGTAATTACTAGGTGTCTAGTAAGAAATCTGTGATTCCTACATTTGATGTTTGCAATTGCTCCTCTTTTCTCTCCTTATATGCTCCATTGTCTGATTAATTCTAGATAATTTGACTGCATCCTTCTTATGGGCTCTGTGTAGTAGAAGCCTTCTGTACGTCCATTGGTGTAGTTCTTCCAAACTATTAGCTTTCTCAACTCCTCCACCATGTCTTGTATGATTGAAGTAACCAGAGCGTGCTTGGTAATGTGTCTTCTCCATTCCTTGCGTTGACCATATTGAAAGACTACCATATTGTTTTGCAAACCAAGGAGTGTGGCAATATATAATATGTTGTCCCAGAGTAAATCAATAGTTTGATTAGTAGGCGAGCTTTTACACACATATTTAAACAGGATAAGGAGAGCAATGCAAATACCATGTAGTGGGTGATGTGTTCATTTGTCCAAGTGCCAACCATTGATGTCTTGAAGTCGGACAAGGCATTTTTAAGATGTCATGGTCACTCTTTTTCCACACTTTCAAATCACAAAATTTAAACACTGTATCTAAAGATTTCTACATGTTTGCTTTACGTGACCTTGCTTCACCGTTGTCCGCATGGTCCACTACTGTGTTAGGCAGTGCCCTCATTTAGTTATACTTAACTGTTTGAGTAGTTTGCACTCGTTTGCATCAATGGTTGTTTTCTTGTGCTGGCATAGATAGAAACCTTCTTGCCTTGACACCCCCAATGGAGAGTTTATGGGTAAATCCCTCCCATCCTTCGATCTTTTCTCATCCTGTTCAATCTTTATGTATCCACCATGCAAGCCTATGTTTGATAGCACAGTTTCAAGTGCTTTGACACCTTCAATGCTAGCAGAGTTGGGACATAGAGTCCATGCAAAGCTTATATATAAGAATACTAATTTTTCTATTATTCTACATAGAGCATGCATTGTGCAAATGTGGACTCTTGATAGTGGAATATCAAGAATTGCCTTATAATTAGGATCCTTAAGGTGCCTATCGAGCACTTTTGCACTAAGCATGCAATATAAACAAGGGCTTTTTGAGTTTGCACCCTTCAAAACATTGAACATACATTTTAGGGTTTTTAAATCACCTCCCAAATGCCACTCCACCTTATATTGCCCCATACCTTGCACGTCTAAGAATCTCCCGTTTCTTTGCTCACTAACGATCTCAGGTATAGATGTGAGATGAAATACCCAATATAGGATATCAAATTTCTCTGTTGGGACCTGCAAGATAAAATTATTAAAACAATATATAGTATTTGGATATAGCTAACTCTTTTGCAACACAAAATAGACATATATTGTACCTCAAATGATCCTAGCTGTTTTCAAATTGAACACTAAACCATTTTGGATTATCCTTTGTCATAAATGTATTAAGTGCCCTGTTCATCAGTGTGATTGTAACCCGCTCTAACTTTCTTGCCTTCACAATTTGACATTCATCCCACTTTATTACGAACTTGAGGACACCACCGCATTCTTCGGGGGTGACTTCAAAGAATTGAACCACATACGATTGTAATGTCTCCACGTTGTAAAAAATGTTATTGTACTTATTATACACAACATCCCCTGATGGTGCAAAATATGTCTTCAATATGAAATGGGCTTCCTAGAATGTGGTTGTATAGATGTGAATATGGAACGTGGATGTGGATGTATGTATGTATGTGGATGTAGATGGAAAAAGAGCAGCTTGCTTGGAAATGGTGGATGATGAATCGTTACAAAACCATGCCATGAAGGTTCTAAGCCAGTGTTCTATAAATTCTAGGTCGTTAGAGAGAAATTGGAGTACGTATAAATATGTGCACAGTACTATTCACAATCGACTTCTCACAGATAGGGCCGATAAACTTGTGTACATGTATTGCAATGAAAAAAATCTTGCGACACATTGAAAACGAGGAATACGAGAAAGATATGCCTAGATGGATGTACGATGTTCATGATGCGGACGATGAGCCCTTTGACGTCAGACCTTTGCTATGTTCGACAGAAGAGCTAGAGCAAAATCTTATTGACTCAGATGACCTGGACAAAGCATACGACAAAGCTATTGGAGGAGTGCTTTTGGAAGACAGTGATGATGAAGTTGACAAAGAACTAACACTTAACTAAGTTTTTAAAGTTAAACAATAGTTTCTTTGAGAGACTTTGTCAAAACATAAACATCAAATTGATGATGCTCGTTGTGCAAAAGATATATATATTCACATTCTTGCATAATTACATTTGCTTCCATGTTATGTCAAAAGATGGTTACATTTTGTGTGGTATAATTAATTTTCTCCTTGAAATAGATTACAAATTGTACTAGGAGTCTCCTCAGGGGGGGGACCCGGTGGCTTGTATTCGCTCGCCATGCCAAGCATCGTGTACAAGCCTTGATTTATTTCCACGCCACATAGCGTAATGTGGATGCACTTTGCATTTGCCACACCAAGCATACAAGATGATAATAGTGTCCACATGATAACATGTAATGGCCACTCCAACCATCAAACACCTTGTAGCATATAGGGCATTGGGCAATGGAGGAGCTGCTGGCCACATTGTTGACACCCACAAGCTCAGGATGCATCAAGCCCTGGCGAATGGGGTTTAGGCATTGTGATAGGCCTTGCACATCTTTGCTAAGCTTTGTGAGCTAAGCTTCAACCTTTGTGTTGGCCGGTGGAGGTGTTTGTGTCTGGGTCAACCGCACTGCCTCCTATTCTTTCTTGGGCAACTTTGCACCCAATGTCTCCTTTACCTTTTGAAGCTCTAAGCCAGCTCCTTTCACCATGAGGACAAGCTCCTCCCTTGTAAATATCATTGTCTCTACACGTATGTCGTGGCTGCTAACAGTGATATCTTTGGATGCAAAGTCCACTGGCCTGCCCTGCGAACTGTACATAAAGCATTTTTGTGAAGTATAGAGGAGACTCGGCATTGTGAAGAGGATGTCCAAAAACTTCGAGAAAGATCCTCTTGGCATTGAGTTTGATGTCTTCATTTAAGCATCTCGAAATCCTCCATCTACCCTTCTTGATCTCAAACTCTGCGCAAGGCCAAATAGACTTTATCATTTCTTTTGTTAATATCTTTCCATTGGGCGTAGGTAGGGTTTGCCCATTTTGAAAGCCTGCAAGCTGTTCTAGTGGCTTGGCGCACAGTCACATCCTTGACCTAGTGATTTTAACTGCTCGTATGTTTTTTTAGCTAATTTGTTGTGAGCAATTTCATCTTGATCTGCCGTATCTGAAAAAAATACATCTGATATAAGAACATAGATGGTGTTGACATTTATTAGAAAACAGTAAACCTTGATGATAGTAAATAGTTCACTTAAAATGTAATTATACTTGAAATCTATAAATGATATAAAATGTGCTGACACTTGAAACCAAGAGAGCAAAACCACTTAAAATAGACCACCACTTGAAACCAAGAGAGCAAAACCACTTAAAACACACATAGACCACTTAAAATATACCCACAATTGAAATAACTTGATCTCTAAATTCAAAAACAAGTGAATGATGTTTTTTAATAAAAGTTCCAATCGTTTACAACTCTACACTGGATAAAAAGACACGGAAAGTTCAACTAAGGGGCATTGTGCCCTCGTAGGTTCGGTCTTTAATGGTCTGAAAAACTTTGCAGCTTGTATTAGCGATTTTTGCTCAAGTGGATCTTCGTAGAACATCCAACTCCGGACTTTTAACTGGATTTGATCCATCACTGCTCTGTCGTCCTCTGTGATGCCTCCCATCCACAAATCTTGGACTCTCTTTCAAAATTCATACAAAAATTTGAACATATACCCTAGAGCGTAAACATCTCTCGCTTTAGTATCAGCATTATATAGCTCAGGAGCCTACCATGGTCACTTATTACGCTCTCTATCGGCATATGCTTGTGCTGCCATGACCTATTTAGGGTTTTTATCTGCTTGATATACAAAATTGAGCAAAATTCGCTTGTTGGGCGATCTGAGTAACTGAGGCCCCAATCAATGATGCCCACTCAGGCCTTCACGTTTTTCGTGAAGTCGAGCACAACATTGAAGGGGTGTAGATTTGTATGGAGAATGCCAGCCATGTGCGCGGCTACCATGCCATCTACCAAGGCATGCATGACATGGGACATATTCGTGGCTACTACCTTGACTCTGGCCAGCTCGACCTGGCTCATTCTTTGGTCAGTAGGGGGAGGCTTCCTCTTTCCTTGGTCAAGGCGCCAGATCGCCTTGGTGAAGTTACTATATTGCATGGGTAGCTTTAAAAGTAAATCTCCTAAGGAGCTGCCACTATAGAAAGGGAAGATTGTGATCCATGGCGACTCCTTGGTGAATACAATACACCTAACAATTGTGGGGTGTAACACCTGCATTCTCTCCTCTATTTGAAAGCTATCGAACTTTGTTGAGCCGTCTC
>NC_141072.1:16146182-16428682 GCF_041138505.1 Cibotium barometz | reverse complement strand
ATCCTAAAGCCTTGAAAGGCCTCCCATAGTCTGCTTGTTGTGTCCATGTCGTTAAAAGGAATGACACGCCCGCCATGCTCTATTGTAAAACATTCGCTCATAGCTGCCTCTAGAAGCTCATGCTCCTTGGGTTCTTGTTTATAAGCTTTAGCCTCCCTTGCGGCTGCAATCCTTACCATAGCTTTGTCGATATTCGCCTGCATGTCCTCTTCAAGGATGCACAAGGGCTCATGAAAACCCCAATCTTCATCTTCATCTTTATCTTCTACTTTGTTCCTCAATAGTTTGCCTGCAACTTTAGCTTGCAAGAGAGGGGGTAAGGTGTACCAACTTCAAAATGAGAATTATTTCCAGTAACCAAAACGCTGCCTTCAGTGGCAGCCAACCAGAAAGATACCATTGCGTACTTGTCTAGATCAAGATTAGCCTCCTCTGAAATCACTCCCAATGATTCGTCATCACCAAGATTAACACCTAAGACAAATTCCAGGTCGGAGGAATCACCCATCTCCTGGCCTTCATCAACACAATTTGATGGGGTAGAGGAATCATCCATCTCTAAGCCATCATCCACATCATCTAAGAACTGCATGACGCATTGCATTTCATTGGGAGTTAGTGCCTCATCTAGATCTACACTAGTAGCCTCCTTGCTACTCTCTTCACTGCATGCATGGTCTCCTTCATCACATAAGACACCTTCATCGTATTCACAGGGCGACAAGCCCTCCCCTCTACTTTCAAATTCAAGTGTGTCATAAGAGAAAAATGACCTTACTTGAGCTGCTTGCTTTACCTCCTCCTCTTCTTCATGTGGAGGTTGCTCCTGACCACAACTAGATTCCTCTTGCCTTGTTATCTCACTCACGGGCTCAAAGGATGTGGCTTCCTCTTCTTTGTAGTCATCCTCCTTTGGCATAGCTTCTTCTTCTTCCATTAGTAAGAATCTTCCTTCAATGAATGAACTGCGAACGGTTGAATCAGCGGCCGTGAACACCTCCTCTTTTGAGAACTCCATCTCTTCCGCTGGTGTGAAGTCTTCTTGGGCTGCATCCACCTCTATTACTTCAAATATCACCTCCTTCATGACTTCGCCTTCTTCCTCTGACAGTATTTTGCAGGGGTTTTGAGCAGGAAAGAATTGGACTGGAGATTGAGGATCCTCTATCCTTAACTCTCTTGTGAAACTTCTAGATGAAAGGCCAACGGAAATGCCAAGAATTTCATACCTTCTTTGAGAGGGTGGCTGTTTGAGTGTCACATCTACCTTATGCAACTTGTACATCAATCTCTTGTGCTTTTTCCTCGCTACTTGTATGGCCTCGTCAAAAGTTTTAGGAGATTCATAATCTACCTTCCTTTTAAGTACTTCAGACATTCCCCTTATGAAGAAATCTTTTAGTAAAAAATCTGGCAATTTTTCACTTTGTGCACAAGTTATGTCGAGGCATGCCAAGACAGCTAGAAAACCTTCCTCATAAGAGTAGTAGCTACTCAAATCACCTTGCTGAAGTCGTTAACTTCTCCAGGATTTCATTTGCAGACTCCTTGGGACTGAATTTGTCAAGGAAGCTCTTCTTTAGAACACACCAATCACCTTTGAGCATTGTGCTGACAGTACTGCACCATTCTCTTGCTTCCCCTCTCAAGGAAAGAGGAAATAGCTTCAGCATTACCCCTTCTTCATCTTTTCCCGCTATTAAACATGACAGCTCAAAGCTGTCTACAAAGTCCCAGCACTTTCACCCTCTTTGCCATGGAAGGTTGGGAAACCCATTTCAGCCTAGGAAACCCTTACACTTTATCTCTAAAGCAAAACAAAGATGAAAACATCAAGAGAAATGGAGTAGACAACCAGTGGAAGAATAAAGGGATTTACAGAGGCGTTTATGGCTGCTAGCCTTTGGTGACCAAAGAGATTTCTAAGAGTGGATTGAAACCTAATTTTGGTGCAAACACAGATGTGAATTCTCTGTCGTGCAGAGGGGATAATGGGTCCCGAGATGTCTTCAGCACTCATGGTAGAAGATCCTAGAGCAGGATAAAGATGTGCACATCAAAGGAGTTCTCATAGAGGAGTAATGGTAAAATTACCGGATCAGGTAAAACTAGCACTTCTCTCAGTCTTTTCGGACCAAACAAATGTACAATCCATTGCATGAAGAGAATTTTCCTACTTATGAACACACGGACATTAATGTGCTGTACAAAGTGGAAAGGGTGAAAAATAGGACCTTCTTGCGTTGGTTGATTGTTCATGACACAGTTTATTTACATGTCATGGTTGCTGTGCTTCGAAGAAGGACTTCCAGGTTTCCTCGAACTTCTCTCCACTCTTCCAAGCCTCCAAAATTGGACGTTCACGGCCTTCAAAGGAAATTTTGACACGGTTTTGACCAGCTCGAGGTATTGTGAGAACCTCCTTTCTTCCAGGAAACGCACCCCTCTGATCCTAAGCCTCGGGGCAAGGCTGGACTCCCACAACTTGTAAGTACAGAATTTAACTGAATTTACTAAGCCCCAATGGACATGCTAGCATGACATAAAGGAGGTCCCCGGGCCTCTCGCCTGGCAGTGACTAATACAGTCTACATGCAAGGTTAAGTGGTCGAGGTACACTTTCCCAAAAATTGACCATATAGGCTTTTTCTTTTTCTTTTTTTCTTTTTTTTAATTAAAAAAATAGCAATGAACGACAGATCACAGACCCTCCAGGTGTCGGTGTTACCTCCTCGTCGACTCCTAGGTCTTGGCGAGAGCTACTCTCACCGTCATCGCCATTGGTGGAGTTGCTAGCCCTCCCATTTCTTCAAGCATAGATGTTGGTTGGGGTCCGGAGCTGTTGATGACTTGATGTGGCGAGTTCTTCGACTGTTACTGGGCCGCGCCAATCTCTCTTGGCATCTAGCACTGAAATCTTATCGATATGATCTTTCAGAGAATAGAAGTTTGTGAAATGAAACACCACCCTGTGGAGTTTACTACTAATCTTGGATGGCGTGTGTGCTTATCACCCGCTAAAACCACCACATTCAAAAGACATGCGACTTGATGAAGATCTGTGGAAGGCACCCATCATGCCTTCAAAGTAGTTAAGTGTCTGCTTGGCATGACCGTCTCATGCTTATGCTGCATTCATGCATTCCAAAAGACCACATTCTGAGAAGCAGCCCTTCAAGCACTTATCGTGGCTTTGAAATAGCACCACACTTGACATACATGTCTTCTGAGAAGCAACCCCTACCTTGCAATATCGTCATAGATTTGCGCCCCCTTGGTAGCAACTGCTGCAAGCGTGGCACATGCTTTCAAAATGCACACGTATGTCACTACATCTGGAATGATGCCCTCATGTTGCATCTGTTTAACGCTGTCATCAAAATTTAATTTTGATGTATACAAATCTCCTTTTATAATTAAAAATACATTATTGAGTCACTAAAAGGTTAGCAGTGTACTCAAAATGTGATTTTTATGAATAAAAGCTGATTTTCTCTCTCTAGGTTAGAGAGAGAAAATATGCAAAAGTTCCATTAGCATTAAAATACCATTCTTGATACACACCAGGGTTACCGTGTACTCAAAATGCTATTTTGATGCTTAAAATATGATTTTCTCTCGCTAGTCTAGAGAGAGAAAGTGCTCGTAAAAGCTATAAACGGAGCAAGGAACTAGCAAGAATGGTAATGACGGGTCCCAAGGAGGCCAAAATCATTACAAAACATTCACAAGCCACTAGGAAAAGTTCTAGTGAACTCGACATGATTTTCAGGGTCCAAACGGACTAGAAATGCCTCGAAACGATAAATTACGGCTTTTCAATGTGGGCAGATGGGATGGGGGAGGTCGATTATGGTCTGAGAGGGGCCTAAGGGCAAAGGGAAGGGTCAAGGGCCAGCCCCAAATGAGGCGCCTCCATGTAGGTGCATGCATGCATGCCTAAAAAAGCTCCACCCCACCTTTTTCTGCTAAAAATAGTCTGCCAGGTGCTTTTGGCAAACTCGTGTGCATGTAGGGGACATATCTCTCTTGCAAGTGGTAAGTTTTGCATGCTTAGGGGCTCTATAGGTTTCTCTCATCAAGCTCTACGCTCTCAAGCTTTCTCCTCTGCTATTTGCTTATCTAATTATTGAGTTACACTACGTAGCTCCTATGGTACTTAGTCAAATTTCTCATCAAGAAGAATAAGGTATTACGCTAATTTCTCTTTCCCGCTCCATTCCCTCTCCGCGAAGAAACTCCTGGCTCATGTAGCCTCGCAGGCCTTGGGAGTGGGACAACGACACTATAGATTTATGCATAATTCATGCCCGTTATGCACTTGTTCTTGAAAGTCTAAGACTTCATGGACAAGATGCTCCAAGAACGGCTAGGATACATGGCACACTTTGCATAGAATACAATTCTTCAAGTATTGTAATAATCTTTCATTTGGAAGCAGTAATACAATTCCTTTCGAGGGGGGTCCGACCCGATGAACTTCGCCCTCTATGCTGTGTCTTGTCTATTCTTTTATTTTGTTCTATTGTGCAAATGATTCTATGGCATTATTGCAACTGTTATGTGTGTGAATTTGCAATTATTATCTCACATAAATTTCTCCAGCGCAAATTATGCACATAAATTCGTGACATTGGTGTGAGAATGCTAGCAATTTTCTAGATGATCTAGAGATGGCCTTTTTAGTGTCTGGGAGAGATGAAGAAGGAGTTAAGCTTAGGGCTTTTTCCTTTGTCCTTCGAGAAGAGGCAAAGATTTGGTTTCAATTATTAGAGCAGGAAAAGAAGACCAATTGGAATAACCTCAAAGAGGCATTTCTCTCCAAATATGGTGAAAGTGACAACCTTGAGGAGATTTGGCATAAGATCTCTTTACTTCAACAATCCACGATTGGTTCATATCAAGCATATGAGGCACAATTCCTAAATCTGTGGACTCAATGGGAATCTAGTTTGCCAGAGGGAGAAAGGGCTCCTAATTTCCTACAAAAGGAGAAATTCCTTGCTGGTCTCTCTACTTCTTTGCAGGAGAAGGTAAAAGGAAAGTTTCCAAACAGCTTTGAAGAAGCCTTGCAATGGGCTAGGCTCAAGGATCGCAAGCTGCAATTTCAAGCACAAGTGCCAAGAATGGAGCAACCTCATCCCACAACAACAATGCCTTTCAATGAGCCATTGCCCTCCACACAGCCCCTCGTCTCAGAGGATCCACATTTGGAGTTACTCCAAAAGGTAACCAATCAATTGGATAACTTGTCTATTAATCTTGTGCAAGGTGCGCGTGTACAACAACCTCCCCCACCTACTGTCGAAAGGGACCCCCCTGTCCCACCTCCACGAAGGCCACCAAGAAGGGAGTATTTTTGCTACAACTATGGTGAAGATGGCCATGGAATGTACTTTTGTCCACATCCAAGAAGATACCGGGTAATGCGACAAGGGGTGGACGACGACAAGTGACACCTCCAAGAATGAGGCCTCCAGCACCGATGCAACCTCCGATTCAACAACAACCCCCTCCTTTTATACAACCACAAATCTTGAGGCCACCAGTGGTAGCACCTCCACCAGCTGCAGTAATTCCACCTCTACCAACAGACAATGCGGGAGAGAGGGCAGTAAATGTGATTAGCTTGGATGAGAAAGGCAAAGGGATAATGAGAGAACCTATGGTGATGCCGATTAAGAAGGCTCGAGTGAGCGAAGAAGCAAAGACACGGAGGGATAGCATGGAAACGGATGACGAAGCAGAAGCATCAAAGAAGGAGAAAAAGCGAAAGAAGAGAACAAGCTCTAGTCGAAGGAAGATTGGGATCAAGGATTTTCCATTGGGGGTTGGATCTGAGCCCTATGATTTACTGGAGGACGTCAGCAACCAAGGACCTAAGCTCTCTTGGCCTCAGCTACTACATCTCTCACCAAAGATGCGGCGACAATGGTCACGAATGGTAAGTACCAGAAAGCCTAAGGTTATGGCTGCAGTAAGCACTCAAGATTTAGATATTTTGCCTATTGTGAGGGCACAAATCAAGGGACAAAATATTTCCAATGTGTATGTTGATGGGGGGGCACAAGTATGTGTGATGAGTGAAAGGATGATGCATCGTTTGGGGCTTGAGGTTAGTGGTCCATCTGAGATCAAAGCTAAGATGGCCAATAACAAAAAGGTTAAGTGTGTAGGGATTGTGAGGAATGTGAGGAATGTGAAAGTCACTGTGTGTAGGGATTGTGAGGAATGTGAGGAATGTGAAAGTCACTGTGTGTGGTTGATTTGTATGTACTGCCAACAAAGGGGGAGGGCTATCCAATCATTTTAGGTAGACCCTGGCTAATTGCAATGAAGGCTAATCAGGATTGGGGAGAGGGTACTTTAGTACTTAAACCACAAGGAAAAGGAGGGCGATCAGGACAAGCCATAGTGTATAACATGACAAGCCATAGTGTATAACATGAAGGAAGGGAAACTAAAAGACTTGGAGATGGAAGCTTCGGAGGATGAGTGGAGCACAGAGGACTCCTCATCTATGGTCGAAGTGACAAGTAGTGGTAGTGAAAGTGAGAGTGAGAGTTCACTAGAAGTGATGGGTGGTCCTAGGAGAACCTATGCCTAATGGTTTGAGTACTCAAGAGTGTTTAAGTGATGAGAGGATGGAGAAGATGCTAGCCAAAGATCTCACAGCAAGTGAGAAGGAGGAATTCAAGGTAATGCTGAGGAAGCATTCCCCTTTGTTTATCTCTGACTACTACAGGCAGATTACAGGAGTTACCGTGGTAAAGCACAACATCAATTTGAAGACAGGTAGCAAACCAGTGGCTCAAAAGTTACGGCGATTGGGTACGGTGCAACAAAATGCACTGTTAGCAGAGGTGAAGAAGCTTCTACAAGCAGGGTTTATCTATCCTGTCGAGGACTCTGAATGGGTATCCCCAGTGGTGGTGACACCTAAAAAGAATGGCAAGTGGAGAATCTGTGTGGACTACAAACCCCTTAATGCAGCAACCAAAAGGGATCACTTTCCTCTTCCCTTCCAAGATGAGATTTTAAATGAAGTAGCAGGTCATGAAAGGTATACTGTGTGCGATGGCTACTCCGGCTACTAATAAGCATAGCAGAAGAGGACCAAAGGAAGACAACTTTTATCACACCTTGGGGATGTTTTGCATATAGAGTTATGCCTTTTGGCTTAACAAATGCTCCTGCCACTTTTCAAAGATTTATGAATCATGTTTTTCAGCCTTATTTTGGTAAATTCATTAGGGTGTACATTGATGACTTTTGCATTTACAGCTCTCGTGCACTGCACTCTATTAGAGTGGAGGAAGGCTTGAGACGATTAGAGCAATTGGGTGGGCAGCTCAATGACTCAAAGTGTCACATTGGTGAGTCTAAAGTGGTTTTGCTAGGCCATGTGGTTTCAGAAGCAGGTATTGAAGCAGATCCTGAGAAGGTGCAAGCACTTTTAGCACTTCCCGTTCCTACTTCTATCAAGGAGCTGACTTCTTTCATTCAAAAGGTTAGATACTTGGCTAGGTTCATTCATCTTCTTTCACAATTGGCATTACCCTTGCAATGTCTAACAAATGCTGAAAGCCTAGTTTGGGATGAAGAGAGTGAGGGAAGTTTTCAAGAAGTGAAGGAGGTGTTGAGCACTCTCCCCACAATCATGCCACCATGCTGGGATTAGGACTTTTATGTAAACCCAAGTGTTGGTCTAGATTCAGTTGGTGCAGTGCTCTTGCAAAAGGACTCAAAGTCTTCACTAATGAGGCCGGTTTATTTTGCTAGCAGAGTGATGAAGGACACAGAAAAGTGCTACACAGGTGCAGAACAAATGGTCCTAGCTTTAATGTTTGCTACCCAAAGGTTTCGCTCTTACTTGTTGCCTAGGCATTTTGTAGTGCTTACAATAGAGGAAACCTTTCCTTATGTGTTACAATATATGGATATCTCAGTGAAGATAGCTAAGTGGGTGATTTGGCTGCAAGAATTTGACTACACCGTCATGGTAGAAGACTCAACCAGAGCAAGTTTAGCCGATGTCTTGACGCATCGCTACCACGAAAAGAAGATGAAGAAGGAAGTTAAGCCCACTCCACCACCGGCAGTGAAGGTGCTAGAGGAGGCCTTTTCCCTTTACTTTGATGGAGCCTACAGGAGGAAGGAAGAAAAGGCATCTGCAGGCATGGCTGTTTTCAATCCAGCAGGAGAAAAGGTAATGGAAAGGGGAACTTCTTTGCAAGACATCTACTCTAACAATGAGGCTGAGTATGCAGCTCTATGTTTGGGTCTTGAGTGGTGTGTATCTAATGGTATCACTAGTCTTAATGTGTATGGGGATTCAATGCTAATAAACAAATTCAAGGGATTTGGGCTTGTAAAAGTAATAAGCTTGCAGCTAAGCTTCGTGATGTCAAAAGAATTCTCAAAGCGGTGCAAGTGCACTACATAGGAAGAGGTAAGAATCAACTGGCTGATGCGTTGGCTAGTGAAGGTCTCAAAGAAGCCATGTTAGGGGCTATCAAGCTCCAAAAACCCAAGCTTCAAGGTAAGGAGTCCCTACAAGATGTAGTTTGTTTCCTTGAAACAGGTGAAGCACCCTCACATCTCACAAAAGGAGAAAGAAGATGGCTTGCGATATCGTCTCATTAATGAAGACCTCTACTGCTTAGGGAAGGATCAAATACTTCGTAAGGTTCCTCCTGAGAAGAAGAAATCCATCGCATCTTGCACGCATGTCATGATGGGATTTGCGGTGGACACTTTGCTCAGGACATCACCTGTACAAAGATCTTACAAGCTGGGTTTGTGTGGCCTTCCCTTCATCGTGATGCTAATTTTTGGTGTAAGACATGTGATGTATGCCAGCGAATGGGTCCACGAAAGCTCACTTATGGACCTCAACATCCCATAGTTTCTTATGGCCCATTTGAGAAATGGGGAATCGACGCTATTGGCCCACTTCCACGGACAAGTGCAGGGAGAGAGTACATCATTGTGGGTGTGGATTACATGACCAGATGGGCGGAGGCTACTCCTACAAGTAGAATCACTGCTAAGGATATGGCAAAGTTTATCTTTGACAACATATGTTGCAGGTTTGGCACACCCTTGGAGATCATCTCAGATAGAGGGCCGGGATTTAGAAGTGATCTAGTAGGGGAATTAATGACAAAGTTGGGAATCAAGCGCAGACATTCTACACCCTACTATCCGCAATGTAATGGTTTGGTAGAGAAGGTGAATGGTATGATTTGTAAAATCATCACTAAGCATGTAGGGGACAAACCACAGACTTGGGATAAACATTTGAATGCAGCACTTTGGGCTTCTCGCACATCTTTTAAGGCGTCTTTGGGATACACTCCTTTTCATCTAACCTATGGACAGGAGGCACTTCTACCTATAGAAGTGGAGCTAGATAGCTTACGTGTTCTACAGAGAGATGAAGGTAGTCCTAAGGAGAAGCTAAAGCAGCGCATTCTTGGATTGGAAAGGCTACAGCTTAAGAGGGAAGAGGCAATTGAGCATTATGCTAAGCAGGCTGAGAAGAGGAGGTAGAAGTTCAACAAGAGATTGGCTACCAAGGAAGTTAAGAAAGGCTCACTAGTGCTTCGCTACGACAATAGGTTTGATCATAAGAAGGATGATAAATTTGTGCCTCACTGGGAGGGCCCGTATAAAGTAATGCAAAAGTTTGACAATGGGAGCTATCAGCTTATGGATCTCTCTGGGAGGCTTCATCAAACAAGAGTGAATGGATGGAGGCTCAAGCCTTACCATTCCCAGATCTTTGCCGATGAAGAACAAGTGGAGCTAGAAGCATGAATGCCTCTAGCGTAAGGGGGAGGGCTAATGAAGCAGGGTTTTTACGCTCAAAGAAGAGTCCCCAATTGTAAGCAACTATAAGGTGTTGGCATCATTTCTCTCTCTGTATATACTCTCAATGTTTTACTTAAGCCTAAGTATGCTTGTGTGAGTAGTCCCACTTTTCATTGGGTATCCTTATGTATCTAAATAATACCCCATCTTAGGTGTGAGTTTTAGTTTTACCCTATGGTAAAATATATTTACTAAGTTACCTTACAGTAAAAGGTTAAATAAGAGGGTAACTCTACGGTTAGGATCTTCTAGATGTTCACTAGTGTGTGTCAAAAGCTTATGGGATTTGGAGTATTAGAAGGCAAGTTATGGGGGAATCAAACTTACGGCTTTGTGATTCGTGGGATCACTCTCTACCATGGGGTTTCCCTAAGGGTAAGAGCTTTAGATGAGGATTTTGGGCTACAGGAGCGTCAGTGTTTATTACTGTCAAGTCCAATGGAAAGAGGAGGCCAAAATGTACAGGTGGGTGAAGTTTAGATTTTTTACCATATGAAGGACTTTTACTGTGTCTCTACGGTCCTATTTACCATGGATGGTGAAAGTGAAGATCCTTAGAGAATATCTGCAAAGGTCACCCATGGCATCACCCTATGACACGGGGACCCATTAAGGTGATGTGGAGAGTTGGGCCAAATGGCCACCTCATGAGCATCTTGGAGGAGTAAAGAGGCCAAGGACCACACATGCATATGGCCAAGGGCCACCTCATCACCCACACCCTCTCCCCATTTTTTATGATACGCCCCTTGGACTCTTCTAAATTCGAATTCATGTTTGTCCTCACCTTTAGAGGGTCCCTTTTATGCTATTTTCCCATTTTTATCATGAAAATATGAGGCTATACCCATATCCTACCAAAAAAACCCTCATTTCTATCACTTTTCTCATTAAAAACAAGCGTATTTTCCCCTTTTTCAAACCTATCTAGTAAAAACTTCATAATTCTAGCTTACATCCTCCCCTAGTTCTCACCTACCTAGCTCCAAGGTGGGTCTCCTATGTCTCCCCTATTAGGGCCTACCTGTGTCACCAAGATTCCAAGCCTAATCAAGGTTATGGCCTAATCCAATCCTAATGTAATCACCCCTTCCCCTATATAAACACCCATCCCTTTCATGCAAAGGGAGGCGAGGTAGAGTCACAAGAGTCAATCATCCACACCCCCATTTCCCTCACCACCACTCTCCATTACCCACACCATGCGCCACTCATACATGTGCTAATGGCATTCACCCCTCTCTCTATTGGGCACTTGAGTGCCTCCTCATCCCATCTACATAAGGAGACTCTTGAGCATCATCTACCACCCATCCCTTATGCTCTCTAACTCTCAATCCATTTGTACATATGGTTACACTCCCTAAATAAAGTCTCTACTTCCCAAGATCTATGTAATGTTTCCCCCACTCATTCCTCTCAATCTCCCTCTTTCCCCTTTCTTGTAGATGAAATTGTGATTAGTGTAGATGCTAGTTTGGGCATCCTATATCTCTCTCTTTGCTTATGAAATTACATATATATCATGGTTCCATCCTCTTCAACTCTCTCATGTCTTGAGGATGGTGGGTTTCTTTTTGGTTTTCTTGACAGTGGATGTCCTAGCCCATCCTATCTCTTGGCTAGGTGGTGCCCCTTCAATAGTTCTATGAGTACGGTGAGGTAGTAGTGCACGAGTAGTGAGGCAACCCGATTGCATTGCTTTCCCACTCTCAGTAGCATATTCGGTGCATTTAGAGAGCAAAAATGCTCTCCGAATGCACCCAATGTTCTACCATAGCGCATATAGACCATAGATACACTCCATATGTGCTATGGTAGCGCATTGGGTGCATTTAAAGAGCATTTTTTGCTCTTAAATGCACCCAACATGCTTCCAATGCATTGGGTGCATTCAGAGAGAAAATACGCTCTTTGAATGCACCCAATGCCCTCCCATAGTGCATATGGACCATAGATACGGTTCATATGCACTATGGTAGTGCATTGGGTGCATTTGAAGAGCATTTTTGCTCTTCGAATGCACCCAATGTGCTACCATAGTGCATACAAACCATAGATACAGTCCATATGTGCTATGGTAGCTCATTGGGTGCATTTGAAGAGTGTTTTTGCTCTCTAAATGCACCCAATGCACTGAAAGCATATTGGGTGCATTCAGAGAGCAAAAACGCTCTTCGAATGCATCGAGTGTGCTACCATAGCGCATATGCTAGCGCATTGGGTGAATTTGGAGAGCGTTTTTGCTCTTCAAATGCACCCAATGTGCTGGAAGCATGTTGGGTGCATTTGGAGAGCAGAAACGCTCTCTGAATGCACCCAATGCGCTACCATAGCGGTAGCACATGCGCTCTCCGGATCTCCTCATCCATCTTGGTCTTGGATTTGACTCTCCTTTTCCTTTCCTCCTCTTCTTGTGCCTCAGATGCTTGTTGCTTCATAGCCAGCAACTCCTGGTCATGATCCGGATGCTGCCCAAATGCCAATTGCTGGTCATATGACTCCCCCCTTCTTTTTTCGGCATCTTCATCCATCTTAATAGCAAACTTACCAGGCTTGTTCACCCTGCAGATCTCAAGAGCCTTGATTTTTTTAGATAAATGCAATTTATGTCAATGCTGGCCCGCCCTTGAGCTTTGTGCTACTACTAGGTCCTCTCGAATTCTGGCCCTGGCAAGCTGGGTGCACCAATAGGCTGTGGCTAGCCAAGACCTGTATGCCTATTGGTTTGCTTCTATCCTGGCCTTTAAAAATCGTTCAGCCATCCATTGAATGTCTAGCTCCATGCTGGCCGTTTCTTTTATTTCCAGGGGCGTCCTCTGGACAGTGATATGTGTTTGTAATACCTCGTTGTCTGCATTATCCTAGGCTGCCAGCATTGCTTCCATGGCCTTGTAATTTTCATGCATTTGTTTTCACCAGTCATGGAATTCCTGAATCAACTTAACATATTCCTCTGCATTGGCAGGTTCAGTCCCATATGGAAACAAAGCCAGCTAGAAACCTGGAAGGGCCTTTGGTGAAGGGCGAACATGCTTTTAGGAGGGCTGGAGGGTCTGGTAGATTTTCAATACAAGTTTCCAAAAGATGAACCTCCTCCTTGGCCACCTGAAACCATTCCCAAAGTAACTTCATCGCTCGAATGCACTCCTGCCATGCTGCTTCACTGACGTCCCCAAGAGACAGCCAGATATTGCAAAGTTGAATTTCAAGCCTTTGCCTGGACATGCTAATTTTTGCATTCATGGCTTTGATCCTCGGGGGGTGCACCATAAAAAAAATTAGTGTATTGCGTGAGATCAACAGGAGGGCGGTCTTATTAGATTTTTTGAGAAAATTTAACAGGATTAAATTAACAGGAGGGGGTTTTTAATTTAGCTTTAGAAAAAAATCATTTAGTAATAAGTAAAGAGGGGTTGTTTTATTAGGGGAGATATTTTAATGAAGGGTTTTTTTTTAATACCTCCTGATCGCACGTGATACCTACGATTTTCTAATGAACCTTGATCTCATCCTTGCACTCCTCCTGACATGCGTACTTGGGTTCATTCCCTAACAGCAGCTCCACCTGCATGGCTAGACTCTCTAGACTACATGTGGTTGTGAGCGGTCGAGGGCCCATTTCAGAAGTGGGGATGGCCACAAGGGGGATTTTTCAGGACTTGGATGTAGGAGGGGTGGGGTGGTAGCTGGCATTTTTCAGGGTTGTGAGGCCATCTCCCAAGCCAGTTTTTGAAAAAAGATTGGGCTATACCCTTGAGCTTTTCCAACCCCTGTTGTTGGGGAGCCACCCCTTCTCTGAGTAGACCTTCCAACCATATGTCATTTTCCAGTCGTTTCAGCTGCTCATGCTCGTTTTTGGGCTTTCCATCTAGTATGAGGATGAAGGGTTATTGCTCACACCATTTGTCTTGTTGCTTTTCTTTCCCCTTAACCCCCAACCCTTTGCCTCTTTCTTTTCCCTCCGAGATCTGGCCCCCCTTGTTGTCTTGGCAGTCCTCATGCTCATCTAAGTCTTCCTCCTGGTCCCCCTTGCTGACCTAGAGCCCCCTGGCTCCCTCCATGGCCGCCTTTGTTGTCGTCATCGTCATTGTCTGAGTCTGAGTCGGAGTCTTAAATCATCACCATCTTCTGGCATCGACTCAGAACTCTCTTTGTCATCATGTGCTTCCTCAAGCTCGCCCTCAGTTCCTTTCTTCGTCTCTTCCTTCTGGCCATGGACATCCTGGCTATGTTGGCTGATTACTTTGAGCACATTTTCCATGAGAGCTTGCAAACTCCCAGCATCCAGTCACACCCCTCCTTCACGCACCTCGGTCATGCTTTCCAACATGGGCAGTAATACTGCCATGTTGAAATGATCCAAACACTCTTGGGTCCTTGTTTGCTCCTCCTGAACCTTCGCTTTCTCCTTTGCCAAGGCCTTAGTCATTTTCTTCTTCAGTTTTTTCTCTTCTTGTCCCACTTCTTTTCTCTGTTCTTCCAAGTTTCATTGAGCTGCTGGCTAGATTCCACCTCAACTTGTAGCATTTTGACTTGGTCCTCTTGTGCATTGATTTTAGCCCTCAGCTCTTCATTATGTTCTGTGCAGCCTGATTGGATGACTCTCCAGTCACCATCTGATATAGCTGGCCTATATCAGATGGTGACTGGCTAGATTCCACCTCAATTTGTAGCATTTTGACTTGGTCCTCTTGTGCATTGATTTTAGCCCTCAGCTCTTCATTATGTTCTGTGCAGCCTGATTGGATGACTCTCCAGTCACCATCTGATATAGCTGGTCTATATGGGGAGCCATGGTAATCATGGCAATCATTGAGGCTCTAAGATTTGCTTCCAACTGGGTATCCTGGTTGGGCGTCCTCTTTTAGGGCGATGGTGGGCATGCTCGGGAAAGGTACACCATGTTCTTGGTCTAGGGGGTTATATCCAGAGATGCTCGAGGCTCAGTTAATGCCTCATAGTGTTCCCCCCAAACCTTCATCAGGCACTGTTGACCTATGTTGGTTTCCCTAGTCCCCCACTCCTTAGCCAGCTTCTCCTAGCCAGCTTCTCCTGAACAACTTCCTTAGGGGCGGGCTTGGGCTACTGAGGGGGGATAGGTTTGGGTTACTGAGTGGATGTTATTAATCGGCCAATCTGTGCCTGCAAGCTGGATTGAGCGCTATCTTTTGCCTGACTAGGCAATCCCTTCTTTAATTGCTGAATCAATGCCAGGATAGGGGCTTGGGAAGTACTTAAGGTTCTTGTCCCACTAGAGCTGGCCCGTGGCACTCTCTTGGATTGCAGCTTTTGCTTCTTAGGAGCTTTGTCTTTTAGGCTGGCCTCTGTGGGGTGCTTCCTAATCTCCTGCTGGGACTGACCAGCCACAAATTGTTGAGCTTGTTCATATAGAGCTTGCCAGATCGGGGCACAGGTGGTGTAGAGTTTCTAGCCTTTCTCTTTAATTGCAGCCATCTGGGTGGCCATGGCTTTCTCTAAGAGCTTTGCCCAGTCTCCTTTACCCCCTGAAAACACCCTGGCTACCTCCATGAAGGCCTGATCTGACATAAATTTGTCGTCTTTCTTCAGGCTGATAGCCTGGGCCATGAATCTCATGAGCTTGTTGTGTTCTTTCAGGTTTTGGGTGGGGACTTCCTTGGCCTCCTTTCTTAAGGTTGTTGGCCACCTCTTCTTCAGACTCTCCTAGGTATTTGGCCACTTTGTCAGGAGTCCAAGCTTGACCCTCTG
The DNA here is from genome assembly GCF_041138505.1 of Cibotium barometz. Taxonomy (NCBI): domain Eukaryota; kingdom Viridiplantae; phylum Streptophyta; class Polypodiopsida; order Cyatheales; family Cibotiaceae; genus Cibotium; species Cibotium barometz. The sequence continues at coordinate 16,413,076 of NC_141072.1, read as the reverse complement.
ACAATCTTGAGATCCCCAACTGTTTGCACAGGGCGTCCTTGGTGGATCTTACTATAATATCTCTTATTACAGTTTGTTGCACTTCTTTATCATAGTTATCCATTGCTTCTTCAGCGATGGCTTCGTCTACAGAGCTTTTCATAATCATGCACAGTCCCAAGAGGACTGCAGCCTCAAAATCTGCTTTCTCTACTCTGTCTACCTCTGTGAGCTTGAGTTTAAGTGCCTTGGGGATGGAGGAGGAAGCCATATTGGAAGATTGAGAGCAAGAAGCAGCAGAAGAAGTAGGGGCATAGCGCACAAAGGAATGCAAAGCACGAGAGAATAGTGTTTGCGGTTTGCATTTGGTACGCTGTCGTGCCGTGGCACATCAATAGTGTGAAAACATGTGAATGAATCCATTTAGCATGGGTTTAGGTGCATGGATCAAGTGCCACAATGTACATGATGTATATATGCCTGAATGTGGCAGTCGTCGTGTGAACATATCTTACTGAGGAGTTGGAGCCCTAGGTGCGGCGCTATTTATGATAAATGCCTCTAGAATATGTCTAATATGCTTTTGGAATGTGGGTGTGTGGTTTGCATTATCGCAGTGTACATACCTCGCCTAGAAAATTCTATGCGGTAAAAAACTGCCGAAAATACAGGTTTCGGGTGACGCTGTCAATGATGTGTCGAATGATCATTGGAATGCCAAAAATGAAGTAAAATATGGATTTCATGCTAAAAGGTTCAATCCCACAATTTTAGGGATTTTTCCCAGGTCGTTTGGGATTTTTCCGCTCAAAAACGGCATTTTTAGGCAAAAAAATGGCTCGAAAATGGTCAGAAAATTGTCATTTTTGGTAAAAATAATTTAAAAATGCCACATCAGCTGAGGGGTTTGTGGAAAATCCTAAAAAGGGGCTGGAATTCTCTGCAAAAACTAGAAAATTAACCCCTTCTGACATATCCTCTCATGAAGTGACCATATCTCAGCAGTTTTCGCCCCGATTTCTCCCGAATCGCTTCTACGTGCTCGTGAGTGCTTGAATTAGGGTTTGCTTACTTCAATCTAGTGTGTGGGGGTGGATTAGAGTGCTCTTTTATCTCTGCAAAATCAGAATTTATGCCTCTCGATGGAGATTTTTCATGTTCTCAACTTTTGAAATCGAAGTCATACAGGTGCAATTAGAGGCGTGGCTACTTGTTTTCACCAAGCAAGTTAAAGATTTGATCATGTCTCATGCTTCCATGGATGGATTCCTTCTTGGCTGAATTTTATGTGTGTTTTATCTCCATCTTTGAGCAAGCGTGGTGTGTAATTTGGTGATTATCAGTTCACAAGTCTACTCATTAATAGATAGGCAGCAGGAACAAGTGCCTTGCGAGCGGATTCGAGCTAGATTGAGTCCATGATTTCTTGTGTGTGTGCAAGGGAATTTGATGGGAGCAAACCCTACTAGGCCGTGCTTGTCTTTGCGATGAGCTATAGCCTTTAGATATTCCATTTGTTCCCCGTGAAGACTGTGGATTACGGCTATGTTTGTGTGAAGTGAAATTGGAGAAACATATGTGAAGATTTCTGTGCCCGTGACTCTATGGGCTTGCATACTCCATTTTTCTTCTCATAAGCGCTCTTCTTTTATGGTTTCACATCAGTTAGAGTACCGAAATGCTGTCCGATTTTTGTCAGCTCATGGTAGTGAATTCTAAAATCAAATCACTTGTTGTAAAATGAACTGCAGCCCAGCACCATCAAGCTAGGCACAAGAGGGGAATTTAGTGGTGTTTCTCACACTTTCAAGGGAGGAAAAAGGGTTCTTGGCTTTGGTGAACCCGACGTGAAACTGCTGGGGTGAGAGAACACAGTGATGGCTAGCATAGTGGAGCAAATGTATGCAGAACTAAAAGAGCTTACTGAGAGGTTTGAAAGGCTTGTAGAAGAAGACCAAATTCAAGAAGCAGTTGAAAATGCTAAGCAATCAGTATATGATAAGCTCAACATATTTGATGGCTATGATCCAGAAAGCTATCTAGGATGCTACGAAGCAGAGATGAAGAGTCGAGGGGTACCAGAAGATCGGACGGTTGCAGCTTTTGAAGAAGTTGTAAGTTCTAAATTCAGAGATTAAGTTCGAGAGCTGGCCGAATCATATCCTGCACAGTGGGACTGTTTTGCAGATGCCCTTGTTTACGCCAGTTCGTGGATCTAGAGCCAGAGTATCTTACGTGGGAAAAACAAGAGCAAAAGGGCAATGAATGGAGGAATAATGTGAGTTGTGCTATTGTTCGAGTGAAATTAGAAGCGATTGTGAGTGCGTGTCTTATGGAGGATAATCAGTTGCTATTCAAGGCTGATGCAGAGATTGTTGAGGCTGAAAAGCTAAATTGGAATTCCAAGATGCCATTAGAGAGCAACAAGGCCTTGACAGTGACAAAAAGGATGCTTTGTTGCAACCCAAAAAAGATATAGTGGGTGAAATCTGTGAGAATAATATATCTTCCTTCTTTGAAGGTGCTAATGAACAGGGTCCTAAAGTCATACCACATGATGTATGTATGCATATACCTAGGTATACATTTATCTCAGAGAGCTTCAAGACAGGTGCTGAAGACTCAATACAGGAGAAGGATAATGCTAATAATTTTCTCTTGGGTATATGTGAAGAACCACAAGAACCAATGATTCTTGCTGAAAGAATGATTGCAGATTTTGAAGATTCATGACAAGACGAAGATGCTATCATTACTGCTTTCTTATCTGCTTGTGAGCTGGATGATGTGGATGGCTTATCAGGTGAAAGTGCTTACTATGGGGAGATACAAGATCAGTCTTTACAGTGTCAAGATGGTTTAATAAGGAACCTAGCTGCATATGAAGCAGAAAAAGATGTCAAAGTGCATGAAGATTGCTTAGGCGATGATGTGTATGTATTTGATGAGAAGCAGGATATCCAAGAAGATTTTGCTTCTATGTTTTCTCATTGGTTGCATGAGGAAGCGGCTCATAGCCTTTTGGTCAATGATGAGGGTTTGCAAGGCTCTAATGCTTTAAAGGATATTATTATACTTTCAAGCCTTCATGAGGGTCATGAGAAAGACAAAGGATCAACTACCTTGCTAGTTGAAGAACAGGGTTTAATGGAGGATGCACATGATTATGCATGCAAGGGTGATGAAGTATTACAAAATGGGCACAGGTCTGTGGAACTGATTTAGAGGGGGTGTGTGATATGGGTGATTCCAATAGTGATGTTGTGTCTGAAGCTGGTTGCGAAGGCTCTTTGGTTTTGGGCTATCTTGGAATGTTAACCGAGTGTTCCAAAGATAAACAGGGTGATGCTATGTCATCAGTGTCAGGGTTACCTTGCAACCACATTTGTGAGCAACAATCTCGAGCTTGGAAGCCTATTTATGATGATGATTTAGAAAGGGAAATTGAATCAATCTTTTTGAGCCATGCAGGGTTCTATGACATAGAGGTTCAAAGGTACTTGGGTAGTAAGAGATCCATGACTGTAAGCCCACACACAGATAGGTATCAAGAAACGTTGGATGAAAGCATGCAGGTTATGCAAAGTGTGATCCCAGAGCCTCATCAAGTTAAATATGAGCAACCAAATAGATATAACTTTGGGCATAATGTCATAGATGTTAGACAAGCCAACCACGAAGCTTGGATAGCACCATCAAATGGGGTATATATTCCTAAAAACCAATATGGGGTTATGCAAATGCAGTGGTGGTTATATGGGTGTTTAGAGCAGTTTGGAAGAATTGATGATAACCATCATAAAGGTATCCTTGAAGTGGTTGCGCAGGAGGTGTGGCATGATGAAGGCGGTGTTATAGTGCATGCACAGGAGCTTCTTGCCCATAAAATGAAAAGTGACGATAAAGTCTTTGCAAGGGGCAGCAAATTGCCCATCATAAAGGCAGGGATGCATCACAAGAATGCAATTCAGGGAGAAAATGTATACAAAATACATGATGAGATCACGAGACTGGGCCTTAAGGACAATATGGTTATGGCCAACACCATGATTGACATGTATTCAAAATGTAGGTGTTTTGTGGGGGGTCACCATGAGTTCGGTTCCTTGGCAAATCAAACTATTGGGGCTTGGGGTGCATTGATCACCGACTATGCAATCCATGGGCAGGCCATGAAGATCTTGGTCATCTTCAATCAAATGCAGGAAAAGTATATCAAACCCAGCAAAGTTATCTATCTCGGTGTGCTAAAAGCATGTGGGATAAGAGCTGCTGACTTGGATGAGACAGGGTCATTGCTCTTTGAGGTAAAGCAATGTGCTTTTGGGATAGATCCAAATGTCGGTATAGCCCTGAAAGACATGTATGTCAAATCTAGAAGCCTAGACGAGGATCTTAATGTGTTCAAAACATTCTCAGTAAAGAAAATTATGCCGTGGAGTGCCTTAATTGCTGATTATGCCCAAAAAGAGGATGGGATCCGAGCACTTCAGTATAATAAAGGATTTGAACAAAAAGGGATGAAGCCAGAGAGAGTAATACTTATGTGTAAATCAAAATCATGTGGAAACTTTGAGAGCCTTTTACATGGGAGAATTTTACGTGATTGGATTATACGGAATACTATCGAATCTCATGTTTCATTGGTAGTGGCCGGGTGGATATGCATGCAAAATGTAAAAGCATTGATCAAGCAAGTAAAGTAAATGATGGTTTACAGAGACAAGATTTGAAATTGTGAATCTTAGTTACGACAGTATATGCCCAATGTGGAGAGTATGTCTTGGTAAAGGTGGGCGTTGATATCATGAGTCAACAGGTGCTAAAACAACTGTGTGGCACATACCGGAGGATGTGCAGGTTTAGAGGGGGTGGATGTCATGCTGTGGCACGTCTATAGTGTGAAAACATGTGAATGAATCCGTTTAGCATGGGTTTAGGTGCATGGATCAAGTGCCACAATGTATATGATGTATATATGCCTAAATGCGACAGTCGTCGTGTGAACATATCTTACCGAGGAGTTGGAGCCCTGGGTGCGGCGCCGTTTATGATAAATGCCTCTAGAATATGTCTAATATGCTTTTGGAATGTGGGTATGTGGTTTGCATTATCGCAGTGTACATACCTCGCCTAGAAAATTCTATGCGGGCAAAAACTACCGAAAATAGTAGGTTTTGGGCGACGCCGTCAATGATATGTTGAATGATCATGGGAATGACAAAATTGAAGTAAAATATGGATTTCATGCTAAAAGGTTCAATCCCACAATTTTAGGGATTTTTCCCAGGTCGTTTGGGATTTTTCCGCTCAAAAACGGCATTTTTAGGCAAAAAATGGCTCGAAAATGGTCAAAAAACTGTCATTTTTGGTAAAAATAATTAAAAAATGCCACATCAGCTGAGGGGGTCGTGGAAAATCCTACAAAGGGGCTGGAATTCTCTGTAAAAACCAGAAAATTAACCCCTTCTGACATATCCTCTCATAAAGTGATCATATCTTAGCAGTTTTCGCCCCGATTTCTCCCGAATCGCTTCTACATGCTCGTGAGTGCTTGAATTAGGGTTTGCTTACTTCAATCTAGTGTGTGGGGGTGGATTAGAGTGCTCTTTTATCTCTGCAAAATCAGAATTTATGCTTCCATGGATGGATTCCTTCTTGGCTGAATTTTATGTGTGTTTTATCTCCATCTTTGAGCAAGCGTGGTGTGTAATTTGGTGATTATCAGTTCACAAGTCTACTCATTAATAGATAGGCAGTAGGAACAGGTGCCTTGCAAGCGGATTTGAGCTATATTGAGTCCATGATTTCTTGTGTGTGTGCAAGGGAATTTGATGGGAGCAAACCCTACTAGGCCGTGCTTATCTTTGTGATGAGCTATAGCCTTTAGGTATTCCATTTGTTCCCCGTGAAGACTGCGGATTACGGCTATGTTTGTGTGAAGTGAAATTGGAGAAACATATGTGAAGATTTCTATGCCCGTGACTCTATGGGCTATGGATGTCTTGCATACTCCATTTTTCTTCTCATAAGCGCTCTTCTTTTATGGTTTCACATCAGTTAGAGTACCGAAATGCTGTCCGATTTCTGTCAGCTCATGGTAGTGATTTGTGGTGGTGAATTCTAAAATCAAAACACTTGTTGTAAAATGAACTGCAGCCCAGCACCATCAAGCTAGGCACAAGAGGGAAATTAAGTGGTGTAGGAAAAAAGGTTCTTGCATTAAGGGTTTACCTCTCTAATACTCTCAGAACCAGGCATCCCGCGTGTTCCCAGCAAGACCGCTCACGTCTCACGACAATGTGCTTGTTGTTACCTTAGAGTTTTGCTTTGCATTTGCGATCGATCCTTGTGTCACCAATCCAATCAACAATACAATTGGAATCGTCATTATTGTGCATGATGCATAACTCTTTAATGCTTCTATCATTATTTTTTTTACTTTGTTATGATGACTTGGGTTAGCCGTTTGGATTTGTGCCACCTCAGTAGATTTCCTTGATTGGTTTGACCACTGCCTTGTGACTCGTCGTTGTGACTTGCCGGCGGTCATTGCGTCTTGAGGCTTGACCGTTCTTTTCTTTTAACTCTACACTCTCCTTGGGCTGATTCGACATGTCTGCCTATTGATCCGGAGCCCTTTCTGATCCCTTTGAGACCTTTGACACCCTCCTATCTTGGCATCTAAGTTGGTATTTTTTGAGCTTACATACATTCATCCACTCTAGCAATTCCAATCCCTTCAAGTCTCTGAATTTGGCTGAACCATTCTCATATAGTTTGAATAGCTCATATGGTCCAACGCGTGCTCAAATTCTTTCGTTTCCCTCCTAGCTTCCTGAGGTACCATAGCACCAGGTTGCCCTCCTCAAACTTCCTATTCTCGATGCCTTGATCATGTTGTGCCATCATCTGCCTCCGAGCGACCTCTTGTTCCTAGAGAGCCCTTTGTCTCTCCTCATCTAGTTTTTCTAGTTCCACTAGCCTGTTCTAAAGATTTACTTCAGGGTCCAACTGGTGCTGAACTGATACTCTCAGCGCAGGTATCATGAACTCATATGGCACTATGGCCTCTAGCCCAAATGCCAGTCTGAAAGGAGTTTGTTTTGTGGATACCTTGAAGGCCATCCTGTAAGCCCAGAGAGCGGAGTGCAAGTGCATATCCTAGGACCCCTTCATTGTCTGAGCCATTTTAGTCAGTATGCTTTTCAAAATTTTATTCATGCTCTCTGCTTGACCATTGCATCTAGTCGATAGTTGCCTTTCTATGCCTGATTTGGAATAGCTCCATCAGTGCTTCCACCGTTTCATTCAGGAAATGGGTATCTTGATCAGTGACCAACTCTGCAAGGGATAGCCATACCTAGTGATGATTTTCTCATAGAGGAACTGGGCTATCTTCTTAGTTGTGTTGTTTGTTAGTGTCTTTGCTTCGGGATAATCCCCTGCGAAATGACCCTCTTTCTTGCATTGCCAGCAATTGAACTTTCTGGGTGGTGGCTTGTTGACATAGGCTGGCCGATAGTAGGGATGTTGCCCTGCTGTTTGAGCTGGGGCCTCTTGAACCATTGGAGCCGCCAATCGGACTGCTGGGACGGCTAGTCGAACTGGGCACTCTTCCCACTCATGCCCCCTTCGTTCATAGTAATCGCACTTGATGCATTCACTAGTCGGATGTGAACTATCCCTACAATGCACCATTTTTTCACCTTTGGCTGGCATTTTTACTCTCACTCCTCCTGACAGTTCTTCGACCATCCTCCGAAGCCTTTTGAGCTCTTGTTGTAGCTCCCTGGCTTTGCTTGTTGACTCCTTGTCTGAGCTGTTGCTACCATCGATTGAACTAGAATCACTGAAGCTTTCCCTCTAGCATTTTGTCCCTTTGCGCTCCATTTTCACTGCCCTCTCTGACCAATTCTTCAAAAGATCTGGTTGGGTTGGTGATTTCAAATTCAGCCACACCTTTCAGTGATGTCCCATTCAACAACCAAGCTCTCGGACTCTTGTTGGCCGGCGGAGATGAAAGTTGTTGGGCCAGGTCCTTTATTTCCTCCACAAACTGCCTGACACTAGCTTTTTTCTGTTTGATCTTCCCGAGCTAGCTCAGCAACTCCTCATCAGACTTCTCCACCTTGAATCTCTGGACATCTGTTTGTAAGTGGGTAACTTCTCTGGTGGGTAATTGAAGTACCACTTTTGAGCTATGCTTCGTAAAGTCTGAGGGAAGCAGATTCTCCAATCCCTCTGGGGTAGTTCCTTGAGTGTCGCCCAGCTTTCAAATGCTTGCACATGGACCTAAGGCTCCCTCCCTTTCTTCCCTTTGTACTCTGGCATCTTCAACTTGAGCTCCTTTGTAACATTCTTGCCTGGGTCTCTAGCACGTAGGTTGTCTAGGTGCTGGTCTTCATTTTCTTCCTCGGACGGTTGGTCGTCCTGCAGCTCTAGTTCCACTTCTTCCTGAAGCTCTCTTTCCAGAAGTATCATGTCGGCTTCCTGGGAATCCCCTATTTCCTTTTACTTTTTTGGTGGTTCTGGTGGACTACCTTCTGTGTGCAGCCGAGTGGCTTGGCCCCACCTGATTGTCAACGTGGTCCTCCATAGTTGGACTCTTTTCAGAGTTTCCCCAGCAAAATTGCCAATGTTAATATAATTAGTTAGACTGCTCCTGAACTAGAGCTCCGGGTTCAGTGATAGCCAATGGCTATACTGTTTCAGAGCCACTTGACACAAACAGACTGACTAGAACAAACAGACTTCAGTTAGAAACATGAATGGACATGAAACACTTAGAACAACTGAACTAGACTCAACATCATGTATTTGCATTTCATTTCCAGTATACATAAGGGTAATTTGACCCTGAGGTTGAGAATTCAATACAAGATAACTGCTACACTGGCTTAACAGAAGTGCCAGACCCCCACACACACACACATGCCCAAAGCCCAACTCCCCAAACCCTACCCCAGCCCTGCATTCTCCCCGTTGCCTTCGTCACATGAGTAGCAAGCACAGTGGCCCCTTCAAAGTCTTGGTGTCTCATTTTATACTGGTCGGTTGCCCGCTTCTTGGTTCTTGCTTCTTGATCTTTGACCGTTACAGTTGGCGGCCAGATATAGAATATTTCACTTAACAATAACTATAGTTTAAAAGACATCATTTCTACCCTTTACTAACTAGCATACTTAACATTAAGTTTAAGGAGAGATTAGCAACAAAATGACACATCAATGAGGGTGGCATTTATGAGGTCTGCCCCCCTTGAAAGCCAGTGAATTACTTGTGCTCAAAGAACTTTTCACATAGAGTAAAATCTTGATCCAAGTATCTCTAGACCATGGAGGCTAAGTTCTTCATGACCCAAAGTCACTTGGTGGCTTTCGGTCTTGTATTGTTCCCAATTCCAAGGTGTTTTCGAGACAAGTCAACGGTGAGTCAACGGCAAGCTGCTAAAGCAATGGAGAAGTAGCTTATGAGCCCGAGGAGTCCACTATATAGAAGCCCAATATACAACGTGCGTTCAAGTGATATTAAAAAATCCCCTTGCCTGTGAATTTTAAATGGATAAAACTACCCCTTTTCTTTAAAGAGACTTACGGATTTTTTTAAAGATTGGATTTAAACTCTGTGCTATAGAAACACTTAGCACCACCCATGGATCCTCATGCAAGTGCATCCGCTTCAGACCATAGAGAGCTCTTCTGTGTTGTAGAACCACTTAGCACCACCCATGGATCCTCATGCAATCGCATCTGCTTCACACACTCCCGCTCCTGCAAACCCTCACTCCCGATTCCTTGATTTCTTGAAGGACACTGAGTATATGGACAGAGAGGATCTCTATGCCTTCTTCACACTTTCTCCTGACCTTCACAGCGTGCGGGTTACAGGGTGCCATGTGACCTCATTCGCTACATACACAAAGGGGACCCTTCGCATAGCATCTATCTCGCTTTGAGGAGATTGCCGACGGAGCTGGCCACCTACTCACTCTTCGCGCTGGAGATGTAGCTTTCCGTATGGCAAAGAAACGCAAGCTCGGAACCACCTTCCTTTCCCAGCTAGCTACATTCGTATTCTTTGTTAGTGAAGAGTCCGGTGAGGAGGAAGTTGACCTCCCACACATGCAGGTGGGAGGAATAGTGAAAGACGCTAAGGAGCCCAGTGCACAAGCTTTGGATGAAATTGCAAAGAAAGCCATATTGCTCCTAGAATACCCCAAGGGTTTGGATGGGGTACCTGATAAAAGAGATGAGCCTGCAGGTACCTCTACAGTGCCTAAGTCCTTTGTTGAGCATGAACCAATACCTGAGGTGGAGATAAGCCGGTTCTCTAGCGTAGTTGTGGATGGCGAGGAGTATGTATTCCTCCACGACTTGGAGAAGGCTTGCCTCTTGCAAATGGATGAATACCCGAGTATGATTTGTATCAAAGGGGAGTTCCCCTTTGATATTGAATCAACTCCCATTGATGACAAACTTTTGCCTCTTCGGAGACAATGTCATGGACACTGTAAAGCTTGTCAATGAAGAGTTTGAGCTCTCAGAGCACAAGGATGTTCTAGAGGAAGCTTATCAAGCAACACAAGCGGTGCTGGTAGCTTGACGGACTCCTTTACCCAAGCCTACAATGAACGCAGATGATGGCTCAAAGGTTGTGAGCGAGAGAGGGTCTTTAATCAATTTGGAACGCGTTGAAGGACAAGACCTTGAAGATGCTCTGCAAGAGGTAGCTATCGATGTTGAATTGTAATTTTTCCTTCTGGTATTTTACTAAACAGATGAACTAGAGATGTTTTGGCTACTAATATGTTACTAAACTAATGAACCATAGGATGTTCTGGACATGGACGCGTGGGCGACACGGACGGGTGGCACAAGGCATGCTTTTGGTCCGCAAGTAGCACTTGCCCATTACCTTGGAAAGCTTCCAAAGGGCGGAGCTGTCATCGTTCACAAGGACTACTCCCCCGACGGCCACTTCAATGTTTTTGCATTGAAGGCGCTTAGCAAAGTTCTGTGTCTTTTCACCATGGCCCATGCCAGCAATGTAATTGTGCTTGTAAAGAAATCCCTTGCGATAGCCACATTTACCACCGGCTTTCGTGGTAAAGTGGTTATGCATATAGGTGTCAACCAAGCTATAGGAAACACAGACCCTGCTGAAATCACCCAGGGACTACTACTAGGGCAGCTACCATATGCAAAGGAGCGCAAAAAACAAATGATAAAGAGGATTATTGAAGCTTCCAAGTAGTTCTGGAATGTAATTAAATGTCCTTGCTATAGCCCCACTTTGTAATTTTTTATGTGGAATATAAAAATAGCCTTATATTGTCTCAATTTCGACTTTATCGTTGAATTTTTTCATAGCTTTATCCAAATTGTTCGTAAATTGGGAAAAAAAGTAATCTTAAATTCTTCATCTGAAACATGGTATTTATTTTTCAATTGCGTCGCTAAGCGCATAATAGGACTTTTTTTTACCATAGCCAGCAAAAAAAACAGCTGCCACCCACAGAGGCACGCAAATCTGGCCTACAAAGACAGATGTAGGCCATTTTTGTGCGCCTCTGTGGGCAGCTGTTTTTTTTGCTTGCTGTGCCCCTAACAACCTAAATCATGTCCAATTTAAGCTGTTTTAAGCACATATACTATCTCATTCAAGTCACAATGTAATATCAATGAAGTTGGAGGCAACCAGCAAAAACACGTTAACACTGACTCTATTTACGCACTATACAAGCTGCATCAGCCACTCAATGGAAGATTGTGATTCAAAAAATTAAAATTGAAATATGCCAGCCAAAGTAATTTAATTACATCTTGTAGCACAAAGTTTCAAGTACATTCGAGAATTGTAATTACATGAAGTTTAGTTCAAACAAAAGATTGGGCAAAATACAACAATACATCCATTTGCTTGTAGTGCTTCAGTTGTGTTCACCCTTGAGGCGATGAGCAAGTTGCATATCCTTCTGCATGATTGTCACCCTTTTTCAATGCACCGCGTAGAGATTAGTATCCTCAAAAACTCCCACAAGATATGCCTCTGCTGCCTCTTGAATGGCCTCCGGTGCGACTACATGCATTCTCCCATCCATCATGTAGCTCTAAAGGATCTCCTTGCATGTAGCGGCGCGTCTACCTTGGGCGCCAAGGGAGCTAGACATTTTGGGGGCAAGGCTTGGCGGGTCTTCTATATAGACCAGACTTTTGCTGATGAACCTTGTGTGGGGGCGACTCAGGGTTATCTTCGGGATTGGCTTCAGCAGGGACTTCTTCAGGAGGATCTTCATTGTGAGCGTGTGTCTCGTGCTCTGCATCTGTCGGTAGCGTACCGCTTCCATGCGGTAAAGTCTTTCCCCCCAGTGCTCACATGATGATTTTTGGGGATACTCTCATGCTCCCAGGGTGCGTAAACTGACTCTTGATAGTCTGTCTCTGTTTCTTCTGAGTCGTCGTATTGAGGGCGATCTTCTTCATCACTTCTCTTGTCATCGTCATTTTGTGCACGGTTGGGCCGTGTCTTCTATCTCTTCGGGGTGTTTTGCTGATTGATTGGCTGAGGGTTCACCCCATGTGTTGTAGACCTGCTAAATGAAGGGTTTGGGCGAGTAGGTGTTCTTGCTCGCCCTTGTGCCCATGTTGGGCATTGAGTACCTTGGACAATATTTTGGTTTGGGGGGGCGTCTTACGAGCAGTTTGCTTTGTGCGTGCCATGGGAGGGTAAATGTGTATTGCACACGGAAAGAAATAAACTCAATTTTAGTAACAAAGAAACTTGTGGGTGGCAGTCACTAGCTCATTTAGAACCACGAATTGCTTTAGCAATATTAGAAACAAGTACGCAAATTACGGTGCTTCACAATATAGAATGCTTCACAATAAAACACCTTTAAATCAACAATAGAATCAAAATACAAAACGGTACCAAGAAGAATTATGGTATCTTAATCCATAATTTCTCTACACGCATCCTTGTTTGATGCCAGGCTGCATGGTTTGTAGGCCCACTTGTTTCTATCCATTTCTTGGACCTTGCGCTCTAAACATTTTTTCAAAATTCTTTCGCTATCTCTGAGTTTTGGGCATGCTCATTTCTAAGCTTCGTACCAAAGGTGTTTCTAAAGAACCAATTGAACATCTCTTGCAAATAGTTGGAACGAGTTGTGCCTCCTCCATGACGGGTATTTTTGAAATACACCCCTCTGGCACGGTAATGTGACTTTCCCTTGTGTACTCCATACATCAGGAGATCCATACTTCTCCATGAACTAAGCACCATGTGCGAACAAAATATGCTGCATCAAAGGCAATGAACTATTACATGTTCAAAAACCTACCATGTAATGTGTTATATTAGTTTCACCCCATGCATTTGTTACCGCGGTTGTGAACTCAATGAGATGAGTGTGAAACCTTTGTCATTGCTCTTCCGTAGTACTTGCCAAGAACATCAACTTTACCATCTTGTCAAAGCTTGACCATACATGCTTTCGAGTCAGTTAGAAACCTCTGGATTGGGATCCTTGTGTATTGTACACATACACAGCTATTTTCACAACTCCCAATCCTGCTCTCCCACAGTAGCTTGTTGCACACGTGTTTTAGTACACTTTGGTGGTGGCTTTTTGAGAAAGTGTCTGGCCTTTGCACCACTCATAGAGACTTGTTGAGCAATCTCGTGGGAGTCACCAATATCTTATTTGGTTACAGTAAAGACATTACCCCCATGACAACCGATTGAGTTGAGGAGTTTCTCCACTTTTGCTATGGCTTCCTTTGACTTATCCATGGGTTTCATGGTGAAAGCATAGTCAATATGTAGCTTTAAAAGAGGATTGAATACGTGCATGAATGCATGCAAAGTACAAAAATGAACATTTTTAAGAGGAAACCAAATTATAGGATTTCAATTTGTATCTAATGATGCCCTATCAGGCTCATCAAGCATAGGGCATGTCAAGACAGAGGTATCCCATTCCCTATCTACAAACTCAAAAACAATTTCTAATTCATCCTCCACCTTCTCCGCTATGGTTTGTGATTGTCTCTTCTTACTTGGATTAGTCTTTTTGCCTTGTTTATGTTTACTAGACTTATACCCCCTAGTGCAAAATGTGCAAGGATATTTGCACCTTGCTTGCATCCAAGAAGACACTTAATGGTCTTCAAATCGCCACCCAAGGTGCCACTCCACATCAAATGTTCCTAAACCTTCAACATCTAGCCTTTCACCTACAAGTTGAGCATGAATTACCTCAGTTGTCCAGGGTATCCTTGCAAACATCATGCAAGCACCTCATGGGTCTCCTTTTTGGGGACTTCAAATGCACCAAGCCACCAGATATCCTTCTCGGATTGCATGCTAAATGATGGACTATTTGCTAGAGCTCCTGAAGATGCACGCTTTGCACAAGCTAAAGCTTCATTCATGAGTGTGATACTCATCCTTTTGAGTCTCCGTCCTTTGACAATTTGACACTCATCTAGCTTCAACACAAAAATGACGTTGTTTCCAAGTACTATACAAAAACAAAAGAGATGCCTTGTAAAAGAGATGTTAAAAAAATACATAGGAGAAAGGAGAAATAGTGTACACACCTTCAGCAGGTAAACCATAGAAGGAAACCATAGCTCGTTGCAGTTTCTTGAGATCGACGAAAATATTGTTGAAGCTTGAGTTAGGAAATCCCCTTGCTTCTGTGAAATTCACTTGTCTGGAGAATTTTGGCCGTTTTGGCTTGTTTGACAGACCCAAAATGTGCATAGTGTCCTCGACATGCAAGTAGTCTCCCAGCTTAGAAAATACATCTTCGTTACTAACATTCTTTGCAAGCTTTACCTTGCACGGTATTGGAAACAAATTCTCGGTGATTTCGCGCTCTCTCAAAGTATCCTTCAGTAGTCGATGAATTGCTTGGTATCCCTTGGTACTGATGTCGACCTCGTCACATGCATTTTGCACATCGGTGTTAGTCACAAGATTTGAAAACTTACGCATTACCTCCATATTCACAGCATCAGTAATGTGCTTTGCTGTAGGTGCACAAAGAATAAAGATTATGTCTTCTTTTTTGAGGCAGCTAGTCAATAAATTATCATGATCCTCACGACTTTGGCTACCAGATGCCTCTTGAATGAAGTTCCTAGAACATAAAATCACCTTGTATAAATCAAAAGCAATTAACATAATTCATGTGCATTACTAAATTATTATAAAATATTCTCACCTAGTTGCCATCACTCTTCTCTTGCGAGCACCTCCTTTGGGAGCAAGTATCTCTATAGAAGTCAAGGATCGCTTGCGCTCCCTTGCACCTAGCGGTGTATCCTTTAACAACGCAATGGTATTCTGAAGCTTGGAGATGTTTGATTCCTTCTCTATAATTACATTCTTGAGCACTTCTTTTTCTTTCTCTAATTGTAGTAGCATTTGTTGAAGGCTATAATGGTTAGAGTATAGTGTTTGGTGTTGATGCATTAGGCATTGCAATCTGTGGGTTTCATTCATTGACAACCTTTTGCAATAACCTAGGAGTCCTTGCTCACCTCTACCAACATATTGAAGAAATGTTGAAAGGTTATGGAATGTTGGGTGAAATTGTACAGCTGGGTCATTAGGGTATAAGCACCTATCGACCCATAAGTCTACATTAGTATGACCTGCAGTACGACATTGACTTGTTGTCTCTGAATCTTCTTGACCATTTCGTTTGCTTGGAGCAAATTCTTTAAGCAAACAAATGTGAACACTCGTTGTTTGAGGTGACCTTGATGGAATGGGTATGTTAGTAATGTCACTGAGTTCCATTATAAGTGTGTAAGTGAGTGAATAAATGAAAGATTATGCTTATCAAGGAGATTTGAGGTTGGAAAGAGATAATAGAGAAGACTTTATTTTGGGGGAGATTGTAAAGGGCTGGAAAGAGAGATTAGAGGAGACGTTATTTTAGGGGAAAAAATAAGGGGGAGATTAGAGGCGTGTTTCATGATTAAGTCTAGGGAAGGATCTCTCTAGTTTCATTTGGTAGGTGAGCGTCCTACATACATGCCAACGATCCTAGCCCATCTGTTAGGTGGTGCACCACTTGGTTTTCCCCTTTAGTGAGGTTTAGGAGGCTTAGGCAGGTGTAGAGGCCATCCCCTCTTTTCTCCTCATTAAATTGGTGCCCCCATGGAGGATCTAACACCAAACCTTTAGTTTACAAATTATAAAGCAAAAGAGAAGCTTTTGGCTTAGCACTTTCAATCCATGGATCTTGGAAGAAAGGGAAGTCGTTGCAATGTTCATCTTCTACTTAAAATGAAGGCCTCAACCAGTGACCCATGTTTCAAGACAATGAGGAAATCTCAAATGAAGAACTCCATCAACACCAATGGTAGCTTCTTGCAAGAAACCTAGCCCTAGTCCATAACCTAGCCCTAGCCCTAGCCAATAACCTAGCCCTAGCCCATAACATGGTGGTCGATAAAGAGGTAAAATTGACACCGTTGTGTTTCAAAAGACAAAGTGTGTAAACAATTACTTTCTCTAGCAAAAATAGGGAAAGTAGCCCTAGCCCTAGCCAATAACCTAGCCCTAGCCCATAACATGGTGGTCGATAAAGAGGTAAAATGGACACCGTTGTGTTTCAAAAGACAAAGTGTGTAAACAATTACTTTCTCTAGCAAAAATAGGGAAGGATATATGAGCAATTTTTGGGAAAAGATTAGTGCACTCCCAGAGGGACCATTCTCAATCATTATAGAGCATTTGGCTAACTCATATTCAATATATTTGGAAAACCTAACCTTGCATGTGGATTTCATAAGTCATTGCCACATGGGAGGCGCAGGGGATCTTATCTATGTAATGTTGGCATGTCATTGGGGTTTAGTGAAATCCATTTGCACTTATAAATTAAGGGAGACCACCAAGAGGAGTGCATCTCTTGGAAGGAAGAAAGTTATTGCAGTTTTGTGAGTTGGTCAACAACAAAGTTCCAATTTTCTTCAAGGATCATGAGCATTCAATTTTGGAAGCTTGGAAGAGCGGAGAAGATTTTGAAGGGACATGGAAGGCCTTCTACAACAAGCAACAATCCACACCAAGGAAAACCATCACATTCAATTGGAATCCAACCCCAGGGTTTAACCCTCTAGACCTACATCTAGGTGGGTGGTGACACCTAGGATGCACTTCTTATCCCATCTCTTTGTCTTGTTGCATCATGAACAGGCATGTAGGGGGACCCCAGCCTTTTAGAGAAGGACAACCCCCCATTCCCACTCGCAAGAAATTTGTACATATCATCATTAGTTTAAAGATTCATTTTCAATAGCAAATGGCCTTCCTCTTTGGTCCTGATAGGCTAGCTCATGTGAATGCTTCCCCTGAACCCTTCATCCTCCCTCTCATCAACTACAAAAATTCATTTGATGTACTTGTCTTTATCCTCATGTAGCTTCAACTCGTGTAACTTTTGTGAAGTTTAACAAAGGGGCAACAAAGTAGATGAGTCCTCGCAAGGGGCATGATCTTGAGTACTACCATGGAGTTCCCAAAGTTCTATAGGAAGGAGGGTGAGAGTGCTAAAGATTTTTAAAATAGTTTTCAACTGGCACGCTTATTAGTAAGTAGGCATGATGAGGCACATTTGTTGAAGACATTTCCTCTCTCCTTGAGAAAGGGGGCCAGAGAGTGATACAACACTATTGAAAAGGTCATCAAAGAAGACTAGATTGCTCTTTGTGAAGCTTTAATCGATACTTTTATCCCTAAGGAAACCCCCAGGGAACTTTTTGGGAGGCTACAACAACTTTGACAAAAGGGTTTTAGTGATTATGTCTCGTATTACGAGACAAACTTTCTAGCTCTCGTAGCAAGCTTGGATTCACTTTGTGAAGCGTATGGGAAGGTACCTGACTTCTTCATTAAGGGGCATTCATAGATGGTCTATTTGGAACTCTCAAGACTAAGGTGTGCTGTAAGGTTCCTAGTACTTTTAGTGAGGCCTTAGAGATAGCTAGAGTAAAATACAAAGGGATGATGTACAAAATGGGCAAAATGGTTGAGTATAATGTTCCTTACAACTATTTTTCAAGAAGCCCCATGTGAGTCACATCTACATAGAATTGAGAAGACTCATTCTCCGATGCGGAGCTAGCAATCTCAAGCCTTTCTACTTTAAAGTCCCAGTGAAGTGCTGCCACCACCTGAAGAGGAAGAATGCATCAAGGAGGTTCTCCTTGAGATAATAAAAGCAATCTCAAGTCTTTCTACTTTAAAGTCCTAGTGAAGTGCTGCCACCACCTGAAGAGGAAGAATGCATCAAGGAGGTTCTCCTTCAGATAATAAAAGCAATTGAATATCAGGGCACCAACAACAGAGAAGAAAAAGGAGAGGCAGAGGGCCTTGTGGAGGACTCCAAGGTCAAGGCAACAAAAGCTAATGGTCCAGTCAACGACAATCAATAGATAATTCCAAATAAGGTGGGTGGGATACAAGGTGAGAAAGTAATGAGTTCAAAACCCAATTTTCCGTCAAGATGTCACTTGATCTTGAAGACAAGGGGGAGGGCTTGTCACCCTAGATATCCTTTGATTTAACACATGACCATGTAGTCTCGACTATTTTGAGGCATACAATGGATGATGCATGCATGTCTGTAGTAGTCGGGAGAAGTGAGCCACATTAAGAAACCAGTAGCAGTAAGAAGTAAGGGGAGACACTAGCTCTTGGTGAGAGGTATGGTTTGGTTTCACTTTTATCTGTGAATGGTGAAGACTCGGAGATGAATGCAGCCTCCAGCTTACCATTATTGGTTTGTGGAGACGGGTGATTCCTCCAACTTGAGTTTTTTAGGTGGTAGCCACGTTGAGACAGAAGAGACAGTGTCCATGAAGGTAGGGGTACTTGTTTGTAGAAGGCTTGTCCTTTAGTTGTTATGCACTACATTCTCTATGGCTATATGTGGTCAAAGAAAGTGTGCTAAACATCAAAGTCAGGATTCATTTGGGATCAATGAAGCTCATTGCACCTTACCTCACTCTTTTGCAAGATCACATTGAGAAGGAGTTGTCAATCGATAAACGAGGCTGATATAGATGGGCTAGAAAGTAAGAAAGAATGTGATTGGGGCTTTGATGAGCCCGAATATATCCTCGATGAAAATATGCAAGCAAATGTAGACAAAGCTATGATAAGAATCGCAGCTTTAAGAGAGATCGATCTTGATGAAATTAGAACAAGGAGTGAGACTCAAGGTTTGGAGGCGAGCACATGTGAAAGGAATCAGTTTAGCTAGAGGCATGAATGTCTCTAGCCTAGAGCAGAGGGCTAATGATCCGGGGTCTTTTCACCCGGATTTTTCATTGTTAAATGCAGGCCAAAGCCCCAATTTGATCATGTTTTCATGGATCCGATTTGTTTTCCAAGCTCCTAAGGTGCTAGGTGGGAAGGCACTCTAAGGGTTTGGAACCACACCAGTAGTAACATGGGGAGAATGTGTGCCTAGTGGTCTCTTACCAGAAGTAATAGGCAAGTGAGTACCTAGTGGAGGGGCTAGGTTGAATTGTTTTCACAAGGGGCTAGGCGGCAGATCAAACAAAGAAGTGGCTGGCTCATTACAAGGCTCTTGAAGATTATCTGCATCAAAGGAAGATCTAGGATCTACTGACATCATGGAATCCACCTCACTTTGGGCTAAGTCTTCCCTTCATTAAGAACCTCCTCGGCCTCACATGGAGGATTTCCACAACCTGGGTCCCAGCATCACATGCTACTATTTATATATGTATGTGTGTGTGTGTGTGTATATATATATATATGTATGTATGTATGTATGTATGTATGTATATATATATATACATATATATATATATATTCCTTGGAACTTTTACTTGATATTCACCCCCAAACACTCCTATGTATATATACCCTAGGCTTTTACTGCTAGTAGCTATCTATCACCAGGCGTAAATCTCAACTTTTGACCCCCTATTAGAAATGTAAGCCCAACTTGTAGTGTCTATGGGAACTAGGTCTAGCTACAAGCATCTAGCTAATGACCTAAGCAATGATGTCATTGCTATTATGTACCTAGTTATCTATGATGTATCTCCATGGCTATATAGAGCCTCATGTTGTAGTTCATTTTAAGTTAAGCAATCTAATCAATCAAGTAGTCTTGTATTTTGTCAACCTCTCTCTCTGTAATTATCTCTCTCTCTCTCTATCTCTCTCTCTCTCTCTCTCTTCTTAATCATGAATGGCACATGGCCTAATCCCCCATAAATCCAACATGGTATCAGAGCACTAGATCCTTTTTTTGTCTCATTAGCAATCTAATCTTCAGAGTCATCATACTAGAGGTTTTTAAGTTATAAAACCTTGAGTTTATATTCTCTTTTTCATTAGCTTCTTCCACTTCAACCATATTTACCATATTTGTATTAATGGGTGAAAGCAAGATAGAGGTACCCCACCCTGGCTACTTACTTACCCAAGTGTGACGGGATTTTAGTGAACACATATTACCTTGACCCAAGGTAACTTTTTAAGCCATGACATTGCCATCATGGATTTTCCTAATACCTCGAAATGAGGTAAGTCGACAAACGGACAATATAGAGAAAAATAGACAATGGAGAGAAAAACACAAAAATTAACAAAATAAAGCCAAATTTTTTTTGTTAGCTTCCTTGACATATGAACACATCTAGGATTCTGCCATAGCTGATAAAGCAGCATTAGTACATGAGCAAAAGCACACACACTAGCAGCCAACAACAAGCGGACAGCTGAGCAAGCAAGCAAATAGCTGAGCGGTAGAGTGAAGGCTTGACAAGATGAAGACAAGGTGCAGCTGTAGTAGAACTCTTGCTTGAAGCACAACCGTTAGCAGCTATAAAGAGAAGAAGCTCACCATTGAAGCTTGAGGGCTGTAGACATGTAGCTGACCATGAGTCAATAACATGCTTGTTTGCTATCGCCATTTCCTTCCACCATGAGCAAGCCATGTGTGCTCTCGACGCTTTTCCTACATGGTCACGTGGAGGAGGTAGTTGAAAGAAAAAGTCAAAAGTTTTCTTTTAATGACAATAAGAGTAAGTTCCTACATGCAAAGTTTTTTCTTAGAGGGAGTTTCTCGTAACTCTTCTTGAAGGAAGAGTCACACTAGCACAACGGACTTCAAGTCTCAAAACATTGGGCAATTGGCCTTAACAAAGGTCTTTTCACAAGTGTCTTTTATTCACGAGTGTGTTCACAAGTGTCTTCTAGTGAGCTCAAGCCTATCTAGTTAAATTGCCACTGAGTAGATTTAGTTTAACTAAAGCAACTCTAAGAATCAAATAGTTTATTATATAATTCATAGCATAGGTATGAGCATATGTTGTAAACCTCATACACTTACATAACCAAACATAGACAAAGGCACCACGTAGGGGACATACACACTTACATAGTTTCAAGTGCACCAACATGCATATCCATAACCTTTGTTTTAGTGATACCATAGCCATAAGCATAGTGTATAGTGTTTTTAATTGACCTATGTGATATGCCATAGACAAATACATCTGTGCATATATATATATATATATATATATATATATATATATATATATATATATATATATATAGTGTGTGTGTGTGTGTGTATTACATTGTTTTGCACAGCATAAGACATAACATCTAGCGTATAGTCAAGTTAAATTGTATAAATCCATAAGGACTTAACTTAGGCCATAGGCATAGGCATAAGCCTTATGCAAATAAGCATCAACCATATACAAATAGGCATCATCTAGATGTGCAAATACACACCCATAAGATATAGCAATATGCACATAGAGATAGTGCACATGAACATATACATATATGCATATACACACATAGGTAGGACATGCACACATAAATAGTATATTATATAAGAGAATAGGAGTTTTCAATCCCATAAGCAATAAGACCATTTCCATAGGCATAGGTATAGGTATAGGCATAAGCAATATGCCATATACATATACACAGAGACAAACATAGATAAAGCATGCACACATATATAGCGTGTTATGCATAGCACATATTTTTTTAAGGTATAAGAACTTACACCATATCCATAGGCATAGGCACATACATAATCCATAACCACATAGGCATATATATACATATACAACATGGGTTGTAGACACATTCAAATATGCATGCATACATATAGTTATAGATATAGCCATAACAACACACCATTTAGGGCATATATACACACTACATAGTGCACTACACATGCATACACACCATTTAGGGCATATACACACCTACATAGTGCACTACACATGCATATACACAAAACCTATGGCATGTTAGTGCAATACACATGCATTGCCATAACGATTAGCGTAGTAATAGCATAGCCATAGTAACAGGATAGTATATGGTCTTTTTCTTAGGCATAAGGCATATGCCATAGATAGATACATGTAGGCATATGCACACATAAATAGTGTCCATAAGCATAGCGTATATCATTTTGCATTATATATACCATTACCAATTTGCATAGCATAAGTCATAGTGTCTAGCATAATTCCAATCTGCATAGGCATAAGCCATAAGGACTTAGGCCATAGCCAAGCGGCGGCATAGGTATAAGCCTAAGCCATAATCAGGCATATTCATACCCATAAGGTATAAGCCATAGACCTATACATATGTGAATACACACACATAGAGAGTACACATAGATACATACCCATAGATAGAGCATACACACATTTAAATAGTGTATTATGTAAAGAATAGAAATTTCCAAATCCATAAGCACTTAGGCCATAAGCATAGGCAAGGTTTTAATATATAGCACATAGGCATAAACATATGCATGATACATAGGTCATACACATACCCATATATGCATACACACACACAGAAAGTGCACATAGACATATATGCATACACACACATAGAAAGTGCACATAGACATATACATATATGCATTCACACACATATATAGAGCAATACTGTGTATTATTTGAAGCATAGCATGCAGGCATGAGCATATTATGCACACATGCATAACCACACATAGATATGTCACTACTTAGGACATATACACACTTACATAGTGCACCACACATGCATAGCCATAATCATTAGCATAGTAATATAGCATAGACATAACCATATTGTATAGCAGTTTTCATAGCACAAGCCATATGCCCTAGACATATGACATACATAAATATGCATAGTCAATGCCCAAAAGGATAGCATATATTGTTATGGATTTCCTATAGCATACACATACATAGCTAGTGCCCAAAAGGATAGCATATACCATTTTGGGCACCACGCATAGCCAATTGCCAAAAGGATAGCAATACCATTTAGGATTTCATATAGCATAACAAATTTGAATAGCATATATGCATACATAAGACAGTGCTTTTAAGCATAGCATATAGCATTTTGCATAGCATAGGCATATCCAAATTTCATATCAAAAGCAATATTATCTAGCATATATCCACCAACTTGCATACACACAAGCTATAAACCATAAGACCAATGCTTTAGAAATCATAGAGTTTTACCAAATTTGGAATTTGTTTAAGACCATCCTTGATTTTTCGGTGAGTTTTGGGAAATTTTTTGACATGTTATTAAAATTTTATTGCCACAAAAATTTGCAAAATATGCCTATTTTAGTCCTAGGATTTTGCTTATGGCACAACATCTAGTTCAAGTATAGTCCTAGTTCAATTGTTGCAAATCATGGCTTAGTTACCAAATCTAACTATAACTTTTCAAGGAGGCCATTCCCAAAAAAATGAATGCATAATAAATATGAATATATGCATATTCACACATAGATAATGCACATATATAGTCACCATATGCATAAGCCATATTGCATAGAACCTACGCCCATAGTCAAAGCCATTCATTATGTGCAATTCCATTCACCATAGCCATATAGCCATATATGGTTATATGGCAATAACACACTTAGATAGTGCACATATAGCCATATATGCATAACATACTTAAATAGTGCACATAGATAGTCACCATATGCATGACATAATGGATAGAATTTAGGTCCATAGTTAAAGTCATTCCATTATATGTAAAGCCATTCTCCCTCGCCATATAGCCATATAGCACCTAGCCCATAAAGCATAGCACAAAATTCTATTTTAAGCATGCATGACATAGACACTAGCTTAAGCACTTAGAACAAAAACTAAGTATTTATCATGTCACTACAAGAGAATGGGGGGTGTGCTAGCAACAAGGCTACCGGTGAGCATTATCAGGTTTTGAAAGTTCACATTGCTCGTATAATTGCTGGTATGAGCACTGAATACCAACAAAAATACAAAAAATGTTTTCAAAAAAACAAAAGACAATTACAGAACATGAAAGATGCTTCTCACTTTCCATCCTTTTACATCATGTTAACAAATCAACAACTATGCTCATTTTGATATTATCATTAACTTGAAAACTATAGTTTTTATGAATATTCAACTTAAAGCACATTGTGGAGCAATTTTCATAGATGCTATATAAGCAATCTTCGTACCGAATGGAAATTGCTTATGCTCTTGAATGGGGTACATAACACGTTTTGGTGTACAACATGTGGGTACATAGTGCTTATGTGTTTGTTGCAAAGCACATATTTGCTAGTTGGAGATTACTTATGCTAATAATGCACGATTAGGTGCATGATATCATTAATGGTTACAAGAACACCTATGCTTTTTTATAGGGTGCATGATATCATTTTATGCTCACAAATTTGCTACAAGGCACATAGGTCTAAGGAATGTATGAAGAAGTTGAGGCACTATGTATTATATACATAACCACTTGATGCATGTTATGCATTTAATCATAGATAATAGTTACTCTCCAAATGGATGCTCAATGCATGCATAAAACATTCATACACTACATATCAAGTATAAAGTGCCTCATGCACGATGCATGTATGTAGTTGCATGCTTATAAATGAAATGAATGCCTTTTGCCATGGCCCAACAAAAAGGGCACTCATTGTATGTATGTCTTCACATGGTTTATAGGGCCTTAAAGCAAAGAGGCATAAAAGTAGGTTTAAAATATGAACTAATTTAGTGCATACATTAGGGGAAATTTGGACTCAAAAAGGAGCCTTGTAAGAGATCCCTTGGGATGGTGATGTGGACAAAGCAAGCCAATAAACCCACATATAATATTGGAGGGTACGTGCATCATTTTTGAGTTCTTTATTCCATTGACTGACATGTAGGGTGTTTTTTAATTCAAAACAATGCCTCTTAAGTATAGTTTTTTATTCCCACTATGGTGCCTTATTTTATTGAAAAAAGACACCACTCTCTTTCTTCATTACACTTTTGAATGTAACCAAGCCAACTTTGCTTACCAAACTGTAACCGAACTTCGTCCCTGCAACCCATCATCTTGCATTGTCTCCCTCATTGTCTTCCCGACTCCACAACCACAACCACAACCACTCCAAATCCGAATTGTTTTGAGCGGGAGGTTTTTGATTTTCTCTTCTTCTCAAGGCGGCAAGTTTTGAAAAAGGATGGAAAAGTATTTGTTCTTCATGCGCCATACCTGCTTATGCATGAATAACAATCCCATTTCTTACCTTTTTCAAGTGAGGGTTGTGCTTACAAGTATTCTGTACATTTTGGTGCATCCAGGATACCAACAAGTTTGTTTGATGGACAAGAATGTATTATTTAGTGATGTTGTCTTTTGGTTTTAATGAAGCAATCTTCTTCAAGGGAGATAAGTGTAATATCTTTGGTTTCTTTTGGTTAAAGTGTGAGTTCATGATGCTTTTTGGTGTTGTTAAAGCACAGAATAATGCAATGGAACCTGTGAAACAAAAGAAGAAAAAGGTGGACATCCACTTCCAACAAGTAGAAGCCGATTATGCTCCCTGCTGTAAGAGAAATTGGTCTAGGCCAGCATGCGAAGCCCACATTATTGAGCTTCAAAATGAAGGAAAGAAAAATATGGACCTATGGTTGGATGGTAGTATTTACCCACCAGATCCAACCTCCTCTCAATCTCCATCATTCTTTGGGTTGACAAGTTTCTTCAAGTTTGTGTGTGAGCGTGAAAATGGATTGCTTGGATATTGCAAAAGATTGTTTGGTCAATGTCAAAATATCTTTGAAAGATATTTGAGTGATAGAGATGCCAGAATAAAAATGCTTAAAGGTGCGAATTTTTACTTGGCATCGATCACAACAGCTTTGCAAGCTTCAAATGAGGACAAAGCAAAAGTTTGTGCTGGGTTACAAAAAGAGTTTGATCATTTGCAGCAGACTATTCGTAAGATGCAGGACACTATCAACGAGAAGAATGAAATTTTGGCAGTTCGAGAAATCAATAATTTCACATTGGAGAGTGAGAATGCACACCTTCGAAAACAACTTGAAAAGTTCAACAAAAAATTACAATATTTGAAAGACACGCCATTGGGTGCTCGATTACGCAAGAGACAGATCAAACCATTGGAAGAACTCAATGTTGGAGGTGGCCAATGGAAGCGTCGTGTAAAAGCTTGCAGGTATTGGGATCTATAATTTCTTTGAGCTTAAATTTCTTTGAGCACTCACTTTTCCTTTTCATCTTTAGTTCCTTTTTTGGAGATGGGGGATTGGGTGTGGGGGTGGTATAATTAGATGAATGATGGACTGACATAGCTATCGTTGTTGCTTCAGGATGGTCACAGATGTTGTGGGTCCAAAAGAGCAAGGTTCTGATATTGTTAACCCATGGCGGACATTGAGACGTACTATGTTTTACGTCATTAATTTAAATATTCTGAGTCATGGGCCGGGCTTGTCGGCACCATAGGTTAAGGATGAAGGGATTGGGTGATCGCCGATGAGAGGCGCACCTTGAATATCAGTAGGATAAGGGTTAGGGTCGGCCGGCCATGTATGGGCGCCCAAGTGTGAACGGCCAAGTCACCTATAAGAGTCAAATGTAACCCTAAAATCCTCATTCTCATGTGTTGTGAATACAAGAGTGCTCTTGCCTTATCTCTTTGGTTTCCTTCTCCTGCGTGAGAGAGAGAGAGAGAGAGAGAGAGTGAGAGAGCGATCGAGCACTGTGTAGCGGCACGGCGGGCGGAGAGGCGGTAGAGCGGCGACGGCGGCTCCTTCTTCACGGCTGCGACGCGGGAATCCTTCAAGGCAGCGGTTGAGCAGTGAGTGACACACCCTTTGGCATTCTGTTTGAGCTTCCTTCCCTGGTTGTATGCTTGCAGCCATTCGTGGCTCGCATACGGTGCCCGACAAGTTCCCAGCTACGACCTGTGCTGCAAAAGCGCACATTTTTGGCGCCGCTGCCGGGGAGTTGCCCTGCACCAAGCTCCAGTTTGCAATTCGGCTGCTGCGTGAAGTTTAATCTACACTGTAGGAAAGTGACTGTGTGTTTGCTGTTGAGGTGTTTCCGTGGGGTTGCAATCTCTGTTTCTGCAATTTGTCTTCTGCATTTCTGTTTCTTTTGTTATTTTTCCGCTTCGCGTGTGGGCGCACGATCGGTTATCTGGTTTTCTGCGTGTGAGGGGGTTTCTGAATCCCCATATCTGTGCTGTGTGCGCGAACTGCGCCGCGACCAAGGCTAGAAACCCTAGAGAACTTATCTCAGAAAAAAAAAACAGAAAATAAAAATTTAAAAAAAAATACAAAAAATTTAAAACAAAAAAATTAAAATTTATTTTTAAAGAAAGAACCAAACGTGTGGAGA
Organism: Cibotium barometz; assembly: GCF_041138505.1. NCBI lineage: Eukaryota > Viridiplantae > Streptophyta > Polypodiopsida > Cyatheales > Cibotiaceae > Cibotium > Cibotium barometz. Next base: position 16,385,329 of record NC_141072.1, on the reverse strand, counting down.
GGAAGAGAGGAAAGATTTTCTAATTGGAGAAAAAATTTTTGAAAAGAAAGAACCCCAATTGACCCACGACCCCGGCCCCGGCCTCGGTCTCGGTCTTTTGATATATATATATAGGAGAGTGAGCCTCCATAGCTTTCTTTCAAGTGAGAGCTTATGGGAAGTCGTGCCCTATATGTAGCCCACTCCCCAAGGAGTAAAGTGAGTATGTGGGATAAAGCCCTCACCCTTTCCTCCACAAGCAAATAGGCTTTTGCCCCTCCCCCCCAAGGGAAACGGACTATTTTGAGGACTACAAGAGCTCTAGATAGGCGAACACAGTGCTGTAAAGCACACTAGGACCCTTTGAACGATACGCTCGTTTCGAGCTATCACACGCCCTAGTCCAAGTTCGACCGTGAGTAAGGGGGTCAAAAACGAGTCAAAAACGGGTTAAAAACAATCTAAAAACAAGTAAAAAGGGGTGCGAAACACCTAAGAAACCACTTGTGTGAGTTTCAAGGATAGTTACCAACGCGCGTAGGGTACCCACGTCACATGCATCTACGTTCTGGTCGGGTGCTAGAGCCTGAACCACTAGAAAGTGTTTCAGTTTACGCAGGCTCACACCATCCCTCCACGTTGGCATCTTGGCCTTCGGCCGGAACCCAAGGGAGTGCAACCCAAGATCCACGAATAGTGGATAGTGACTCATCCTCTGACTCAGAAGCCATGGAAGGACACCCTACCAAGAACCCTGAGGAGACAAGCCAAAACATGCCAGTGTGGGCCCCACAACCCGGATCTAGCATGTTTAGTCGTCTAATAGAGACCTTTAGTAGAGCTACACGCTCTGAACATGCGACAAGCGAAGTAAATGAGGAAGGAGGGGTAGTAGATTCGCCATTCACATCTTATGTGGACCCTACCCTCCCAAAGAGTGTCCATGTGGATATTCTACCCACTTCATTTAATGAGGGCCCTACTGAGCTACCACATTCCGATGCTCTTCCTAAAGTAGAGGTCCCTAGAAGCCAATCCATAAGAAGTGACATTGCGTCCACTTCAAGAGAACCATTTGGCACACCAAGTCTAGATGGGATATTTCTCAATGAAAATTGGGAATATGATCTACACACAGAGACTCTAACTGACCTATACACAGGTTACACATACCATGTAGGTTGGTTAGAAGTCCTACGATCTACATCTAGCGCCACTAATCTAGAGGAGCAACAACACATGATATGTGAGGTGATTCATAGAATTATCCAAATTGAGAGGCAAAATAGGGGTGGACCTAGTTTCCACTGGCCCTATGAGGTTTTTGGATACGGGCAAGGCCAAACAACCAACCCTATCACAATTGGAGACTCCCTCGGTGAGTCCCATAGACCCTTCGTATATTGTTTCGCCTGGAGTCTCAATGCAGGTTGAGCCCACGAGCAGTAACTTTAGTTTTCCAACCTTGGCTCAACTTTCCATTAAGGAATCCACAATGCCTGCCCCAATGATGAGCATGACAGAAAGCGCACCTGTTACCACTGTAGTTAGTACAACACCACTACCTAGTGGAACAGTACCTACAACAGTGCGTGCCCGTGCCTATCGACCCTATGTACCTATCTCAACTCATGCTCATGTAGCTCCTACGCCTCTTAGTATGCCAATGGCGTATGCTCCACGACCGCCTTATCACCACCCTTATCCAATAGGAGCTAGGCCTAGTCACATATCATATCCTACGTCATTTGCCAACATACTCAGACCAATGCCAACTCCTATCAGCCAGGCTATCCCAGAAGTGCCTCCACCAACTATGCCTGCTCACTTAGGTGATCTCGCAGCATTTGCTCAGACGATCGGACGATCCATTGCGGAAAACATGCGGGGCATGCCTGAGAGAGAACCTAGAAGCAAGGCAGTACAAGTGGCTAAGCTCACTCAAAACTTCAGTGGTAACGAGGATGTTAGGAAGCACATTGAAGTCTTTGAACACGTGTGTGATTCCTTGGAAGAGCACAATGAGTTGCATAAGTGTAAAGCCTTAGGCTTAACCTTGAGTGGGAAGGCCGGAGATTGGTATCGAACCTTAAGGGTTGAAGAGCGCACTCACTACCCCACTCTCAAGAGATTGTTCTTGAAAGAATACATACGCGAGGGTGTGCTTTGGGGAGTAGCATCTCAACTCCAAAAAGCTGAACGCGAGGAAGGGGAGTTAGTGAGAGACTTTATAAGTCGATTGAAGCATCTAAATTCTCGCTGCACTCCCGATGAACGCTTCAATAACAACCAACTCCTCGATAGATTCATCCGAGGATTGCGCCACGAGGACATTTACAATGGCCTAGTCATTAGAGGTCTTACAACGTGGGAAGCAGTCACTGCCAATGCAATCCAGTTAGAAGACAACTTGATGATTGCAGGTAAAAAGGTGTCTTCGGAAACAAAATCCGTTAGTTCGCAAGTATCTGGGCACGAGCCAATGACGGTGAAACCTATTGCCAAGGAGCCCAAGATATCTGAAATGTCTGTGACCGACCTTACTAAGGCTCTCCAAGAATACTTTAGGGGTAATCGAGCTCCTCAGAATAGCCATATGTACCCAAGAAGAGAGCAACAATGGTGTTCGGTGTGCTTAGGACCACATAGCACGAGTGAATGTCCCACATTCAGAGTCAAATTCAATGGGAATTGCAATGCATGTGGTAAGTATGGCCATCAATCTAAAGATTGCCTAACACTTAAGCGAATGTTGGCAAACCAGGCACCACTAGCTTGGTCAAACACACCTCAAGTACCCGCGCTAATGCCTGCACAACCTATCGAGCAACCGTCACAGCACATAGTTCCAAGGAATCCGAATGTAGTCCAGTCTGTGCCGTTACCACCGCCAGTGCTAGGACCACAACCTCCACATCCAAGGATTACCCCAATAAACCAGATGGGTTGTGAGTCACATAGTGCATGTGGGGATTATGAAGAGGAGATAGACCCTACTGCTCCATACGGGATTGATACGTTTGAAATGATTCCCCAGTACTACATGGAGGATCATTTCGGGCAAGTCAAGCCTGTATATCAAGCGGCTGCTCTTGCCACAAGAGGGCAAAACCTTAATACCATGGCGAGGAGACCACCTCTTCAATGCTATGATTGTGGTGGACCGCATCGTGTAGCGGAATGCCCTAATAGGCTACAGAAGATCTCTACTCAAGTGCAACCAAATCAAGGGAGCACATCGGGAATGCCAGTACTTACATGTAATCGTTGTGGCATAGATCATTTGATCGCTCAATGTCCACATAATCCTAATGCACCCAAGATTACGCCATTGAATTTGGTTGAGGTCACTAACCAAGCACGAGGAACCACACCCGTTGTACCCGCGAATGTAGTTACACGGTCAATGCTTCAAAATCAAAACTACATTCTTGAAGAGAGGGATACTGCATTAATCGCTCAGGCAAAGAAAAAGAAAACACGGCAAAAGAGATCGCTTAAGGCCACGAGCTCCAAGCCTAGTTTAAAGACTAACATAGGGACAGGAGACGACCCCGTGTATATGAATGATCCTGAAGATGATTCTGATTCAATAGAAACCATGGGGACCAAAGCCACTACCTTAAGGGAGGAACCCACTCGGGAGCTCAACGAAGGAGAATCAAATGAGTACAAAAATAAGGGGAAACAGAAGGAGACTTCCTCGACCCCACAACCAAGTCAGTTAATGCCCTCTCGACCACCCAAACTGACTGAGACTCCCCAAGACAAGCCACGTGGGCCAAAAACCCTCAAGAAAAAGATTGGAACTTACCCAAACCCAGTTGAGGAGATTGAACAAGTGCAACACTTAAGGGGTTTGGTGGAAGAAACACAAAGAGAACTGGAGCCAAACCCTAGAAAAATCAACATTCCAGACACAGTGTTTCCTACGCAAGTTCAGCCTCACAGGAACCATAAACCGTTAGCTATACCTAGCATCATTCGGGAAGAAAGTGAGGATAGGACATCAGGAAGTGGGCAAACACCCTTCCTACTGGAAAGAATGTTTAGTGAGGGAATGCCTGACCCCGTCGAAGAGGAAGTGATTCCATCTTCACCAGTCCCTAGTCAAGGGGCGATATCTCGAAAAGTACCATTGAATGTGTCCAAGCTAATGGATTTCATGTCCTCTGAAATCAGAACCACGATCATATCCAAATTATACGGAGATCCTGAGCTATTCTTAGCTCTTCGGGCATTTCTCAATGGAGAACTAAAGGCGGGATTACCATAATTTGCAAATATGGATAGACCCGACACGCTTCAAGATGAAGGGGAACATTGGGATCTACAACCCAACCTAGATAAAGATTCGGTCGTTGAAATACCTGTGAACAAGTTGGGACAATACTTTGAAGGTGACGAATCTAATGCCACCCTACCCATTACTACCAAGGGATTAACTCTAAAGGGAATCCTTGATGGTGGTGCTGGAGTGAGCATTGTGACTAAAAACTGTTGGGAATCCATGGGGAGACCTCACCTCGAATTCACAAACATAGTGGTGAAGATGGCAAACGGAACTATTGCTAAACCTATTGGAATGTTAAGGGACCTTAAGATCAAGGTTCTGGGATACAAGGTAAAACATACCTTCATTGTAATGGATTTCTCCAAGCATCCTATGTCATATCAAATGATCTTAGGACGTCCTTTCATGAGGGAAGCACAAATGGTGCACGACTGGTCGAAAAACCATGTCTACCTACAATTCCAGGACTCTGTCATTCGAGTTGATCTTGAGAATGGTCGTGCACATCCTTTAGGAAGCAAGGTTATCATTGATAATCATTCGGATACCACTATTCACTCAGCCCCATTAAGGTATTGCTATACATGCAAAAAAGAGACTGATGATGGGAAAGATTCTCCTTATATGGATGTCCTACCGGGTATGACTGAGTCGGATAACGTAGATTGGGTACACCTAGCGGCAACCATAGACACATGGGGAAATAGAGGCACAAGTTGGGTAACACCTGAGGGGCAAGATATGCCACCGTTAGTACCACTAAACATGATAGGTGTTATGCACTTGACTCCTGATGGCAAGAAAGTGGCAAACTCAACTGACAGTAGCGAAGACTCTGACTAATGTAACTCTGAGTATGAATCTCAAGAAGAAACTGACTCTGAGCCTAATGGGGGGAATGAATCAAATATTCACTCAAATGAGGAAGTAAGGTGCTCAAGGCCTAGGACAGTGACTTCTTGCAGTTCATCCGAGAGTGAAGATCGACCAAGTGAGTCCGAATCTGATAGAAACAAAAATTAAAAACTTGGTAAGAAGAAAACGAGACATAAGCGCCAACGCTATTGAGCTAATGTACGCACTGCAATAAACAAGGAGAGATCCACTGCAGAATGGCTTAGTTATGTAGGAGCCATTGACGTTCATCGGAAGATAGCGGATAATTGGGGACAATACCTCCAAAGTGTCATGTGGTGTATTCCGCAACCTCATGACGTCGCCCAATTAGAAATCGAAGAGAAGCCAAAACTAAGTCGTACTGCAAGAAGGCGGCAAAACCAAGAGTTGGCTCAACAACAAAAGGAGGCGGAATTAAAAGAAAAAAACCGAGCACAACAAGAACCAGTAGACTTACACCCCGCACCCGAGCATTTCAAATCATTTACCACAGGGGAACGTAAAGTGGTCTACACAAAAGCCCAACGAACGCCTACCAATGGGAGTAGCGGTGTCTACGATGGCCCTGCGGTAGTTAAGGAGATAGACTTAGCAGATCCGGGTGAGGAGTCTAAACCAGTGTTTATTGCTCAAGACCTCACTAAGGTGGAAGAAGCTGCACTTATGAAACTTCTTAAAGAATTCAAGGACATATTTGCTTGGACATATCATGATATGAAGGGTGTTCCACCCTCGGTGGTGCAACACACGATTCCAATGATTAGCACTGCTAAACCAGTCCAGCAACGTCCCTACCCAACGAATCCTAAGTACGCAAAGATTGTACAAGAGGAATTGAAAAGCTTGTAAAATGTGGATTCATATATCCTATTGAGCACTCAGAATGGGTTTCTCCGATAGTCATCGTACCAAAAAAGAATGGGAAACTCAGAGTCTGCGTTGACCTCAAAAAGTTTAATGCAGCCACCAGAAGGGATCATTACCCCTTGCCGTATTCTGAACATGTGCTTGAAAGAGTGGCGGGCAAAGAGGCATATAGCTTTTTAGATGGGTACTCGGGTTACAATCAGATCACAATTACAGTCGAGGACCAAGCTAAAACAGCATTTATCACGGAGTTTGGAGTGTTTGCCTTTCACGTCATGGCTTTTGGCTTGACCAATGCACCTGCAACATTCCAACGATTGATAAACACGGCCTTTAAGGAATATCTAAGGGACTTCTGTGAAGCTTTCTTAGATGATCTTTGTGTTCATTCCTCTTGGGATGAGCACTTGATGTGTTTACGAAAAATATTTGAAAGGTGTAGATTATATCGCATCTCATTGAATCCTTTCAAATGCCAATTTTGGGTTAAACACGGAGTTATCTTAGGGCATATAGTGTCCAAAAATGGGATTTCCACGGACGAGAGTAAAATCAAGGTCATCCTGGAATTGCCCCCACCCACCAACTATAAGGGAGTCCAACGCTTTATGGGCCACGTTGGTTATTATCGAAGGTTTATTCTCTTCTTCGCCGAGATAGCTCGACCATTGTATAAGCTTCTCATCGAGTTTATTTGGACCGAAGAATGTGATCGTGCCTATGAGCTATTAAAGAAGGCCTTGGCGAGTGCTCCAATCTTGAGAATGCCTAACTGGGATTTACTCTTCCATGTGCATATTGATGCATCAAACTTTGCTATTGGGTGAGTGTTAACTCAACCTGGAGAACACAAGCTAGACTACCCCATTAGCTTTGCCAGTCGCCAGTTGAACGATGCTGAGATGAACTACACCACTACGGAGCGAGAAGGGTTGGCAATGATATATGCAGTAAGGAAATTTCGTTATTACCTCCTTGCCACCAAGTTTGTTTTCTATGTGGATCATCAAGCATTGTTGTATCTGGTAAACAAACCATGCTCCACAGGAAGAATCACACGATGGCTATTGATTCTTCTTGAGTTTCATTTCACGGTTGTTGTGAGACCTGGCAAGAAACATGTTATGGCTGATCATTTGTCTCGCATACCCAATGGTGAGGCTCCTACAGGGGTTGATGATGACTTACCTGACACTTCCCTGTTCATGGTGGAGACAATGCCTGAATGGAGTGAGAAGATTGTTAACTTTTTGGTTAATGGCTTTCCACCCAAGGAGCTTCGTAAAGATCTAGCTCGAAAGCTAATCAAAGAATGCGAACCCTATTGCCTGATAGCCGGGACTCTTTATAAAAGAGGAAAGGATGACGTTCTTAGGAGTTGTGCCCGAGAGGATGAGTATCTATACATTTTGCAAGAGGCACATATGGGCGTAGCCGGTGGGTCACTTCTCAGGAGACTTAACTGCGCGAAAGATCTTACAATCAGGGTATTGGTGGCCCACTATGTTCCAAGACGCATCACTCTTTGTGAAGGGATGCGATGAATGCCAACGATACAAGAAACCCCAGAAGAAAGATCAGATGCCCCTACATCCAATCAAAGTAAACCAACCATTTGAAAAGTGGGGTTTAGACTTTGTAGGTCCGATTAGCCCAGCGGCCCGCAACACACAATCTCGTTATATTAATGTGGCCACTGACTATATGATAAAATGGGCTGAAGCAAAAGCAACACGTAAGGCAGATGCAAGGACAACAGCCAAGTTCCTCTTTGAAAATATAATCACACGCTTCGGTTGTCCTTTTGAACTTGTGAGCAACAATGGTACACATTTTATAAATGAAGTGATTAAGGAGCGCACAACAAATTTCATGATATCCCATCATAAATCTACTCCTTACTATCCGCAAGCGAATGGCCAAGCCGAGAGTACCAACAAGACTTTAATCTCTGTTTTGACAAAGACAGTTGAAGCTCATCGCACGGATTGGGATCTAAAGCTTACGACAGCTTTATGGGCATATCGTACTGCGTACAAAGTGGCTATTAATTGCACACCATTCAAAATGGTATATGGCCAAGAAGCAGTCATGCCATGGGAATTTGTCATTCCTAGTCTTCGTGTTGTAACTCAAGAGGGTTGGGATGGTAATCCCTTAGCAGAGCGTCTATATATCCTTGAGCGGCTAAATGAAGAAAGACAATTGGCTGTATACAATGTATACAATGCCCTTGTGGAGAAGGATAGAAGGAAAAAATGGTTTGATCGCCATCTAAAGGACAAGGACATCAAGGTTGGGGATAAAGTCCTGATGTATGGAGTGCGAAACGAAAAGAAGAAGCTCAAATATGCTGGTAAGGGACCATATAGAGTATGTGAAATTACCCCGCAAGGTACTATCAGAGTGGAGACTCTCGACGGAGTTGAAACCATTGGATTCCTTAATGGGAGCAAATTCAAAAGGTACTATGACCCCCTGAGCCAAGAGGAGTTACATGCAATCCATCAAAAGAAGGCAGCCAAAGAACAAGCTGAGCTTAAAAAGATACAAGCGAGAGTCGAAGCAAAAGAACGTCAACAGCGTGCTAGGCGACAACGAGAAGCCAACTTGGGAATTACGCAAGTATTTTTCGAGGAGGCAGAGGAGGATTCACTGGAATCTGACCCACCTCTAAGATACCCAATTGAGTTACAGAGTCCTTACGGGGAGGTGCTGTATAATGCATTATTGGATACAGGAGCTCAACACAATTTGCTATCATATGGCGTGTGGTGTCAACTGGGAAAACCACCCTTATCCAAGAGTTCTATCCAAGTTCAAGGAATCAACAAGAAGAAAACCCCTGTCTCAGGAATTCTGTACACTCCGGTTGCTTATGACAAGGGAACCATAATTCAAAGCTTTTTGGTTATGCCTGCTGGTACCATGGAAGGGACTGTGATCTTAGGGCGTAAATGGATGATGGCCACCAAGTGCAATATCGATTGGGCAACCAGACAAGTCACAACGCAAGAACCAACACTAGGTCTGACCACTCAAAATCCCGCACCTAAGTCATCCACTCAAATATTAGATAATGGAAAATCACAAAGCCCAGTGGCAAAACCATCTTTGATTGTTTTCCACCCCTCTAACACTTCAACGCCAAGAGTGGAAACAGGCAAGGTGGTCTCTAAAGCTCCGCTTACTATGCCAAAAAACACATATAAGTGGGTCCCAAAGGCTTCATTAATAGCTACTTCCCCTGCTCAATCTCGTTCAGCCACCAAGAAGCCTCGTAAAAGGAAAGCAGCTACCCACCCGAGAAAGGGCAATGTAACATCGCGATGGATCCCTAAAAAATTATTAGTAGCCCAAGGGTACTACGAGGGGAATGACCAGATTTGGGTCCCTAAACATAAGCTGAATCCCTCTATATCACCTGTAAAACTTTGCAAACCCATTGTTGCCACCCCAATGACAATTCAAGACCGTGGTAAGGGAAAGGTGACAGAGTGCTCCGCACCACTTCTTCCAGAGTTAGTTTGGATTCCCAAACGATATCGATCATTACCACCTAGCTCAGGAAGGGGGGAGCCACATGAAGCTTCTAGCTCCTCATGCCAAGCACACGCTGATATAGAAGTTTCTACATGCTCTACACCTACTCTTGCCAACACCCAACAAAAAACCGATGAGTCTACGTCCGCCCTTGTAATAGTATCGTCGGAAACCATTTCCTCCATTCGTCAATGGGAGCGTACACTACCATCTCTACAATTGGATGTGGCCACAAGGGTCATAAAAAGCTATCTGCCCACATCACAACCTATGACCCGCTGGACAAATTGGTTCCAAGAGGCGGCAACATCATTGCAAATAATATGATCTACCCAAGGAAAGGGGGAGCATGTACTCACGCTCGACATTCTAATGCTTTCTCCTTAACCTTCTCCCCTGACCATGTAATTGCCAAATTCAAGGGGATGTATATATATAGCTTCATACATTAAAAAAAAAAAACAAAGAAAAGAAAAACAAAAAATAGTAAAAAGAGCAAGAGCACAAATACAAGAGACATATCCGTATACAATCAAGAACTAGATTGTCCTGTTCATAAACCTACTGATGCTATATCTGTGTTTGCAGATATGGTAGATGCCCGATCATCATACACTTCATCCACTCCTACCTTTGGTGAGAGGTATCATATGTACCTTTCTCAGATATTCCACATGTGCTATCCTGTAATTAAAACTGAATGGGATCATATAGATGTACTAGCCAGAGAGGAAAATGTTGAGGAATTAGAATGGCTAATTCGCCTATTGACCATGACTGACCCCTACTCCGTATAGAGGACATATCCCCGATAGCCCAATGCTTTCCTTTTCCACAAGATGACTATCCTCGCATGGTTACATTTTTGATGAGTTTATGTGGATGGGAAAATGAAAAAGAAATATCTGACAATGATGAATGGACGGATGAAATTCATGGCACTACTGAGGTTGACTTTATTTGTTTGGACGATGCGGATAGAGGCTTAGCCTTAGGGCTAGAGCCAGGATTCTACAACATCCTCTTACCGTATCCTCAGTAGTAGTGTGGTAACTCGTAGGTAGATTAGTGTTTTCAAGTTTTTTCTAGTTTAGATTCCTTAAACAAGTCTTGAAATTTTCACACTGATGTGCCTCTCGAGGTATAGTGCTTGTTAGTTGATTGTACAGGTTGAAAAGTTTGAGGTGGGTTCGCTTTCAAGTCCTGAGACTGCCACAACGTTCATCAAAATATATCTACATCAAATTGCAAGCTGTCTCGTCAAATCAAGGAGATCTCCAATTACAGGTGTAATTCTTCCATACCCACTCTCTTTCGTTTTTACTGTTCAATTAACTGCATAAACTATAATGCATGACCACATGGAAATTGTCAATGTACTACTTAGTTTTTGAAGTTGCTTGAATGCTAGTGTAAATCATTAATGAGCTTAACTTTATTGGAAATATTCCTAGGCAGCATGACGTCTTAGTTAACCTTGGAATACGATTGTCTTAGGTCTAGGATCAAACCATCTTAATGTTTGACACCTGGCTGTGTGTGTGTTGACCTCTAGGACATAGCTTTTACCCCTTGTCGAAAGGATGTAAGAACACATTTTAGTTCAGGAGCGAAGATCAAAAGAAATAGATTAAAAAAAAAAAGCCTACAATAAATGGCAATACAAGTCTATGATGTGCTTTAATGTTGGCCTATCGCCTTATTGATACTTGGTAGGCGAGGAGTATTCTACTCCAGACTGATGCCTTGGTTGGTAGGGGGTAGCCTTGCTTAAAGTGAGCTAATAGATTCCTGGATAATGCCTTGTGTTAAACATGGTACCAGGATCGATGTTAGTTTTGCCTTAGGAAGGTCGCCATTGTGTGTAAAAATTGTCACGTGCAAAAAAAAAAAGAAAAAAGAAGGCAAAAAGCTCCTGTAACTCTGATGTTTCTTGTGTCCCTAGGCTTGTGGTATTAACTTGTTCTTAGAGTAGACACAGTGTGGTCATCTGTTTATTTATGAAGCTTGGTTATTTTCCTTAACTTAGGCCAGTTATAAACCTTGATTAACCTTTGACACCTTGCTTACTCTTGATTTACTTTCAATAATTTTAAACTCCTGTTAATTTGCTACACTAGCTCATTCATGTGACCCTTAAACTAAGTTCTCATAGCAACATCCATTATGGTCTAACATGCTTGAATTTATACACTTTATATCTTTTGAATTCCAGCATACCTTCACTCTACTTCCCTGTTTTGCAGACGGTCTACCACAACAACCCTCTCGAGCTTACCATACCATAGCTTCCGAGGACGGAATCTACATCAGGAAGGGGGGCATGTTAACCCATGGCGGACATTGAGACGTACTATGTTTTACGTCATTAATTTAAATATTCTGAGTCATGGGCCGGGCTTGTCGGCACCATAGGTTAAGGATGAAGGGATTGGGTGATCGCCGATGAGAGGCGCACCTTGAATATCAGTAGGATAAGGGTTAGAGTCGGCCGGCCATGTATGGGCGCCCAAGTGTGAACGGCCAAGTCACCTATAAGAGTCAAATGTAACCCTAAAATCCTCATTCTCATGTGTTGTGAATACAAGAGTGCTCTTGCCTTATCTCTTTGGTTTCCTTCTCCTGTGTGTGTGAGAGAGAGAGAGAGAGAGTGAGAGAGCGATCGAGCACTGTGTAGCGGCACGGCGGGCGGAGAGGCGGTAGAGCGGCGACGGCGGCTTCTTCTTCATGGCTGCGACGCGAGAATCCTTCAAGGCAGCGGTTGAGCGGTGAGTGACACACCCTTTGGCATTCTGTTTGAGCTTCCTTCCCTGGTTGTATGCTTGCAGCCATTCGTGGCTCGTATACGGTGCCCGGCAAGTTCCCAGCTACGACCTGTGCTGCAAAAGCGCACAGATATATTTGGCAAAGTTCTGACAAAAGACATCATGGAGTCAGCAATACATTATCCTAAGTTTGCAAGACTTCGATCAGACATAGCAAAGCAATCCTTGCAGGAGGTGAGTGAAGCATTCACTCCTACACATGCACAAGGTATATGTGACATGGCTGGTATAAGCACAAAGTCTTACAGGATGTTGTTTAATAAAGTTAAAGAAGGTTTCAATTCTAAGCTTGAAAAAAAAACAGTAATTCCCATTCCAAAACCATTTCACGTGAACAAAGCTCGAAATATTCTCAACTTGGGAATGGTCGAACTTGTTGGAGAGCCTTGTCACGTGTCTAGTACATTGACAGTGACTAAAAAGAGTGGGGAACAGAAAATCATAGAGCTTACAGAGTTCAACAATTTCATTATGGATGTTCGAAAATTACAAATGGCTATGGTGAAATTTTATGACATTAGTGTACATGAGTGCAATGGAAGGCTGAAATTTGTTTTAAAACTTGATGAGAGTGAGGTGATCAAAGGACAGAAGCTGGAAAGGGTTAGCATGACTTTAATGAATAGAGCTTTGGATGCAAGTATCAGTAATGCTGATGAGAAGCACTTTAGTGTACAATCCGAAAATGAGATTTGGTGGCTGGCTGCATTTGAGGTGACGTGCTATCCATCATAACAAGAGGATAGACAATTTAACTGGCCTCTTGTTAACAGGTTCCAACAGAGACCCATGAAATTCTAAAGTGGTACTTTAACCAGACTAAGCTTCCTTCCACTATCCACCAGCAGCAGTCGAATGGCGAAAAGCTTTATGTAGAAGGATATTCTGGATATGAGGTTGAATGACACCTGGCTGCAGATCTTAAAACTCTGAAATGCATGTTTGGTATTTCCCAAGGAGCAATGGCCAAGTATCCTTGCCTGTATTGCATGACCGAACGAGGTGTCTCCAAAGGAGGAAAAGAGAGAGAATGGAAATGCCTAAATGCAATCAGTAATAGGCGTGAAGCCCCAAATCGTGATGCTCCAGGAGTGGATCCTAATTGGGATCCAATTCTTCCTATTCCTTTGATCAGAGTTCATATTTGTGTTTTGCATGCGCTGGTTAGAATAATTGAGAAACTAGTCTACATGTACATTGAATTTTCATGGAATATGAAACCAGCATTAGAGAGTGAAAGAACTATTAAAAAAATAGAGCAAGTGCTTTCAGATGCAGGTTTACATTGTGGTGGTCAAGTGAAGATTGAGAAGGACTTGAGAAGATCAGGGAAGACCGGAAATGTTCCTAGCAAACCATGTTTTGGAGGTGCAAAAGCCAGAAAGTTCTTATCTAATCATACCCAGAGAGGTCATTTGGGTACAAATTTTGAGGTGTGGAGGAAGCTTCATGCAGCTGTACCTGATCGAGGCTCTTCAGGACAAGCAAGGGTGGCAAAGGCCAAAGCGTGGTTGGCACTTTTGATCGCCTAGCACCTTTGTTGCAAAAAGCAAGGTTTGAAGATGGGGATGTTGAGAAATTTGAGGCAGTTTGTGACAGAGTTCTACACTAGCTATGAAAAGGCATGGGGTGCGACAAACTTGACACAATACATGGTTATTACTTGAATACCTATAGCTTTGAGTTTTTATTGTTGTTAAAAATATATTGTACGATACTAAATGTCTTGTTGTTGTTGAACATTTGTAGCACATTTTGCATGCACATGGAACCTTTTTTGCGGAAGAGTTTGGAAGCCTTGGGATTTGGTCTACCCAAGGCGTGGAAAGATCTCATTGGCAAGCACGTTGTGCCTATCAAAGGGCCACTCAACATGGAGGAGGAGTGAAGAAAAGTAATCCCATGAAGCAACTATGTCAGTGGTGGTATAGGTGGATTCAAGTGAGGGCTCGTGTGAAGATCAAATAGTCTGAATCAGCTGTGTCATGTGCAATAAGAAAGATGCAGGCTGAACAGAGACGATCAATATATGTCTCCTCATGGAAGGCAGAATCATGCTGGGCTAAGACAACGACAAAGACAGGGCAGAGTGTGGAAGAAAATTGATCATTGAAATACATATTATAAAACAATGATGTAACTGTAAAAGATTTTAAAAGAACAAGAGCTTTCATCTATGTCCCATATAAATGTTTTCAATATATATACATTTCATAGTTTTTAATGGTAAGCAAGAAGAGTATTGAGAAATAAGAAGAAACTTCTTAGCAACTGGAACAATCTAAATCTGTTAATCTGGAGCAGAGACTTCCCCCAGCCGAGCCCTTTTTGATGAAGTTTCTACATCATCTTCTTCATCCTCTATCAATGGCACAACAGGGACCTTTGGCCTTGCTGTTCTAAGAAGATGCTTCTTCTCGCAATCACTCAACAGATTAGGATCTGTGATTCCACATGCCAAGCCGTAAGCAGCATATGTTAAATAATATTTACATCTCAACGAATATACTCCAGGTCCCTCTCCAAAAATTCAAACAGCTGCTTGCCGCTCTAGAAGTATTGCCTTGTTTGCATTCAGCCTTAAGTGATAGCCACCTAAATACCTGGATAGAGTCTTTATCGCCATCAGAGGAAAACTTGCATTGTCCTTGGAGAAGCTAGCGTGAAATATCACAATTTGAGGGAATTTTAGACGATGTATATATGTTCCTAGTGTCGAATCGTGGCCCAATCCCGCCATACGCTTGCCTGAAGCACGTTTGAGGAATGTGTCTTCATATATTTCCAACTAAAAAAATAAAGGAGCATTAGCCAGAAACAACATCACCAAACATTTCAGGACAAAGTTGATAAAGCCAAATCCACAACAAAAGTATGAAAACACAACAAAAAAAACTAACCTCTTGGTTCTCATCTGCTTCAAGCAAGGCATCTTGCCATAAATTAGTGCTCGAACTAGGAACGGTTTCCGCTGTCTTACTTGGCACATCCCTAAACCCTCCCATGTTGGTAATATTCAGTCTTTCCCTTGCTTCTTGTAGCTCTTCCTCTGTGGCATCTTTTCCTTCATATTTAAGGGCATCAGCATAGATCATCTTTAGTGTTGCTGCAGCAGATAGGAACTCGGTGTCTTTCACATGGCTATCCACTAGTAAGTACTTATCATCCCATCATCATCTACAAAATTGTCATCGACCTCAAGATTTTGGGCTATGAAAGCTATGCAATGGTCCTCCCTTAAGTTAAATACATGTTGTATGTCTGTCAGCAATATACACTCTGAATCTCCTACTTGGTAGGAGGGGAGTAATGGCGTTAGAATGGGGGAGGAGTCATCTGATTCAATCACAAGCTGACCTATATCAGTGTTTTGTTCTCTCACTGCCTCAATATCAACCGCCGAACTGACTTCCTCTCTTCTTCAACATTGAACTCCTCAATCACATGCGGAGTGTCCTCCTCTTCAGCAACATCCTCAACGGTGGGACTAGCCTGACGAGAAACCATGTCTTCACTTTCATTTGTTGCATGCGGCTCTGTACATTCTTCATCTGTTAATTGCACGTTCATGTGCAAGAAGCATAAGAAGGCATAAGAGTATTCCATCAAGCGGCATTTTCTTTTGTGAAAAGGGCATAGCAAAGCTCTCTTCTTATCACATGGTACCTTGTGCCAATCCCTGTTTAACCTCTGCTTCTTCTCCGGCGACACCTTGAGATTAAAATGAATGTGATTTTTCCCATCAATCATCACTGGTTTTTCATTTGTGAGCTCATCAAACTCTTGCTTTGCCTCTTCAAAGTATCCGGGATGGCTAGAAAATGTATCCTCCAGAGAAAAATCGCAATTGAACATCAACGAAATTGAAGGGTGCAAATCATGACGTCGACATTTGTAGAGGAAGTCATACAACAGAGTTGCAGGTGTTTCTTTAATCTCTTCGTCCACATCAAACTCGACTTGAACTTGCACCATGGCTGAATTCAAGGGTGTAGATAAGACATGGAAAATATTAGTTCAAGCAATGAATCAGGAGATAGTCGGTCTTAAACAACAAATATCTGTGTGGTGTGAATGGATTCAACATAACGCGAGAGGAGATGCCAGAGGAATCCAGGTATTCCTCCTCGCGTTGTAGTGAATCTATTTTCCCTAACGCAAATAAAATTGCAGCTTAGTCAAGGACCTCTTCTCGCGTTATGGTGAATCGATTCACCGCAACATGATGACTTTTTCATCCTTTGGTGCCGCCTCTTACGTTATGGTGAATTACAAATAAAGATACTTCTCATGTACCCATACTGAGAGAGGAGGTGTCAAACGAATTAAAATAGTCTTCTTCGCAGTCAATTCACCATAAGGCGAGGAGTCATAGGTTTTCAATTCACCTTAACGCGATGAAAAGACAAAGCAAGGAGTTCTGCACGAATAAAACCAAAAGAACGAAATAACAAAAGAAGAAGGAAGCACAAAACAGATAAAAATACCAAGAAAACGAATTGTATACAAACGTCGCAGGAGATGGAGATGAAGGAGTTTATCGTTATCTTTGATGGAGATGAAGGAGGTTGGAGGTTTGTCTTTGACGTTTGATACAGGAGGATGAAGGAGGACGATTGATGAAGGAGGGTTGGAGGAGATAGTCGTTGATGGAGATGAAGGTCGTTGGTGGGGAGATAAATGAGAATACGAACTCCAAGAGAGGCAATAAATGAGATGGGTATCCTAGAGAAGCAATTAAAAACCGTTTTTAATGCTATGCGACACGTCAGTGCCGCGTTTTCACCCGCCATTCCATGAATGTCACGTGGTAGACCGCCATGTACCTAACACGTGTACATGCTATAATGACTAATCAAAGAAAGAGAGGCAATTAAAAACCCTTTTTAATGCTATGTGACACGTCAACGCTGCCTAGTCGCCCTGGCAGCCCGCCAGCACGTGTGTTCGCTCTAAAGACTAATCAAAGCTGTTAATCACGCCACCTTTTTGTCCTCTTATCAATTTTGTCTTGTCCGTCCTCCTGCTTGCCTCCCGGTGACTTCTGACTATCCCCACAGTACTGAACCAATATTCCACCTCCTGCACGCGACCGTCTCCATCCATTCCCATGCAAGAAATGTGAGTTTTTGTATATAACTTGATTGTTTTGTAAGTTTCTTGTATATTGCTTGTTTGTTTTGTTTTTTCTTCGACTGTTTGCCCTCTGCCATTGTTTTTTCTTCGACTCTTTGCCTTCTGCCATGGTGATTCGATTCACCTTAAAGCACACGACGGGCCATTAGAATCTCAATACGGCTCCATGTGTTATGGTGAATCGAATCACCAAAATGCAAGATGGAATGGTAAGAGATTCGCGATAATCCTCCTCCCGTTGTAGTAAATCAATTCACTATAACGCGAGGAGGATTGTTTTGCTTTGACTGGCCCTTAGTCTCACGTTATGGTGAATCAATTCACTATAACGCAAGATCAAAGGGCAAAGGATTCACGATAATCCACCTCTTATTGGTGTCAATTAATTCACCTCCTACACGATAGTCTCCATCCATTCCCACTCATAAAATGTGATGGACGTGTATTACTTGATTGTTTTGTGAGTTTCTTGTATATTCCTTGATTGTTTTGTTTTGCCTTCGACTGTTTGCCCTCTGCCATTGTTTTCTCTTCGACTGTTTGCCCTCTGCCATGGTGATTCGATTCACCTTAAAGCAGACGACGAGCCATTATAATCTCAATACGGCTCTATGTGTTATGTTGAATCGAATCACCAAAATGCAAGACGGAATGGTAAGAGATTCGCGATAATCCTCCTCCCGTTGTAGTAAATCAATTCACTATAACGCGAGGAGGATTGTTTTGCATTGACTGGCTCTTAGTCTCACGTTATGGTGAATCAAATCACTATAATGCAAGATCAAAGCTCAAAGGATGCACGATAATCCACCTCTTATTGGTGTCAATTAATTAACCATAATGCGAGGAGAATTATTGTGTTTCGGTGGGCCTTCATCTCGCGTTATGATGAATGGATTCACCATAACGCGAGGAAGTGCATATTGCTTTCTTGGCCACCCTCTCTCGCTTTATGGTGGATTGTTAATCGTGTACTACTAAATAGCTAAGTTTTCTGCTCTTGCTTGCGTTTTCGGATGGCTCGTGTAAGGCATACAGCTAGACCCATTGACAATGCAGGTCCCTCATCTAGTGGGAAGAAGATGGGCACTCTGAAAGCCTCAAGATCGAGGAAATCAAGCAGTCCTTCCCGATCCAAAATGTAGCCTAGACTAAGGCATTTCGCAGAGCATTCGTCAGCTTTGCGAGAAATCACAAAATTTATGAAGCACTCGACTGCTGCTATCCCAAGATTGCCTTTCCAGAGGCTTGCCACCCAGGAGAATTTGTGAGAAAAATAGAATTTTGTTTAGGTGGAAGGCATCGGCCCTGTTTTGCTTGCAGGAGGCCACAGAAGATTGGATGATTGAATTTTTTTTGGATAGTTACGTTCTTGCTGCCCACGCACACAAGGTGACAGTGATGAACAAAGATTTTTTCAGCCTAGTAGCCCTTCGTTTCAGATATGATAAGTTACTTAGACCAGTTACATTTACTGATGCACGAATGGTGCAAATTTTGGATGTCCGTCCTGTACAAAAAGTGAGAATTGAAGAGGTGACCGAGGGAGGTCCAGATCATGAACATCAGACTCGGGCAAATTATCTGACAAGCGCTCAAAGGGAACATCAAGCGGCAATGCTTGCATTGCAAACCAAAAGAGAAAATGTTCGCACACTCCACGCTATGAATCGGGAGGCGCTTCAATTTTTGTTGCCGGAGTTCTATGTACCCTTTAATATAAGAGGGCGAAGATGCTATTTCTTGATTCATGCAGAGGAGATAAACATTTTGTTTGATCCTAAAACTGAAGTCAACGACAAAGTGCTCAGATGTGTTTTAAGGTATACTCTTTTCTCTGTCCTCCCACAATTTTTAATTCTTGGCTCTTAAAGTTTATGCCTCACTCTTGATATGTTTCCTTGTGAAGTTTTGTTATTTCACAATTGCCCGAGGACGTACAGCAAGGAGTTTTCCAAATTGATTCGCTGGTCTCAATACTGTTGCTAGTAGAGTCAGTTCCGTACCTCGATGTGCTGAACTGGTTTCGGGAGGTCCAGCTGGACGATGCTCGAGTATTTTTTTGGCATATCATGAAAAGTGAGCTTGTCTCTCTATCTCTCTTGCATGATGTTTATACGAATCACCATACACGAGTTATATAGTGCTTCCTTTGGATTGAAACTAATAGAAATCTATTTGGATGTGATGCAGTTCCCATTAGAGTCTTGTACTAGTCGATGTGCAAGACAGTGTCATTTACCTTGCAAATTCGACATCTGGTGTCCATGGCAATGTTTTGCTGTAAGTTAAAATCATTATGATACATATTATTGTCTGAGTTAGAAGTCCGGATTGATCAGGATAATGATTGGTCTTTGTTTACAGTGGTGTCAGGAAACTAATGGCAGCTTATGAGAGCCTTAGCATGGACATCGACACCCTGGATCGATCGACCATTCGAAGGGTTAGTGTCCCCAAACAAGAAGATGGTTACAGCTGTGGGTTGAGGGTTGCACTTAATGCATTGTTGCTGCTACGGAGCATTTTTCAGCTCCCTTCAGAGGATGTAAGCATTTTTCAGCTCCCATACGCATGCGTACTCTTGTTTATCTTCTTGTATATTGTCATGTTGATCTTATTTATGCCTTGATGAATTGTGATGGCAGTTTCCATCAATGTCTCGCTACATGGACCTAGACGTCCAAACATTTAGGGAGGAAACGATTGCAAAATTGATCGAGGTCGCTGAAGTTATGCCTCCAGACGGCCCAGAGGACTTCATCCCGCCCAATCCACGAGGGGGGATAGGCCTCCCTGGGCCTCTTACATGGGCTCCGTATTTGGGAGAAGAGCCATGGCTCCATCCTGAAGCCGATACCTATGGGTTCCAGTAATAAATAGTTTTTTCCTTCTTCCAACAAATGTACGTTTGTAAATATGCAGCTAGACATGTACATTTATATTTTTTTGCACATATTTGGTATTCATGGAGAGAGAACATCAATTGTAAATGCACTTTTAATTTGAAAATCAGAGGATCAAATTTGCTACTGTGTTCCTTCACTGCTTGTTTTCTTACTTTAAGCCTTTTTTGTGTACATAAAAATTCAATTGGGAAATTTTTGCCTTCATTACATTGTTTTAAACAATAAAGCATTACAAAAGCAATGTTCTGAATATATAAGTTTATTGCATATGGAAAATACATTGTCATCGTATACATGGTCACATCATATATCTTCTAGTGCCTCCAATTCATGTGGGGCTGCAACATCTTTACAAATGATCTGATGCTCTCTTCTTTTACTTAGCTTCCGACCATCGAGCTTGAAGCAAAATTGATCTGGAGGATTCTGAATAGCTACTTCTAATTCCTTCCTAACATAGTCGAGAGTCCAATTCTCTTCCACTTCTAATGTCAATGATGGGTGACCCTGTCGAGTCATAACTATATCTATCAAGCAAGAATGGCTGCCATCTCTTGTATCTTGGTCCATGCTTTCCCAGTTGTTGTTGATCCATCGCCACCTTCTATAAGTAAATGAGATGCACAGATGTTGCCTGGCAATATAGTATCTGATTCCAAAATATCATTAGGATAATTTTTCGAGTATAATCAAATAAGCGTTGTAACTGTTTTACAAAAATACATTTGAATGTTATAACACTCATCGAAATGCAATGTCGGAGGTGTTCAATCGACATTCTATCAAATCATCTCCCCTTGATGATTTCACTCTCCAACCTTTGTCAAACAAATGATCAAGCCAGGCTTCATCTATATCTTTGCACACAAAAGTTGTTCTAGTTTTTCTCAATTGTTAGAAAGCATTTTTGCTCTCCAAATGGATCATATATGTGCTAATGATGCATATATGGACACTATGGTAAGACTATATGCTATATTAGGGCTTATGAGATTTATTCCAAGCTCATATTTGCATGCACGCATTCATTTAGCACATATAGGTCTTTGGAGAGCACTTTTGCTCTTGCCCTATGTGTGGCTACCTTAGTGCATGTGAGATTTATGCTGAGCCCAAATGCACCAATGTTGCACATAACGACTCTATGATAAGTTAATATACATTATATTAGCACATTTGATCTTACCCTATAGATCATATGTATAATTTAAATAATAAGGGCTTATCATGAAAACATATGCAATAATTTAGAGCATAAGGGCCTACCATGAAACCATATGCACTAATGTAGCACATATGGTGCATTGATAGAGCAAATGCATTCTCCAAATGTATCATTAGGAAAATTCTGGACTCAAAAGAGGGCTGTTTCAATAATAATATAATAATAGACACATAGATTGAGTGTGACATGAAATCTACGAACGATATTCACCGGTGGTGGGACCTCTGTACAAACCCACCTAAAACGTGGAGAAACTCTTATCTTCATGAAATATTAAAAAAACCATCACCTTGTCTTAAAATATTTAAAACCGTTTTTTTGTCAGCACCTAACACAATAAAAGAATGTTGTCCACATTCCTGTGTTAGATGTGGAGCACTAAAAAATTCTTTCCACCACCCCTAGAACTAATGAAACTTGAATGCTTGGAATAGATAGATACACATTCTCCTGGTTATTCCCTCAACTTGGTTCCACTTTTGAATCTCGAAACATCTTTGGTGCCCAAAAGAACACACAGTCCCTCATTTCTTCTTCCCTCCTTGATCCACAAAAGTGGTTAGCTCAGTCATCCACTTTCTGCTACTTCTTCTTTCTCATACGTCTGTTAATCTCTCATGGCACCCGAAAGTGGACTGAAACGAGCAAGGAGCAGTATCTCATCTGTTGTGTTGTATAACATAAAAGACGAGAACGAAGAATGGATTCCCCAAGTATACAAGAAGTACTCTTGGGTCACTATGCAGCCAGGAAAACGTGGCCACTACCGAGTGAAGGGAAAGGCATCTGAAGACTTGGCCAAACATTGGAAAGGAAGGATCCTTGACTTTAAGATGGCACTAGGAGGGAAAACTGTCAAAGAAGTGTTGATCCAGCATGTATTTATGCAAAAAGAGATCAACTTGGGACCATTGGAAGGACTTCCAAGACACAGACCACATTGTAAGTGCTTGTGTTTTGTATTTCAATGTTGCAAATAAGGTGATTGATATACATTTTTTTTGCCTTGCATAGATTTGTACCCATCCAATCTTCAGGAGTGGGAGCCTGCCCAATGCTTGACGGGATTCTTGAATGTCGTACATGGTGAGGTGGGGGAACTTCAATATGAAGGTCGTGCACCAAGTGATCTTGTAAGAAGTAGAACTTATTTCTATGACTCATTTTATACCTTGCCCACTCAATCGAGTCGACATGGAAAGTTGGAATGTATCCCGTTGCCCGCACTTGATAGTTCTGAGTGGCCATTGCTTGATACAGAAGTGATAGAGTCATAGAGGACCAAAATGTTCAATGATATTAAATGTGCTATGAAGCCTAGCATTGGTGCAAGAAATGTCCACTTAAGTTTGTTTGTTCCAATTGCATGCTTTGTTGATTTATTTTCTGATCATAATGGATCATATTCTCTTATGCAAGCGCATGTTTGTCAAATCGTAACCCTATTTCCTAAACATGTATATAAGAGCTTAATGTACATCCCCCATGTGCCAATGTAGTGCATGTTGGATTATTATTGAGTCCATATGTGTATCATAAGTGTATATGGGCCATTTTGAGAGAAAATCACTCTCAAGATGGCTGTGTGGGCTAAATGAGCACATGTTCCCCCTATGATAAGCCCATATAATGTCCAAATGGGAATGCCTACATATACTTTTACATATAAAGCACATATAGGCTCACCAAAAAGTTCCTATGTGCATTGTTAGCATGTATAGGCCATTGGAGACCAAAAGCACTCCCCCACTGGCCATATGTGCTAGATGAATGCATGTGGACTTTATCTTAGCCCTATTTATGCTGCATATGTGCAAATAGATCTAGCATAAATCCACATATTTTAATTTGCAAAAAGCTAACATGTGCAACACATATGGGCATTATTAGTGCATGTACTCCATTTGCATTAGCAAAAGCACTCTCCAAATGGCCCGTATCCAATTATATAGCATACGCTAGCCATATAGAACCCCATATGAATTATGTTAGAGCATGTGGCATTACCCAAAAGCCCACATACACTATAGTAGCATGTATGTTCTTATTGCCATAAAGTCCATATGTGCACCATTAGCACATAGAGAAAAAGCACTCTCCAAATGGATCACATGCTTTGATGTAGAGCCTATGGGCCATATGCTAAGCCCACATGCACTAAACATGTGCACTACATATATGCATACATAGTGCATATGTGCTTATTGTATGGCCACCCCTGAGCATAGTGTGAAAGCACCCAAGGTGGCAACCCTTCCATTGAGTTTTTTAAAATCACTCGAATATTAATTTTTCCAATAGAGGTGGTTCCTACTCCCCCCCCCCCCCCCACACACACACACACACACACACACACACACACACACACACACACATTTAAGTACCCAAAGCCACCACCTTGATAAATTTTATTACGTCATCTTACCAAGCCTAAGGACAAATTATTCCCACAAAAAATCGCTCTGCATTGTGGTTTTCCAAATATTGATCGGTTTTTATTATGTAATGGACAAGCCTGGGGTGAATTGGGAGCAAACTAATCCCACATGGAGTTTCTCAAATACATCCTTCAAATTATCACCCTTCCAAATATTGACTACCTTTTAAAAGGCAGTGGTGAATCCTTTAGATGAGTTTATCCTAAAACAAATCACTCAAGAGTATGGGAAATATTGGCTGAGCTATATTAAGCTTAATGGTCAAGCCTAGAAACAAATTAATCCAATAAAACACGAGGCAAAGTGGTTGACTTGGTTTTATTAGGCAATGCGTAGTCAAGCCTTGAACAAATTAATTCCACAAGGTATCACTTGGTGAAGTTGTCAAACATCTTGCAAGGTTAGCAAGCAACCGTACACCTTATGATCAATAGGTTTGAACCTCCAACTTCCACAACCCCAAGTTTTCTAGAATGTAATAGTGCCTATGCTTTTTAACTGGGTGAATGATGTCACTTAGTGCTTACAAGTTTGATGCATAGCACATAGGTCTATGGAATGTATCATGAAGTTAACTCCATGAAGTTAACTCGTAGTTAATGTGCTATCAGTTTTACACACAACCACTTCAAGCATGCTATGCATTCAACCATAGACAACAATTACTCTCCAAATGGATGCTCAATACATGCATAAAACATTCATATATTATGCATCAAGCATAAAGTGCCTCATGCATTATGTGTGTATGCAATTCCATGCTTACAAATGAAGTGAATTCCTTTTGCAGTGACCCACCAAAAAGGGAAATCATTCTATGTGTGTCTTCACATGGTTCACGGGGCCTTAACACAAAGGAACATAAAAGTAAATTTAAAATATGAACTAATGTAGTAATTATGGTGCATTACAAGAATGTATTTTCTCTCTCAATGCACCATATGCACTACATTAGTGCATCTAATCTCATGGTAAGCCCATATGCTCTTAATTAGAACTTATGGTCTCTAGGGTAAGATCAAATGTGATAATGTAGTGTATATTGGCTTACCATAGAGCCCCTATGCACAACATTGAGGAATTCTTGCAGAGAGAAGAAAAAGAGCTTATCTCCAAGCTTGTCTTAATGCTAGTATTTAAAATCATAAAAAAAGAGACTAAGTCATAAGCAAGCTACCAAGGGTAGCTACCATAGAGGGAGAGAAGAAGTTGGCTATAGAGCATTATGAGAGATTTCTATTGCACCTGTGTGCATGCAAAAGTGAGCTCTTGGCTGCCCAATATGTCCTCCACATGTATACGAGTTGGGAAAAGCACCCTATAGTAGCCCTAATTTTAGCAGTTCTAGAGAGAAAATTTGCTATTTTATCTTGGGGAGCACTCCAACATGGGGCACCTCCTTTTGGGGTTGAGTTTTGACCCTCATTTGGCCTTTGGCCATCCTTTGGTCCAAGATCCACCCACCTAATCCATGGGTCCATGGTTCCAACCCCATTCCCACTGCCCCGTTCCCACTTTGTAAGCCATATTTTATCCATTTCAAGGTCATTTCTTGCCTGTTTTGACATTTGTAAAACATGTTGAAGTCCTGGTAAGATTTGAATCTAGGAATGTTTATAGATTGCATTATTCTTTGAGCATCTCACATTGCCTTGGGGGGTTCACTCTATGAAAACTTAATATATCATGTGCGTTCAAGGCCTATTTTTAAATTCCCTTATCTATGAATTTTTGAAGGAATATATTCTACCCTTTTCTATTCAAATCTCTAATTTTTTTTCAAAATAAAATAATTAAATCCCCTCTATAAATATATTTCTATAAGTTTGAAATATTTAAAATGTCCTTCTGTTGAACTCACGTGATAGGCATTTTTTAGTAAGTGATCCCCCCCCCCCCCCCCCCCCCCCCCCCCCCCCCGAGCACATTGCCCATATGCACTTCCCTACTCCCTGCTTTTGTGAGTTTTCTCTCTCTCTCTAGAAGGACCAATTCCAGCTAGAGAAAGCCATGGTGAATCTAGAAATTCATCAAAATTAAATTTTGATGACAGTTTCATCACTATTTGTAGTTTAGCAACAGAATTGATAACTTTGGTGATGAATGGTTTTTGGATGCTATCAAATATTTGAGTCCCCCAATGTGTTGGAAAGATTATGATAGCCAAATATTTGAATTGCAACAAATTACTGTGTGTGTATTGAGTGTTGCTGCATCATCTAGTAGTTGTGAGAGAAATTGGTCAGCATATAGTTTTTTTCACAGTTAAAAACAAAACAAATTATTAGCAACAAGAGCTTCAATGCTTGTGTATTATTTTTATAAAATTAGGTTATTAGAAAAGCCCCAATCCATTGAAACTCAAGCGGCAGAGCAAGAGACACAAATTACACCAAAGCAAACACATGAAGTGGTTGCTGAGGAAAGGGAAAGTGAAGATGAAGAAGAAGAATGGGAGATAGACTCATCGACCTTTGATGTAGAAGAGATAGATGATATAGTTCTTGTTTTGCTTCATGATTATTAAAAATCGTGCATATTAAAAAAGAATACAAGTAGTCACATATGTTCATTGTTTACTCATCACCTAGCTAGGCATAATTAGATTCTAAGTTTATAATAGTTTACTTGAATCTAACCAAGCAAAATTACATTCTAAGTTACAATAGTTTACTCATCCTGTAAATTTAAAATCGGGTTAGGACTGGTGTTTCTAATGAACTCCTTGTATTAAAAATGAGGAGACCCATCAGATAGTGCTCCATACTTCTCTTCATTGCATTAGAGCTTTTCTTGTAGCACGTTTATTTGAATTTTTTGGTCTTCACATTGCCTTTGCAAGGTTTCCAACTGTTGTAGTAGTGCTTGTGCTATCATATCTTGAGTGACTAGTGTGACTCTTTCATGGGCAAACATTTGAATATCTATGTGCTTCTCTTGTGTGAACATGATAGTTTTATTATGTTGTTATTTTTTACTTGGCGACTGAATGATCCCTTGCTACACCTCCACTTGCCCCCTTATCATCCCAAATGACTTGTTTGTTCAAAAATCTTTGCAATATACCTCTTGAATAAAATATAAGGGTACATGCTTGTTGTTGTGTGTAGCTTTATATTTATTGACAAATCTCTCTAAGAGAATATGAGAGAGACCCACGTGTTGAAGATCAACGAGCTTAGGTGGGTACCTTCATTTTGGATTCTTTTGCTTCAATCTATCAACTAGTATAAACAAGTGCAAGCGCACAAAAGAGTCAGCGACCAGAGATTTTCACTTCTCTAGTCCCTCTTTCTGTGGCCTTGGAGCATTGAAAAACTTTGTCCCTATTTGTGTTATCCTGTTATTCTTAACTTTAAGAATTTGTTGCACTTCTTTGTGATCTAAATATTTGGACACAAGAATAGAATATGGGATCATTGGATTGGAAATATCCTCTATATCAGCCCAATTTGGATCCTCCTCCCTTGAAATAGATGATAGAGCTTTGTTATATACTAAAAGACAATGCAATAGAGAACTAGAGATTGAGTTAGATATCCATTAGTACATTCGAAAGGCAAGCACAATTTATTAATGAGTTATAAGTGAAAGACATCCATCACATTGAGAGATTTAAAGTTGAAATTTATTCATAAGTGAAAGGACATCCATCACATTAAGTGAAAGACATCCATCACATTGAGAGATTTAAAGTTGAAATTTATTCATAAGTGAAAGGACATCCATCACATTACGAGAAAGGGGCCTAGGAATAGCTAAGGTCCACTAGCAATTGTCGTCATTCTTATCCATTTCATCATGTAGACAACAATGGCCGTAGTCTCACCCAGAAATGCATTTTTGGAGGAAGGGGGGTAGAACAGAAAAAGAAGGTGCCCACTACATTGTACAGATCATTAGGAGACCATAGGTACCTTCGGGGTCAAAAATGGATAAAAGATGACTCAAAATGGTAAAAAATAATGTTTTGGACACACGGGCATGCATAGGTTTCCAACTTGCACACGCACAACAGATTCCCGCTAACACTGACACTAACACAATACTAACTTTGCTAACAACTAACCAATAGGTTCTGCAAAGATGTCGACACACACAAAAGCTTGATTTTCTAATCATAATGATTATTGCTGTGACCGTAGGAAGCATTCGTACAAATAGCCCATCACCCAAGAAGGGCAAGAAGGCCACAACATTGAAGAAAGCAACCATGCCTCAGGACGTGGAACCCTTCAAGCCGATGTAGATAAAGATGATGGTGGACACCAACTAACTGGAGCCTAAAGCATGAGAATCATGCGACGCATGCCTCTTCAAAGGGCACTTTTATGATAATGCAGCAAGGAAAGTTGGAGTGGTCTTGCCACCCGACTCATTCTTCAAAGTCCAACAAAAAGAAGAATGTCAACAAGTATGCCAGAAGGCAGGCCTCGACGGCCATTTCAATCTTCTGCCATGGGGGGTAGATATGAAGAGAGCATACAAGCTGATGACGTTGATTGTGACGAAGATGGCTTGCAAACATGACAAACAAGAATGGAGAAGAAGTGAATGTAAAGATCTCAGAAGAGATGATTATCGAAGCCCTAACGCTACCCCATCCTGATGAAGTGGCCAAGGTTCCTTATCAGCTCTCTTAGAGTTGGATCGGAGAGCCACATTCTTGAATGCTCCTGAACAGGCTAAAACTTTCAAGGATCTTGTCTATAACAAACTGGCACTTTCTTTAAGATTGTACTCCCATCACTTTGCACTAGGGAAGCCTCAAAAGTACATGCACCTGCACAAGAGGGTCACAAACTTCATGAGGAAAGCAATAAAGACTAATGTGAAGCAAGGAGGAGACTATTCAAGGATAGTCCCCAAGCTCATAAGCAGCGCACGATAATGAAAGTGGAGTCTTCCTGTAGAGGTGGATCCAATCTGGCAACTGCACTCTTTGTGCCATGGCGAGGAAGGTGATCAAGTCTAGTGTGTTTGCGGTGCCAAAACGGACCATTGTGTTGCATGTTGTGGCGGTGAGCTCTTGAAGGTTCACAGACAGCTTCAGCATGGCCACTGTAATATTGCCTTCGACTAGCTCCATTGTTTCAAATACAGTCTTTGGCTCCCATAAGCTTTGGCCTGCTGCTCCCAATGAGGTGAGGATGGTGGTCAACCTTCGATTAACATGATCGATTTGCTCCTTGGCTTGACCATCATGAGTCAATGATTGTAGCTTTGCTATTTCTTGATTTCTCAGTCCCACTTCTCTCGCAAGGGCCTCAACGCATCGATCTTTAAGTTGCAGTTTGTCTTCCTTACCTCACCTTCATGTTGCAGGGATTTGATGTGTTCCTTAGCTTCCGCCAGGTCTTTGACCGCCAATTCCATTGATTGCTTGGATGTATCCGCTTGTAAGGTGAGCTCACGGACCTTTGATGCTTGCTCCTTAAGTGCCTGTTTTGTATCATCCAGCTCCTCAAGTGCATCGCCATAAGTCGTACGTCGAGCTCTTGCTTTAGAATTTGCTTAGCTTCTTCGACTTCATGGCGGGTGGCTTGTCTTTGGGCTTCGGTCAATTGTTGTACCATTAGGTGCTGCATAAATATCATCCCTTGTGTGAGCTCTTCCAAGGTAGCTTTGGGATCGGCTTGTGCCTCATGGTCTGCACCAAGCTCCTCAGATGCTCAAACCCTTTGTAGCTTTTGCGTCAGACCTTCAAAATATGTACTTGCTTCATTCTGTCTCTTGCGATTCAATGGGCTCTTCTTGAAGAAATCTTGGACATTGAAGTGCTCAAGCCCACTTGGTGCCATGGTTGAGAGTTGTAAGGCAGATTGGGGGGATACCTCAACATTGGAAGGTGGAAGATCGTTCGCCATCGATGGGGGAGTAGATTCTTAAGTAGAAGATGATAGCGCTTGACTTAAAGCTAGGTGTTGGGACACCACCTTTGACTTTGCATTTTGTTTCTCTTGTTGAGAAGGCACATCCCCGTGTTGGCCTACTATGGTGGGGTTTACCAAAGCATTCCATAGACTCTCCTTAGAGGTTGTTGCTGCATCAGGCATTGGTAAATGCACCCCATGGTACAATATCCTTGTGAGCAGCTGCGGGTTTACCGGGGTGGGCCTCAACTTCCTTAAGCTCTCATTTAGTTAGTTCATAATATAACTGAATGCCAACTTTTTGTTGCACAAACAGATGATGCCTGAGGCAGCGTGTACAAAGGATGAGCTATTTGTGCATAGAACAAAATGAAGCGGTGATAGTAACCAACATGACCCATGAATCGTTGAACTCCTTTATAATTGATAAGGGGTGGAAGTTCTAGGATTAATTTTACTTTCCCCTCATCTGTGGATATCCCATTTTTGGAAACAATATGCCCCAATATTATTCCATGTTTCACCCAGAATTGGTATTTGTTGGGGTTTAAGGAGATCCTATAATAGCGGCACCTTTCAAAGACCTTGCACAGGCATGATAAATGCTCTGCCCATGTTGAGTATACACACAAGTCATCAAGAAATACTTTTAAGAATTGTCGTAGGTATTCCTTGAAGGCGTGATTCATTAGTCTTTGAAAGGTAGCCGGGGCATTATTTAGTCCAAACGGCATTCGTTTGAATGCAAAGAGGGATCCCTTGCCTCCTAAAGCTTGCGTAGACTATGGCGTTCTAGCTCCAGTGTGCGGTTATCTGTTTAGTTTTTGTAGCAAATACGATGTTGTGTACTCTTTGTAGAGAACAACTAGAGGGTATGGAGCTACGTTTCTGGTAGTGCAGAAGTCAGCACTCGCACGCACACTGATGATGCTTTTGGCAAATAACTTTGCACGTAGTCTTTTGTCCCGTTGCTCAACTGGTTTGAAATTGTTTTCATTTTTTGTTGTTTTTTGTTTTGTTTTGTTTTGGGTTTTTTTAAAATAAATAAATAAATTTACTTGAAAACTAATAATAAATCAAATGAAAAGCACAAGAGGGTACTCGACACACCTTGTCTGACGGTCAATGCAGTGAAGCGTTCAGCTGCTATTCGCAGGGTCAAAGGGCTTGCCTACATCCACCGACGGCTCAATGTGTACGCATACTCCTTTGTTGAAATTAGTGATTAACTAGAGTGTGTGCGCGTGTGCAAAAGTGTGCTAAAAATCTGCCATTACCTGCTCTATAAGACACGCATGGCTGGATGTCGCTAGAATTTGATCTAAAAGATATTCTTACTGTAAATATAATCCTTGGTAGGCCATTGATTAAATTTAGAGGGGTTATGAGGTGGCCGGACCGTCAGGTATGTGCTAGCGCTTGTTTACATCTAAGTTTTAGACAATTGTACCTTTTAGAGTGATAATGTCAGTCTAAGAGCACCAAATTGGTCGAGAAATCAGTTGAGAGGATAAAACTAGTCAAGACTCGTATGCATATTCAGTTTGGATGGGTCTCGACCTTGGTACATTAGTCGTTTGGCTCTTATAGCTAGAATACTGAATAGGTGCGTGAACGCGGCCTAACTTAGTCTGACTGGAGTTCTAATGAGATGCTAGTGCTACATGACGTCAAAATTAGGGGCCTAATAAACCTATTCCGGCACCGTTTGGCGGTCCGATGGTGGTCTCGTACAACCGACGGCTATTTTACATGCAAACGCGGTCTAATAACCTCCAATAGGATGGGATTGGGTCTAGGCCTACTAACAATGGGAGTTGAAATGGACTGTATCATTTTAACCAAATTCGACTTTGATTAGCTACCTGTTTAGGCCATACAGCCTAGAATTAGACTTTTGCGCGTGAACGCAGCCTAATAGGTCCCAAACTAAACAAACTTTGGATGAATCTATGGGGAACAACGTATAGAGGCCTCCTTTGAATTTTGATCCAATTTCGAGTACGTTTAGTCAGGTTTGTATGCCCTATTGCCAAATGTATACTTGTACGCGTGAACCCGGCCTTAAGTGATCGAAATTGGTCAATTTTTGTTTAGCCTATGGGGGACAATATACGTATGGCTTGTATGAATTTCAGTTCAAAATCGAGCTGGATGAGTCAGTCGTTAAGGCCGTATGGTCAAAACCACAGTTTTGCATATGAACGTGATCTAACTTGACTGGATTTTACCAAAATGGATATCAAAGTGTAGAACTAGATAAGGCCGAGGGTCTTACTTAGTTTGGGCTTATTCCGGTCACAATGGTTGTTATTTAGAGGCCTCATATCTAGAAAGCCACCTTGTATGTGAACGCAGGCTATAAATAGCTAATTGTACAAGGGTTGGTCCATGGGGGTCCCTCAGGGTCAGATGTACTAGCCCTTGCATTCTAGGTCCAACCTAGTTTGAATTACCTCCTCATTGAGGCCTTAAATGGGTTTTAACACTTTGGCATGTGAATGTACTCTTAAGTGCCCAAATTTACCTAAATTCAGAATGCACATGAGGTTCTAATTGTAGTGAAGCCTTAGTTTTAATTTGGTCGAGTTCCGGTGTTATTTGGACAGGTTCCCATGCTTGATTGTAAAACCACTATTTTGCGCGTGATACCACCCTAATGTGTGAGTCTCGGCTCGTGATTTCTTTGAGGTGTGCCCTAGGGTATGCCCAGCTTGTGTATGAACTTCCGTGTCAATCTGACCCCGTTAAGCCCAATATTGGTTCTTTATGTGTAATGGAGCTTGTGCGCACGTGGTTTTACCCTTACCAAGTGTCTAGCGGGTTGTAGTGTGTATATGTGCGTGAGGCGAATGTATGCATAGGCGTGTGGCTATGATTTTCTATGCATGCTTGGCCGTTGAAGTGAAACGGTATGTGTAGCATGCGTGTGCAATTCGTTTGTATGAGTGTGCGCGATTAGTGTGCACGTGTGTAGGTGTGTCAGGTGGGTGGGTGTGCGTGCTATTAATTGACAAAAAATGAGCTTTTACCCTCCGTATGCGTGAAACAGCATGCGCGTGAGATCTCCCCACTCTAGCTCGCCTTTGTTCGTATCCCGTTCGTCCGTTATGGTGCTCCCCTCTTGATGTGTGCGAGTTGTCTCTACGTCTTGGTAGGTTGGCCTTTGCGTCTGCGGCTCGCGATTCATGCTTTAGCGGCTTGCGGTTGTGCTAGGGAGAGAGAGGGGGGTTGTCCTTTTTATAGATCCCCAAAAGCACACGGGATGCTTTTGGGGTCGAAAGCTGCCTAGTGCTTTTATTGCTTTTATGAAAGAGGGAAGGGGGCGGGGAGGGGGAGTCGCTTTTTGCTTTTTCAAAAAAAAGGAGGGGTTCGCTTTTGGCTTTTTCGAGGGGGGGAGGGGGAGCGCTTTTTGCTTTTTTGAAAAGGAGAGTAGGCGCCCAGCGAGACTGGGGCGTCTGGTGCCCCGCGCCCAGCCAGGGCGCCCTAGGCGCCCGGCGCCCCATGCTCCAGCGCCCAAGCGCCTTGGGAGCCCGGCGCCTTGCGCTCGGCGCTCTAGAGAGAGAGAGAGAGAGAGAGAGAGAAGAAAAGAGAGAGAGAAGAGAGAAAAGAAAAGAGAACCTTTTTTTATATAATAAAATAATGCATTTATGAATTTATATATATATATATAGCTTGAGAGAGAGAAGGGGAGAAAGTAAGAGAGAGAGTGGAAGAAAGAAAGAAAAAGCCAAAGAAAAAGAAAAGACAAATAAAAATGGCAGAGAGAGAAAATGAGGGAGGAGAGAGAGTGTGTGAGAAAATGAGAGGGAGAGATTAGAGAGAGAAAGTTAGAGCAGAGCGGGTTAGAGAGAGAAAGAGAAGAGAGGTTAGAGGGGGTTACAGAGCGAGTTAGAGAGAGAGAAAGAGAAGAGGCAGGTAGAGAGAGGAGAGAAAAGGGAGGAGAGAGGTTAGAGAGAGATATAGAGAGATGAGAGAAAAAAGAAAAACAGGAGGAGAAGAACGAAAGAGAGAATTAGAGAGAGGAAATAGGAGAGAGAAAGAGAGCAAAAGGGAAAGAGATTAAAAAAGAAGAGGCCGTTTTCGAGAAATATGATGCATCGCGTCGGTTGGACATGGAGATAGCCTATCCACGCGTTGATTAGGCTAGAGAGAGAAAAATATCGCGAAGACAGGACAAATAAGGCGAGACAAGAATAAAAAAGAGACAAAATACACGGGGACACGTGCGATACGGGAGAGAGAAAATTCTAGAGAGAGAAAAATTCCTAAATAAAATTATATACACACGAAAAACGAGATTTTCAGTCACTTTTTGGTAGGCAAAAAGCGTCGAACTACCTAGTTTCAGGTGCGTGTAACTCTTGCATACAGGGTCGGATGGCCGAGCTGATTCATAGGCGTGTTCCCCTCATACCCTACTCCCATCGTACCAATCCTTATCCCATATGGATTGCCGGATCACTCGTTTCCAAGAGATCTACTAGGGCGCCGACAAAGTTATACTGGAAGCCAAAAATAGCCGTCTCGGACCCCGATCGGACCGGAATTGGGTGAGATAGTCCAGCCTAGTTCTCCCTACCCTAATGGATGTACCTATGAATTTTCATCTCAATCGGATCCCATTTGAGCACGTACTAGCGGATTTACCTTCTCTTTTTTGAGAAAAACGTCAGAATCGGCTACCTCCTTGCATAGCCGGAGTGCTTCCGCTTGCTTCGAGCATCAAATTGGACCCCGATCGTCACCACACGTAGCCTACGCCTAGGGCAACGCACCCCAATTATCGTAAGAGTAGATTTAGACTTACTTTTTTGGAAAAACGTCAGAGTCGGTCATCTACTTGAGTAGATGGGGCATTCCCGCTTGCTCCGGCTATCAAAACAAGCCTAGATCATTACCACACATTGCCAAGGACTAGGGCTATGCACCCTAATTGTTAGAATGTGATTGGTAACTCTCGTTTGCTCAAGAAAGTGAAACGACGCTCTCTTTTATGTACAAAAACCAGTCCCACAGGCTGAGTGAGACGGGCACGAGGAAGCTCATACGATGTCGTATTGGAGTACATGAGTAGTCTACATAACGTCACCAAGCTATACCAACAATTGGGTAAGCGTTTGGACTCTCCGATTGTGAGTTATGGCTTGTTCGGTGATCGTAGCCTTTGAAATTGCAAAAAAAATTAGATTTCAGGACATTAACTCATCCACTCATAACTCCTTCTCCACTCATCCGTTTCGCACAAGCAAATACTTTACATCCATCTATATGAGCTACTCTACGATGCTATCTAATCACTTCATGCGTTACATCTACTATACGGGCATGACAAGATGACGAAAATAGTGTCCGAAAGAGGTTCCTACAAACGACCTGAAGCGCTATGGGCGCCTCATATACACATAAAATCAAAACTTAAATCATCCTTACGCATACATATCCTTCCACCTTCATCATCACCAATCACACAACTCACTCACACTTCATCAATCCGTCGTATATACATACGTCTTTCGCTTCACATATGCATGTGTATCCGTCTACGAAGAGACTTCTTCACGGATAGACACGCATACACATAGCAAGAAGGATACGGCTACTAGTGTAGATAATCTTCTTTCTCGTTGTCGATGCACGAACTCCCTGGCAACGGCGTCAAATGTTAAGCTTTCTCCCAACCCACTCTCCTTACACAGTAAGAGCGGATTCAAGAGAGGTTTAACTACCTTCTTCCTCACCTTCTCCTCTTTATGCAGGAGGATAAGGTGAAGAAGGAGGGTGTCATAGGGAACTTATGCATAGACCGAAGCACGTATGCGGCAACACACACACCCACATACACACACACAACAACGAGAGGATCGCTCTCGAAGAAGAAGGAAGACGAAAAAGTGTGTCACTCACCTCTCACCTACGCCGGTCACCAGATAGCCTGAGTGTAGTAGCCCGCGTAGAGACTAGTCTTCGCGTAGAGACCTTGCACTCAAATTATGAAGTGGATTTTTTACAAATTTGGGCTTTATACTCACCTAGAAACGTATCCGGATACTTATACTATGACCTGGGGCTAATTTGGACACGTTCTGGGGCTCTCGGAGTGCTCAAATAAATAAAAATAAGACTCAAACATGCCGGTTTTACAATTGGCAATGTTCGGTTTGATACTTGAATTATTACAACATGCCGACAAAAAATAAAAAACGGTCTTAAAAAATATTAAAAATACATAAGTGAAAATATAAATCCAGTTGTCCACTTCTGCTCTAGTGTGGCACCATCCATTTTTCTCCTTTCTGTGCTTGGGCTCGTGTCTTCGTAACAGGGTTTTACTACTAAAGCTTCTTCGAGGGGCATCGTAAGCGTTGTAGGTGTTGATAGGATTGCCTGTAAATTCATGGTTAATCTCCCTTGAGATTCCTTGAAAGTAATTCCCGGTCCCTTAATTATATCCGTCTTTTTCTCATATGCTCCCAACTAGGAGGGTAACGTTCTCAATGTTGGAGATAGACTAAGTTTAGAAGCTGTTGTTTCTTGATCTTCCAAATTTAACCCTTTAGGATTCGCTTAAGTCATTACGGGGTTCACACTAGTCTTGTAATTGAGCCACATAAGTGGCTTTAGCCACAGAAGTGGCTAAGGGCCTTATTTTGATAATCTATACCAGAATTGGGTATCTATATCCAAACTAAATAATTAATACACAATTGAGATCCTCTAGCATAGAGCATCAATTGGGTATTATGTTTTACCCATAAAAAAAGAAATTTTTTCTATATGTGAGTTTTCTAGAAATAGTAAAAAGTAACTTAAATGACTTAAATATTCAGCAACACACTCAATTTAGAGATCCTAATAGAGTTGTCTGCTTTGATTATATCATTCTTTCAAGTACATATATTGATACCATATATATAGATAGATTTCTATAAAAATTCTTAACATGATAAAATCTATTTAAGTGGTTTCCAAGAATAAATACTAGAAATGGGCACTATTTGCTAGGTTTCACTGAAACTATGACTTTCCAAAAATAGGTTTTCTCAATGGTACTTGCCATCTCTATTTTTTTCAACTCCTAGGATGTTAAGAAGGCTTTCCTAATTGAATAGATATAAAAGGATTTCTTGCAAAATACAAAGAGAGTATTGAATATTTTACAAAACCCTCAAATAGCCACAAAAGTGGCTTTTTCATTACGACTAATGTTAAGGGGACAAGAGGAGCTGAGTGTTGAGCCAAGGGCCACAACTACGGGGACAATGGGCAGTCATCCAATGCGTGTGGACATGGGATGGAATTCTAGTAAAAAGCCCAACTGGCACTTAGGACTAGGTTATTCTTGTGTGGTTGGGTGGTGATAAGAGCTCTCCTCCCTCTCCTAGTTTGTGGCTATGGCCTCCCATGTGATTAACACTCTTTAAGTTGTATTCCATTGATAAATTTTCTATCATACTGTTACAATATCAAGTACATGGGGTTCAATACACAGAGAGCATGGTTTTATTACTTCATTTTGGCTACCAAGTTTCCTACCATCTAACATAATGTAAAAATCCTTAGATGCATCAATGCATATCATTTGTACTTCCAATCTAAGAAACAACAATGGCCAATGGCTTTCTACATTGACTAGTAATGGATTGCGACCTTCTTACTAGATAAAAACATCGAAAGGTGTAGAGTGAGTTCTATTATGCACATCTTTATCCAAGCTAAGTTAGTTGTCTCTCCATTATCTCCATTTCCTATAGCAAAAGAGCATGCACAATGTTTGACTTCCAATGAAATACTTGGTCATAGAAACAAGCAAGTTTGAGATAAGGTCATAACCCAAATCACATTTCTGATTCATTTAGCATTCTCCTGAATATAATATCTAGTTTTGTTACATTGCATTCAATGGTACTGATCAGCAAAAAGACGACCGCATTAATTAGCCACATAGATTTCCAAAGGAACAGTCGTAATCCAAACCGCATACATAGGAAGAGAATCGTAGCAAAAAAAATTACGCATACAACACTATAGCAACCCTTCATCAACAAAAGATGTTGCACCCTCAGACCATAACAAACAAACACATCAATAAAACCCACGCATATGAAATCACATATATATATCTCACATCAAATTTCTCATAAATGGGACTACTTGAAAGTTTGCATAATGAATTTCTTTCTTTTTTCACCTCTCTCTCTACCTCTCTCTCTCTCTCTCTCTCTCTCTCTCTCACACACACACACACACACACACACACACACACACACACAAAAAGCAAACGTGCGTTGCACACACAAATGGTAGGCCATCGTGATCCGTTGATCATTAGCTCATTCCCCTTGTTCTTTTTGACACCTATAAGAAGGCCTTAGTTCTTATATTTAACTCTTACTTAATTCTTTCTTTAATATAATCTCTCTCTCTCTCTCTCTCTCTCTCTCTCTCTCTCTCTCTCTCACACACACACACACACACACACACACACACACAGTTCTCTCTCCCCTTTCCCTCTTGCAAAGTTTCCTTGCTCCCTCTCTCTCACTCTCATAAAAAAGGCAGGACTTCATGAATTTTCACCTTGTTGAGTATCTTTATTTATTTATCAAATTTCCATTTTCTACATTTTCGTTTAGTCTAGTTAGTCTATAGTTTAGTTTGGTTAGTTACGAGTGCACACGTGCACACACACACATTGGTATATATATGTATAAGTATAGATACAAAGGGATGAAGTGTGTGTGTGTGTGTGTGTGTGTGTGTGAGAGAGAGAGAGAGAGAGAGAGAGAGAGAGAGATCCTTTTTTAGCCTGCCTTACATAGGCCTTAGTGATCGCTTCACAATTTTTAAGGGAAAATTCTCAAAAATTAATTTGATTTCTCTCTCTCTCTCTCTCTCTCTCTCTCTCACACACACACACACACACACACACACACACACACACACACACACACACATACACACACACCCCAACTTTCCTGTATATAGGATTATTTCACAACTTTCTCATAAATAGGATTATTTCACATAATAAATCACCTCTCTCTCTCCCTCTCTCTCTCTCTCTCTCTCTCTCTCTCACACACACACACACACACAAAACACATAGCAGGCCATAGTGATCCATTGATCACTATCTCTTTTTCTTATTCCCTTATGGGAGACCTACTTAATTTTTGGCTTGCCGAAGGAAGGTCATACTGTTTGTGTTAAACATGCTTTCTTAGGTGCATTTATCATTCTTCCATACTCCATATTTTTAAAAATTTATTCTTGTCATCATTCTACCATGCTCTATATTTATTTATTAGTTAACATTTCTTTTCATCATATTTCATGAAACATTTTATTCTCTTCAATATCTTTTGGTTATTTTCCTCTTATTTATTTATTTTAAAATTTTGTTTGATTTATTTTATTTATTTTTCAGCTTTCTTTTCCACATTTTCATTTACTCTAGTTAATCTATAGTTTAGTTTGGTTAGAAGAGAAATAATCACATGTGCGTGCACACACACACACACACACACAGACACACATTAGTACATTTATGTATATGTATAGATACAAGAGTCGGAATGCAAGTGTGTGTGTGTGTGTGTGTGTGTGAGAGAGAGAGAGAGAGAGAGAGAGAGAGAGAGAGAGAGAGAGAGAGAGAGAGAGACGCCTACTTTTTCTTTTTTTCCTTATGGCAGGCCTACTTAATTTTTTATTAGCCTACCGAAGGAAGGTCTTAGTGTTTGTGATAAACACACTTTCTTAAGGGCATTTATCATTCTTCCATACTCCATATTTTTTTAATTTATTCTCGTCAGCATTCTTACATTCTCTATATTTATTTATTAGTTAACATTTCTTTTCATCATATTTCTTTAAACATTTTATTCTCTTCAATATCTTTTGGTTATTTTTCTCTTATTTATTCATTTTAAAATTTCTATTTGATTTATTCTATTTATTTTTTAACTTTTTATTTTCCACATTTTCATTTACTCTAGTTAATCTATACTTTAGTTTGGTTAGAAGAGAAATAGCCACATGTGTGTGCACACACGTGCGCGCACACACACATAAATACACACATTGGTACATGTATGTATATGTATGGATACAAAAAGTAGGAATGCAAGTGTGTGTGTGTGTGTGTGTGTGTGTGTGTGCGTGTGTGTGTGTGTGTGAGTGAGTGAGTGAGAGAGAGAGAGAGAGAGTCCTACTTTTTCTTTTTTTCCTTATGGTAGGCCTACTTAATTTTTTAACTAGTTAAACTAGTCTTGTTTATGTGTCTTCTCAATGAAGTCTCTATCAATGGTTAGGCTTGAATTATTGCAACCATTATAGGAAATCATTAACTCAACCAAAAAATATGTATATAAATATTACATAAAAACACTTCTTAGAACTATGTAGAAGAACTACTCAAATAGTAAAACCACTTGTGCATTAAAATGTTTTGTGTGTACAACAAAGCTTTTAAAGAATAGCTTAGCAATAACTTTGTTACCTAAAACCCTACTAGACTTGCCATCTATTCTAGAGATGTATTTCGCTTACATGTGGATCCCAAGCATTAACATGCTCCTTTCACTTGACTCATTGCATATGTCAGAAGGTGAATATCATTTCACTATGCTTTATCAAGGTCGTTCCTTCTCTTAAACAATAAATATAGAGAGAGAAAGCACATGTCATGCAAGGAGGTACATTCATGGCTAAGAAAGTGCTAGAAGGTTAATGCCACTTCATAAGTGCAGGGTTTTTATAAAAGATTTTAATAGGATTTTATGGAGCTCAATTGTGTTTCCGACCGCAAGTAGACCCAAAATGGACAAAATACGACTTAAGATTGGTGGGAATAGGCGCAGGATGGGGAGGTGGCCATGGACATGAGGTGGAGGGTCAGATATATCTTTATTTTCCACCTTATCCAAGAAAGAATAGTAGAAATAGGGGACCTTATCCCCTTATAACAAAAGACCCTTCCACATCTTTCTTGGTCTTTCTTGCTATTTCTAGGAGAGAAGAAGTCTCCAATTCAATTTGTGTGATTGTTGAGGCCATATCTCTTTAATCCAAGTTGGTTGTCATGCATGGGAGGGCTCAAACAAAAGCTCTAAGTTTGCCCTACAATCTCATGTATGCTCATGAATATGCTACATACACAATGTACTTATGCTCGTATTTCCCTAAGCTTCTATGCTATGGAGTTCTCTCTCTTCTCAAGATCTTAACCAAAGCTTCACCACTACTCCTTATCCCCGTAGTAACTCTTAGCTTGAATAATCATTGAGGCCTTGGAAAGAGGACAAAGTAAAGTATATGAATAAGAAATCCATCATGTTGTTGGGGTTATGGAGATCTTAGCCTTTGTAGTGTTGAAGTGCAACGGAAAAGGAAGGGGGAAAGGAAACCTGCAAAGCACAAGTGTAGAGGAGAGAGAAGGGGGAGAGCTCATGAGAGAGAGAGAGGGAGGCGCCACAAGGGAGGGAGAAGGAGAGCACTA
This sequence comes from Cibotium barometz, assembly GCF_041138505.1. NCBI lineage: Eukaryota > Viridiplantae > Streptophyta > Polypodiopsida > Cyatheales > Cibotiaceae > Cibotium > Cibotium barometz. The sequence continues at coordinate 16,343,843 of NC_141072.1, read as the reverse complement.
GTGCATACGCTAGGGGAGAGAAGCACAAGCCAAACAATGCCCAGGCTATTACCAAGATGAATACAATTGGGGGGGGTGCTCTTATATGAGCACCCCAGGCATTCTCCCGACCCAGCCCCAAATCTACACGACTTCATAAATGAGGATAAAATAAAAATAGCCAAAAATACCCCGAATGGGCGCCCAAAGAATAGGGTGGTCAGCCCAAAAAATAGGGTGATCTTGCCCATACATACAATGGCCATTACACATCAGAATTGACCGCTAACACCCCCTCTCAGATCCTGGATGTGGAATGAGCCCCAGGGATTTGGAATGCATCTGAATCGAAGCTTGTGGAAGAGCCTTCGTGAAGAGGTCTGCCTAATTGTCTTTTGTCTTGCAGTACACCAACATGATAGTCCCATCTAGAACTCTCCCGCACAAAGTGGTACTGGAGCTCAATATGCTTCGTCCGTGCGTGAAACACCAGATTTCGCGCAATCACAATACAGCTCTGGTTATCACAAAAAATGGTGGAGCTCTTTCCCTGAGAAAATCCAAGCTCACCTAGCAAGCGATGAAGCCAAATAACCTCACCTGTTTCCAAACATGCCGCTCTATACTCCGCTTTTGTAGACGATAATGCAACAGTGGGTTGCTTCTTGCTACTCTAAGAGATAGCACCGGAGCCCAGGGTGAAGCAATAGCCAGTCATGGACCTGCGAGAGTCAAAATCTCCTGCCCAATCTGAATCAGTCCATCCTCGAATAGCCTAGTCGTTTTCTTCATCCTCCCTAGCAGCATAGAAAATGCCGCAATCTGGGGTAGCCTGCAAATACTGGAAGATATGCAATCCTGCCTGCCAATGAGTTTTCCAAAGCTCACTCATAAAACCCGCCGACGGGGAAGCAAATGTCCAATCTGGTGTTCAACAACCAGATCAATGACCCAACAAGCTTCTGATACAATGACACATCTACCAACTCAGAATCATCATGAGAAGATCACATTAGGGTCCATCGGTGATGAAATGGCCTTACAATCCTTCATATCAAAGGCCTAGCTCCTGAACATAGCGCTTTTGAAAGATGAAAATCCCACTCTCAGTCTGCCAAATCTCCAATCCAAGAAAAAAATGAAGAAGACCCATATCCGTCATCTCGAACTCCGACTTTAGCGCATCCTTGGTCTTTTGGACATGTTCTGCATTGTCTATAGTGATGATCAAATCATCCACATAAAGCACAATCACAGTTGTCAAACCCTGCTCCTTGTAAATGTAAAGATTTGGATCTGCAACAGCTGATCTGCGAAATCCCTTACGTCGAAGAAACTCATCAATCTTCTCGTTCCAAGCTCGCGGAGCTTGTTTCAATCCATACAAGGCCTTTTTTAGCCTGTACACCATACCTGTGGATCTCAGATGCTGAAAGTCAGGAGGTTGTTCCACATACACCTCCTCCTTTAGATCACCATTAAGAAAAGCCGATTTGACATCCAACTGATAGATCGGCCACTGCTCCTTGCTAGCCACCGCAAGAGTCATCCGAATGGTCATCATCCTAGCTATAGGAGCAAAGTATCATCATAGTATACACCTGGACGCTGAGCATATCCCTCAGCAACAAGCCAAGCCTTATGCTTATCCAGAGTCCCATCACTATGATACTTTGTCTTAAAGACCCACTTTACTCCAATCACCTTCCGCTTCATAGGCCTAGGCACCAATTCTCAAGTCCCATTCCTTTCAATGGTGTTGATCTCTTGTTCCATATATTTCCTCCAAGAGTCTTGCCGAAGAGCTTCACCTACATGGGTAGGCTCCTCGTAGGCTCTCTATCCTGTATGGCACGGCTCATCAACCCGTAGTTGCTGTGCAAGAACTCATTAGACAATCCCTGATTCTGCAGTCGTCGAGACCGTCTAGGACCATCCTATGCCTCCCAATCCGGAGGAGTGCCCTCTATCCCAGAATCTCAGAATTTTTGCCGAGCCCAGACAAGAGGATGTCGATCAACAGGCCGATCCCCCTCATGAGAGTGCATATCCAGCTGATGCACATCCTCATCCGCAGCATCCTCAACTATCTCAAGTGGATCCTCTGGCTCCTCCAAGGTAGGAATCTCCTCCTCCTGAGCCTACTATCGAGCACCCATAGGCGCTGGAGTCCAACTGTCACCAAGATCCTCGAGCACAGGAGGCGCCTCAATCTGTAAAGGTTGAGTTGCAGCCCCCTCTAGAGTGCTAGTCTCGTCAAAGATCACATCACGCCTCTCCACTAACTCCTGTGTTGCCGAGTCAAACAACCTATACCCCGTCGAACGGGAGTTGTACCCCACAAAGATCAGCTTCTTGGACTTGGAGTCCATCTTCCTCCTCTGGCCCTTTGGAACATGAGTAAAAGCATCGTATCCAAAAAACGAAAATAAGAGACATCCGGTTTCTTTCCAAAATAGGCCTCGAATGGAGTTTCCCTAGAACTGCTTACGTAGGAGATCTATTCAGAATATGAACGGCAGTAGCTACCGCGTCAGCCCATAGCCTTTGCGAAAGGTTCCTGTGCTCCAACATAGTCCTCGCCATCTCCACCACAGCTCGATTCTTCCGCTTCACTACACCATTCTCTGATGGTGTGCCCGTGTTGGCAAACTCTCTTAATACCTTTCTCAACACAGAACTGCTCCATCTCACTAGACGTTAACTCCCCTCCTTTGCCAGCCCTGATAATCTTGAATGCATGGCCATACTCCTTCTCTGCCATGGCTAGCCACTCTCTGAAGCTAGGAAAGGCACCATTCTTCTGCTGCAAGAAGAAGGCCCATGTCATCCTGTTGAAGTCATCCACAATGAGCATAAAGTACTCATTGCCGCCAAGTGAAGCCTGCTGCATGGGCCCACATAAATCCATGTGTACCAGCGCAAGTGGCTGTATGGCCCGTTTGGACACCTTTTTCAAAAAAGGCTCCCTTCGTTGCTTCCCCTTGATACAAGAGCTACACTGGCTCTTGCTCACCCCAACATCTGGCAGTCCCTGCACCATCTGCTCCCTGTATGCTTGTCACAGATATTCGTAGTTGAGGTGACCAAAGCGGGCATGCCATAGGTTCCCGTTGGATCTCAAAACAAGAGAATAAGGTGGCGCGGTGGGTAGCCAAAGCCTATACAACCCCCCGTTGCTACTGACCCTCACAAACCAAAGACTTGCTCTTCCCATGCTGGACCCAGAAATGGTTAGCATCAACTGCTACTTGAAGTCCGAGCTCACACAGCTCCTTCACAGATAGCAAATGAAATCCAAGATCTAGAACATAAAGAACCTGAGAGGTAAAGGTCCCACCTCTCCCATCCGGTATAAGATCAAGATCGCCAACTCCTCAAATAGGAACAGTCGAACTGTCTCCAATGAAGATCTTCCCTTGCATCATCGGACGCAAGTTCCAAAGACCTTCCCTTGATGGAGTCATGTGCCGTGAGGCACCACTGTCCAGATTCCACTCCTGAATCGAAGTAGATGTGAGTGCCGCCTCGTCGGATGAGGGCTACTTACTCTCCATGAGTTCTAAGTGTACGAGCGCACTAGTACTCATCGTTGTTGCTCTAGACTTCGAAGACTCCTTGTCCTTCTCGGTGGATTTCTTCGGGCAATCTTTCTTGTAGTGACCTGTCTCACCACACTCAAAGCATGTCTTTTCCTTTCTTGAAGCCGTTGGCTTTTCTCCATCCCCAGACTTTTGGGAGGTCTTGTCCTTTTGAGGACCCTTCCCTTTGCCATTCTGCTTCAATTTTTGACTCTTGGACGTCTGTCCAGTCAAGGCCTCTGAGCCCCCTCTTCCTCCAGAGGTGGTTCGGAACCTATCCTCCTGATCTAGCACCATGGGAACAAGCTTCTCCATGTGAGATCAGTCACCCGACCCAAGGTAATCAAGGAGAGAGGGCGTTGTTGTAAACATTAAATTTCATGCTCCTTATCTAAGGTAACATTAAGATTTCCATCCCTTCCCTGTCTATAAAGACGTCCAGCTAATAAAACAAATGATACAGAATCCTGAATTAATTGTTTTATTCTTGAAGGTTGTACACTATGATGACCGATTGTCAAGAGCGGCACAAAGCTTGAGCTCCATCGAGGAACCATTTCTATATTGAATAGATATGCATCAGGTATATCAGCATCAATACCCGCTGTAGCTTCTCCATGCATGAGCCTAGACAGATGATTTGCCCTCTGGTGCATCTTACCCTTCTTAACCACTATTTTAAAATCAAACTCTAGCAAGATGATAAACCACCTTACTATACGTCCGGTATTACATGGCTTGTTGTGACAAGGTATAATAGTGCTTGATGATCTGTGAAGAATACAAATTTATTGGCCAAAAGATAATGCCTAAATTTCTTCACAGCATAAATCATCCCCAATCCTTCCCTTTCTGTGGTAGTGTAGTTTCTTTCCGCACTATTGAGCTGTCTGCTAGCATATGAGATTGGAAAATCCATGTTATGCTCACCTGGTTGCGCCAATATAGCCCCAATAGCAAAACTAGACGCATCTATATGAACATGAAATATCACATTCCAATCTGGTGACTTGAGAATTGGAGCTGTAGCCAGAGCATCTTTCAGTTTACTGAATGACTCCTCACACTCCTCAGTCCAAATGAAAATGGTAATAACTCCATAAAGTGGTCTTGCGATCACTGCGTACATGTAGACAAATCTACGATAGTAGCCACAGTGTCCCATAAAACCCTGTACTTCTTTTCCATTTTTCGGCCTAGGCAATTCAAGAATTACCTTGATCTTCTCAAAGTCTGTCGCTATGCCATTCTTAGAGACTATGTGCCCTAGAATTTTGCCCTGTCGGACCATGAAAACGCATTTCTCAGGATTTAGACAAATCCTATAAGTTCTGCACTTTTCAAAGACCGCAATCAGATGAATGACGTGATTAATTCTCTGTTTTGAATGCACGCACAGGTCATCCATATATACTTCTAGGAAATCACGCAGATACTCCTTGAAAGCATGAGTCATTAATCTCTGGAAAGTGGCAGGAGCATTCGTCAGCCCGAATGGCATTACTCTATATGCAAATACACCCCACTCTGTGGCAAATGCCGTCTTGTGTTGATCTTTCGGATCAATGGACACTTGGTTGTATCCTGAGAAGCCGTCTAAGAAGTTGTAAGCTTCTTTCCCTGCTACTCGCTCAATAACATGATCAGTTATAGGAAGCGAGTAGTTGTCTCTGATGGTTGCAGCATTTTCTTTTTTAAGATTGACGCACACTCGCAATTGTCCATTCTTCTTTGGCACAACCACTATCGGTGATACCCATTCTGTGTGCTCTATCTCATAGATATATTCTGCATCCAACAGTTTGTCAATTTCCTTCTTAATCCTAGCAGCAAAAGTCTCATTGTATGTATAAGGCCTTTGTCTACTTGGTTTAGCGTCTTCCTTCATAGGAATTGTATGTTAACAAATTGCAGGGTCTACTTCCTTTAGGTCCTTGAATGACCAAGCAAATACATCTGTGTATTCTTTTAGCGTTCTTACAAGAAGTTCTTCTTCTTCAAGAGCAAGGTCCGTTGCTATATAAACTAGTCTCGGCTCTTCTCCTTCCTCAGCCAAATCTACCTTTTTAGCATTCTCTAGCCCTTCATAAGATTGTCCTGGGTTTTGGAGAGTTCTTACTGGTTGCTGCACAACAATTTTTCTCTCCTCTATGGTATACCTTTTGAAATGTGATGGAACACTTATCCCATCCTCTGTTTCTGAAGAGGACTCCATTTCTGTAGTCCAGACTTCCTTCAATGTTTGTTTCAATTCACTGAACTTGGCTTTCCTTTCCAGTTTTGTCATTTTTGGTTCAGTTTCTTTTGGTTCTATTTTGTTGTTTTTAAAGCAGACTTCTTCTCCGTTCTGTTTTTCTCAGAGTCATATCTTCCCGTGACCTTGTTCTTGACACAGTCATCCGCATTTACCAGCATAAGATAACTCTTTTTGTCAGCAATCCTAGGCATCAATTTTCTTTTATGACTCCTTGAGTGTCCTTGCTTTTGTTTGTTTTGTTTCATTTTGCAATTTGTCAATGTGTAAGAGGGTAGCTCCACCTCTCGACCCTCCCTTAATCTCATTATTACTATTTTTATGTTTTTTTCCTCTTCCTCGAACTCGTCAGAGGCATCATAATAGCCTTCATTGTCTTCCTTCTCATTTCCACTGAGGTCATGGATCGAAACTTCGTCTACTTGCTTGGCAAGTCTAATTGCAATAGCTTCTTGCTCTTCTAGCATTGAATCAGTTTCTTTTTCGGAAACAATACTTAGCATGTGGATTGGTACAATATCGTAACCCTCTTCATCACAGAAGATAGTAGGGGTCACATTATTGACACTTACATCTAAAGTGGCCAATATGTCATTCCATCCAAGAGGTTCTAACTCTAATTCAGGAAATGGTTCCGGAATATAGGCTTCATCACCTACATCCTGCACAATGCCTTGATTATCAGAAGATCCTTCTTGCGATGCTCCACACATCCACATCTCTTTTCGAGAGCTGAACCATGAAGCAAATGACGTGTGACTATGAGTGGTGTCTGACTCAAAATCTTCTACAGGAGTAGGTTGCTACGCACTAACACACTTTGTCAATACGCAGGGAAGCTACCCGGCTAGGGCATGGAAACTGCATAGGCTTGTCAAGCACTATGGAATCTACAGGACAGTGACAACTACAGCTTATGGAATTAAAAGCTCACTCACTCTTGATTACTCACTAATCGCTTTATTAGCCTAAAGCTAAACCTTGACACACTAAGGTCATTCCCTTGGCGGAACAGCATGAAATTGCATACATACAATCATCGAACTCTAGAGGTCACAATCATGCCTTCAATTTTAGTTTAGGAAGAGATTAGTGACTAATTACTTGATTAAATGACTAATCTCACACTAATCCAAAACTGAATTCTATGGATAGGAAACCGTGTAGAATCACGTAGAGATCATTCTCCAATAATCAGATGTCAAAACAGACTTAATTTGATTACCCAAAGCACTTAATTAAGTGAACTTTTCAAGTGCTAACACGGTGAACAAATTGACAGTTTAATACACCAAATTGTAGAGCAAGAACAATGCAATCTATTGACGATTGATAGAACAGCCAAATCACTTACATTGGTCGTGAATTTCGCATAAAATCAGGGAAAATAGAGCTCTTAGAATACACGTTGCTGTAGCTTATCTCTCTTCAAAAATTGGTCCTCTCCTTCTCACTTATTTTGGCCTTTATACTCACTTACAATTTGACCGGCCAAAATATTACAACATGGGCGCCTTGTAGGCTTCCTCTCATTCACAACTCACTGCCTAGGATAATTCTAATAAATTCTGCTTACAACATAGGACAGTAGTTTTACATCAAGATTTACAAAAATCTGTGGGGCTTTTTCAATTTTTTGCATAGTCCCGTTGCCGTCGCAACAATCCTCTCCCAATGCACCCTGAGCTTAGCACAAGGGTTGAACTAACCCTAAAGCGAGAAATGCTCCATGATGTAAAATTGGTTTCATTTGAAATGTGTTTCATTTGAAATGTGTTTCATTTGTTTTTTTACTATCTCTTTTTGGATTGTTCATTCTAAATGTAACTCCTCCATTTGTAGCAGCCATGGCGCCCCATGACCTCCCGGCAGTCGGGTGGGGTAGTGGAAGCAAAATCTTGTCGAAATGGGGTCTCAGGGGGCTCACAGGGGCTCAAAGGTGCATGGGCACAACAAAATATACCCAAAAAAAAAATTTAAAAAACTCATGCCAAATTGTTTTTTTAAAAAAACCTATTCCAGAAAAAAAAATTAAAAACCCGTGGCACATAGGGGTTTTTTTTTAAATGTATTTTGACATGTCCATGTGCCGTCGAGTCCACGTGAGCCACTTGAGACCTTGTTTTGGCAATATTTTGTCCCCATCACCCCACCCGACTATCGGGAGGTCGTGGGGAGCCGTTGCGGCTACAAATGGAGGAAATTAAACCACACCACAGTACATCACTTAAATTAAACAACTTGAAAAGTACAATATACAAATACAAAAAGACAATTAGACAACGAAGACAAATGACAAAAGTGGTTTCGTTGTTTGATAGTATATCAAAAGATTACAACTGTTAAGAGACTAGTTACAAAGAGAGACTAATTCATATAAAGGTAATTCTCATCCCTTAATCTTATGGCTGATTCCAAGTCAGTGTTTTTCAATGTGACCCTCTTGGATACATGAAGCGCCGTCTTGGAATAGAGAAACAATGATATCTTCTGTAGCGTCTTGTAAGGCCATTAGGGCATTGCGTTGTATCCTTGTGATTGAGTCACTGTATTCATCCATTATTTCTCTGAGAACTCTAGAGAAAGCGGCTTTTGGGATAATAGGCTTTGTGCTCTTTTGATATTTTTTGATCTTGTAAAGAGCAATTGTTCCCGGCCTCCATCTTTGCTTTTTTTGTGTTGTTGTTGGTGGTGATAGAGCTTCCCATCAGGCCCATTGAGGAGGATCATTTCTATATTTTTTCCTCCTCTCTTCTTGTAATCGCTGCTCCTCAAGGATTAAAATGTCTTTGTTTATTTTAGCACTTTTTTTGGACGTAGAGAGATTCCTCTAGGGTGTGAGCTCCCACCCGCATCTGTCTAGGCGGCTTGTGCCCTCTCTGCCACCACTACCTTCTTCTCCGCCTCTAATCTTGCTTGTAGATTAGTGAGGTGGGATCTTTGAGCCTCTGCTTTTGCCCACTCCTCTTGGTCTCTCTTCCTTTGTTCCTCCTCTGCCTCCTCTGAGCCTCTTTCTCTGCGTCTACTTTTCTGCACTTCCTCTCTCAGCTTGCCTTCTTTTCTTGGCCTCTCACGCTTTTGACTTAGGGTTGCGAGGTATATTTCTTTTAACGCTTTGCTTTGGGCGCTGGCCAGACTTGCTTGGAGAAGAGGGCCTCTATTTTCTTCTTCAGAGGTCCTTGTTTCCTTCTCTGCTCTTGTTTTTGCATGTAGAGCTAATAGGACAGGTGGATCAGGCAAAGTCGTGCGGATAGCTACATGAATATGTTGAAGATCACCAAATATGTGATGCATTGTTGTTTGATCATTTGTACTCAATGCATGCGGAGGCTACTTGACTTCAAGGGTGGATTGTGGAGGTTGGGTCTCCGCTAGGGGAGATTGCGTTTCCTCACTCATAATGGTCATGCCAGATAGAATAGGCAAGGAATTTGTTGCAATAGACTTTGCATGTTGTGGATTTGCAACAGTTTGGGTGGTGGTGGTGCCTATGGTACATGTAGTGGTCTCGGGCTGCGAGTCATCCATGCCATGCAAGAGAGGAGAGCTTGCTTGTGTGCACTAGAGAGGATCTTTTAAACCGCGAGAATGAGAAATGAACTTCAAGTTGTGACTTTTTATGTTTATAGTGCTTTGTAGGTGGTTATGTCACACACCTAACTAAAACTCATTGGGACTTTGGGAATCATAATAGTTGAAAGCAAATGTCTGGCTTTACTACCACCTATACATATCTTATTGGGTCAATCATGTGTACTGCCTGAGGCCTTCTTATCCTTTGTTAGCTCAACTACACCGCCATGGAGATCGACACTTGATAGAATGGCCTCAAGTTCTTTTATACATTGTTCCCTTCTTTCTGTAGGCTCCATATTCCAAGCATAATTAATGTGGAGCATTAGTAACTTGTCAAGAGTTCTTAAACGTGAGTGAAGGGTGCACACATACACATTTACTGGTGGAATGTGTAGAATAGGATCCCAATTTGGTTCTTTTGTGTCTCGACTAGGGGGTACATTTTGGTCACAACTAAGGATACCTTGAAACCATTGCATTGCTTTACTCACACTGTTTGGGTAGCGGGGACACCTTTTGTAGGGTTTGTTGCACCTTTGCCACCCTTTCCCTTTCCACCCTTTGACTTGTTGGCATTGGCACCCTCGCGTTTAGTGGTCATTTAATACTTTACTATGGTAGCAATAAATGCATGGAAACAGAGTCATAGCTCCTTGCTTGCAACCTAGCATACACTTCAGAGTTTTCGAGTCTCCTACCAAGTGCCATTCAACTTGGAAAGTACCCAAACCTGAAACCTTAAAATTTTTGTCCTTCTTGTTATTGTCGAACAACATCAACAATTGGAGTGTGATTGAAATACCGCTTGAGGAACTAATGTGTTTCATGTGGGAGATGAAAAGCTACCAGCCACCAAATGTTCTTCTCCAATTGAAACCCAAAACATGTGTTACCCTTCTTGTTGGCATTTAGCTCAACATCCAATCCCACCAAGGCCCTATTCATCAAAGTAATGCTTACCCTTTCGAAACATTGATCTTTCACAACCTAAAACTCGTCAAGCTTCATAACAAAGATGACTTTACCGTCACATTCCTCCTGTATTAACCCATAAAACCTGATCATTGACTTCTAAAGCTTCATTAAGGCAACATACACATTGTTGAACTCGTTGTAGTGGCAGAATTTGCTATCTTCCATGGGCATAAGATCATCCACACATTGAAAGCCACCTAATAAGTTGGCAACATCATTATTGGCACATTTCTTTGCCAGACTCACACTATAGGGTGTTGGTAGCAATCTAAATAATCCCTTTTTCCTGTATCCTAACATTATGACTCTATACAAAGCTTTGTATGCTTTGAAACTTATACCCGCATTGTCACATACCTCCATCATTTTCTAGGGCAACACAATGTTCTTCAATTCAGAGAAATACTTGTGGTGCAAAACTTTGGCAATGCTAGCATTGGATGGGTCATCCAATAGCTTCACAAGTTCCTTTGGCTTGACGATGTGCTGCACTAGTGTATATCCTGCTGCTTGAATATTGGAATTGATTCCCATTATCATGCCTGCCAATTGCCAATAGGAGATAATAAAGTTTATCAGTTGCAAATATTATATAAAACATGTTGTAAGCATACACCATTAAGTATACCTGGTTTGCCGGATACGTTTCTTTCATGCACCACCCTTTGAAGACAGCAATGACACCACTTGTCTCTTGCATTTGTGGACGTGGAAGCTAAGGGGAATGTGTGTGAGATGATCAATTCGACGATGCATATTACATGTAGTGTACTGAAGTTGAAAGTAGTTGTCCCCAACCATTGCTCTTGCTCCTGCTTCTACTACCTTATTTTTTGTGTGAGCTTCTCCACTTCTTCATTGAGCTTCTTGCACTTCTCCTTGGCTTTGTCTTGGACTTTTTAAATGTCTTTGGCATACTTCTCTTGTAGAGAAGAGTATGCAGCAAAGAGTTGTCTTCTTGCTTCCATTTCATTTAAGAACAAAGAGTGCAATCTCTTGTAGTAACCAAGTAGGCCTTTGAACCCATTACCTATAAAACATAGAAGCTAAGTGACATTGCAAAATGGTGGTGATGCATTTGTGAGAGGATCGCTCAGGTAAATATGACCTACAGCCCATAAATTGATTGGCTTTGCACCTAATGCTCTGAAGTGATCTACAGCATTGGGATTGCATGTGCCAACTAACACGATTGCATACTTTTGCTCTAAATTAGCATTAAGATGATACCATTTTGGCCTGTTAGTAATGTCCTAAAATGGAAGTGGATTGAATGCCATTTAGATGGAGCTTGATCAAGGTAATTAGAGAGAAAAGGTGTAATGGAGTTTCACAATGTAGCAACTACACCTAAAGAATGTTGGCTATGGAGGGAAGAACCGTGGAATACTCAAAGATAGGAGATTTGGATGATATTGTGGAGGGAAAGAAGGGAGGGAATGCTAAGTAGACTACTTTGAATTCAAATGGCAGGTCATGGTTGTACTAGAGAGAGAAATACTACTGCACATAGGCAAAGTAGAGACTCCCATTGCTCTAAGCTTGAGGTGGGAGATGGAGAAGCAACAAAGAGAGTGGGGGAAGAGATAGTGACAATAAAGGAAGAGAGAGTGGGAGAGAGTGCAAAGATCTGCAACCTTAAGAGATCTCTATGTTTTGTCACAGATCTAGGCAATAGAATGTACCTTTCAATGATTGGAAGAGAGAAGTGACTTTGATATGAGAGAGAGAGAGAGAGAGAGAGAGAGAGAGAGAGAGTGTGTGTGTTTGCTCACATTTTAGAGAGAGAGTACAGAGAGAGAATGTGCAAAATCTACTTTTCTGAAGTATTAAGGGTTGAAAAGTGCTTCTTTTAATAACCTCCAAGTGAGAGAGAGTGGTTTTAGTTCAAGAGAGAGAAGAGAGAGGTGGAAAAAAGATAATTTAAAATTTGCCTCTCTTTTTGGTAAAATTACCTATTTTAAAAGCCAAAATATAGAAAAGACTTTTTTTTAAAGCCTTTTTTCCCAACTCTTCTAGGCTTGGTCAAAGCTAGCTTAAGCTTTAAACATTTTCTTAAATTGCTAAATAAAGAGGCCCTCCAAGATCCCATTCCCTTCCTAATGGTAGTTTCTAGTGTTCAAGAAGCTTGTAGTACCTCTTGAAGACCCTGCTTTTTTGTTCAGATGAAGCCTAGTTGCATAGTTTCTATTGTTATCGGAGCACTTGGAGCCTTCCCAACCCATATGACAAGTAGATTGCCTTTTTCTTATGTACTGGATCGGCTTTTCTTGTGTGGCACTTGGTTCCTCCACTTGTGTGGGCACTGTGGCTCTTTGTACTTTTTTTCCCACTTGTTTTGGATGTTCTGCTTTAGCATCCGCTTCTTGTCGTGGTTCTCCCTCTTGAGCGGTTTCCTTGGCTTGTTTTTGCTCTTGCACTGCTCTTTCACTCCTTTCTTCTTGTACAGCAGAAGGGATTTTCTCTTCCATAGCTATAACTTCTACCTGTGTGGGCCTTTCTTGTGTTAGCTCTACCTGAGTTGGTTCTCCGTGTGTGAACATTGATGGTGTATCTTCTTTCTCAACAGCCTCCATTGGAGTGGATTCTTTTTCAACACCCTCGCTCGTGGTTGCCACTTCTACTGGAAATTCTTGCATAATTATTTCTTCAGGTTCAGGTGTGATTGTTGATTCTGGGGCAGCTACTTCTTCTTGGACATGGCCTGGAGAAGAGGGTGGTAGTGATGGAGAGAATGGTGGAGTCTTGATCCATTCATCAGCTTGTCTAATTTGTTCAGAGCTTGTGGGACTCACGAACTTGGCAGGAGTGGTCATCGCAGGTATGGATGTGACTTCAATGGCTCTGCTACCACTTTAGGGATTAATGTCAGCTCTTCTCTGATTTCTTCAGTTGCTCTTTGCTTTTTTGGAGGGCGGTGTTCTAGTTTTTTGGACGGCTTTGACTCCTCTTCTTCATAGGTGAAGCACTTTCTATTAGCTGTTTGTTTTGCTCTCTTATGCCCCTTCTTCAGCATTTTGGCAATGATATCTTTGCTAGTCTTTTCCAACTTGGATTGCTCTCTTATCTTGGTCAATCATTCTACTCAAGCCTTTTGGTGGTGAGGATCCTCTTTGAATTTTATCCTTTGTTTGGGATCTACCAGCCACGTTTTTCCTTTTGTGTAAGTGGGCTCCTCTGCAGCTTCTTTTCATTTGTATTGTGTTATCTTCAAGACTTTGTACAAACTTTCTTATATTCTTTTGTATTGTTCTAAGTGCGGTGGCACACTCTCTTCTTGTTCAGCCTCTGCGATGGTCATTGCCGTCTCCTTGCCTTTTGCACTTGAGATCTTTAAACCTCCCTTGAATAGGGCTGTTGGTCTCTTTTCTCAGGGAGGGATGATAATTGATTCAGGCCTTTGTGAAGCTGGCCCTGCTTCTTCTATGGCATCATCCATGGATAGTGGGAGGTGAAACGTCGATCATCCCCATGGCTTGATATGCAATTTTTGTTAGCATTAATGCAGCACCTAAGTGAGGGTCGATTTTCAGCCATTTTGACTTTTTATGGTTGATCAATTTGGTCTTATGGAGCAGGTCACGGATTTTACAGAGGATGAAGAAGGAATGATCACCTTACAAGCTGTTGATGTATTGATTCCTTCTTATGCGCATGCCAAAGAAAGCTATGTGGAGAATTGGAAGATTATGGAGAGCTTACATAGGAGGATTCTTACTATATGCCCAGGATGCTACAGCAACAGAACAAAATGTATCATGAAAATGGGCTGTGCTATCTATTTCTAAGGGTCTTCCACAAACTTATGAAAGATGGAGGCGACCAAGTCGCAATGGAGAATGAAGATGTAAGCTTTCCTCTTTCTAAAGATGTCGATAATGAGCAGGTCTTTTCAAAAATCACGTAGTTGGGCATTCTAGGCGCTCCTACAAGCATCAACATGATGAAGCTACACGGCCCAACGATGATGATGATAATGATGAGTCAGGCAACCCGCCGCCTCGTGAAGAGCCCCCTACAAAGCATGCTGAATCAAGGCTACCACAAGGCTCAAGTAAAGATCAAGGCCTATTCACAGGGCAACCACATGAGGATAAACCGCAAGGCACACAACGCTTGATGGCAAGTGCGATGAAGCACAAGGTGCAGTCCACATTCATAGACAATCCTATTCGGGGGCTGCCAAGGAGAGAGCCAACCACAACTAACTATATATATGGCAAGGAGTCTGACCCACATTTAGAGTTACTCCCAACTTCAGAATTGCCATACATTACTCAATGGCTCCTCAAACACGCCACTATTATGCAGAATGCGGTCCAAGCTGCAATGAACCTTATGGTAGGGCTAATGTGCGAGAAAGATGAATTGGAGGCAGCTCACATTAGGGGAAGGTTGAGGTCTATAGGGGCCCTTTTATTTGGCAGTTTAAGAAAATGCTTAAGTCTCTAATCATGCTTTGACCAAGGCTAGAGTGGTGGGGTACCTAGCCTAAAAGAGCCTAGAAAAAAGATTTTTTCTTTTTTTTATAAAAAGGGATTCAAAGATTTTACCAGATTTACCTGAACTGACAAGATATCACTGGAGTCACTCTCTCCCTAAAATTTGAATTTAGATTCCATCTCCCTCCACTTTCCAGCTCTCATTTCCCTCCTCCCTCTCCATAACTCTTGGAACCCCACCTTTTCTCTCTCCTGAGCTGTTAATATGAATATCTCTAGATCATCTCACACTTTCTCTCTCTAAAAATGTGAGCTGATGTTTCTCTCTCCTCTCCCTCACTCATACCCCATGTAGAGAGAGGATACCTGCTGCAGATTTTCACTTTCTCACTAAAACGAGATTACTTTCTCTCTTTCTTTCTCCTCTTCATCTCCTGCATAATCCTTTCTTCCTCTCATCTCCATGTCCATCTACCTTCTACATTGCTCTGCTCTGTACCAGTCAGCACCCTTCATGCCTTATGCCTCTCTCTCTCTCTCTCTCTCTCTCTATCTATCTATCTCTTTGTCTCCACCGCTATCTCTGTCTATATCTCTGTCTCTATCTCTCTCTTCATGGCCCTGCAAGATATCACAAACACAACCTTAAAGTTTCGTTTGCATGTTGATCTTGAAAGGGAGTATGCTACATTGCGTAGTTTGCGAGCATCTCTCAATGTACCTAATGCAATGCATGCACTAAGAATGCAAGGTCACAAGGCCATTGACCTCTAGACAGATGGGTCTATCTATCCAATGGATCCTCTCTCCAATACTCCACCTCCATTTCAAAACATCACAACACTCCTCCGTTTCGTTGGAGATGGTTTTAATGGCATGCTAGGTTATTGCACACGACTCTACTCATTATTCTTAGATGAGGGTAGAAAGAGGCTAGAAGTAGAAGCATCATTACACAATCTTTAAGTTAAGCACGCAGAGGAGGTAGAGAAGCTCAATCAACAGATTGTCAAACTGGTGGAGCAACACAAACTGCAACAGATGGAGGCTAAAGCGCATTTTCAACAATTTGTCCGAGTTACAGACAACTTTGTCCATCTCCATAACTCAACACGTAATATGAGGCGCCGCATAGACCACCTCACTCACCTTCCTTTAGGGTTCCGATCAAGGAAGCGCAAGAGACAATGTGTGGAGATGCTTGCAAAGAAGAGTGGGGCACGTAAGAGGCGCCTTCGAGCAAAAAGGTATGTCTTGTACTCCTGCAAATTTTTTACATTCTCTGAAACATGTGAATACAAACTTTTTCCTTGTATGTGTAGACGTTTTGCAAGTGCAATGATTGGCCGTGGTGATGGTGCCATACCAGCAAGAGCTGGCCTTCTGAAGCATGTCATCAAGGCCAAAGATATCTTGCACATGCTAGAGCAACCTTCTAATGAGAAGATGACCAGAATGCTGCGTCAAAAGTTCTTTAGTGAGCTAAAGAATTTGGTTAGTCCCCAACAGATTAGATACCATGGATGCATCAGGCATTAGTAGAAAAGGCTATGAAGCAATATACAATTTGCTTACCCAGGCACACAGGTCAAAAGGACTCGTCCGACCCTTGCTCCCAACACCTTATAGTGTTACAATGGCAAGAAAATGTGAGAATGGAGATGTTGCAAGCATGTTGGGTGGTTTTCAATGTGTGAAAGACACCATGCCATTGTCAAAAAGCTTTGTTTACAATGAGTTTAACAATGTTTATGTCGACACCATTGCCCTCCAGAGGTCAATGATCAAGTACTACGGGCTAACACATGACGAATGTGATGGCAAAGTTGTCTTTGTTATCAAGCTAGATGAATGCCAACTAGTGAAGGGACATAAACTCGAGAGAGTGAGTTTGACACTCATGAGCAGAGCACTACGAGGTCAGGGCAGCTTCCTAGAGGAGCAAGAGGAACAACGCTCCGAAGAGCAGGAGGAGATTGCTGCTCTGTGTAGCTGATTCTCGGGAGGTTGGTGAGGATTCCCAATCTTTGAGAGTCCACCAAAATTGACGGAAGAAAAAGCTCGGACAAGAGTATTTTGGTGTGCAATCAGAGAAGAACATCTGGTGGTTGGCAGCTTTTGAGCTCCCGCATGAGACTCATGACACACTCAGCAGGTATTTCCATCAAACAGGTATTCCCAACATCATTGCTCAACAAAGCCAAGGCCAAAAGCTTCATGTGCTAGGTGTCGGAAGCTTTGATGTTGAGTGGCATATGGCAAGTGATCTAAAGACTCTAAAGTGCATGCTGGGATGCAAGCTTGGTGCAAACACATTGTTCCCATGCATATATTGTTGCCACACAAAATTGGATCCAAAGGCTAAACAAAAAGGAAGCACAAGCAACAGGG
Source organism: Cibotium barometz (assembly GCF_041138505.1). NCBI lineage: Eukaryota > Viridiplantae > Streptophyta > Polypodiopsida > Cyatheales > Cibotiaceae > Cibotium > Cibotium barometz. The sequence goes on along the minus strand of NC_141072.1, from coordinate 16,326,645 downwards.
TTGCCAAGGGCAAGGGTGCCAATGGCAAGGCTACAAAACAGTAATTCCTTTACATTATGGTATTAGTTTGCGCTTTTCCATTCAAAAAATATCAAGCTCTACTACTACTATAGGCATATCCACAATTAACTCCCTATGTAATTTGTAGAACCTTAAACAGTGTAATGCTAGGAATTGTATCCTTGGCAGAGCAAGGTAAACTTGCAATTGGATGTGGAGACAACCATCTTGCATGCATCTTAGTTGTGCATGCTAATTTTCTTGGTAAATACACACATATCATAATCCTCAAACACTGAAGAGAAACAACTAGAGTGGAGTAGCGATAACAAGCTCTACCATGTACACCTTTCTGCATATAGCCCAGTCATAGTCCTTGTCTCTTTCTTTGACAGAACTATTGACACTGAAGAGCATTCACTGTTGTAACCATGGCTTGATGTCACATGCACATCTGGCTCGACATGCAATGTGGACATGTTATATCTACTATAGAGATTTAAGACTAGGATAAGCCTAGGGGATTATCTCTTTGAGGCTTGAGGTGGATGTTCCTTGGATACACTGCTACTTGCTTGAGTTTGGGCTAAGGCTTTTGGTAACCATAGCTGTTCTTGTCCTTCGTAGTAGCCTTGTGCTTTGAGAAGATTTTTTGGAACAACCCAGTCTCTGTGAGCTGTAGACATAGTGCTACAAGCTGATACTCGCACTAAGTTGCTCTTGCCTTGAGCAGACAACCTAGCTAGTTGTTCTTTGGAAATCCATGTCTTCACTGAATGGCTACTTGATTTTTGATGATGTGAAGTTGAATGGAAGCTCCTTGTCTTTTGTCTTTGCCCTGGTTGGCTTTTCTTTTGCGTGGATGTCCTTCGTTTTTGAGGTTTGCCTTTTGTAGCTACTTCATTGGAGGACACCTTGTAAGTCTTAAATTGTGGTTTTGGTAGCCACAACTCTCTATTGCCTTGGTTGAATCCTTGCGCTTTCAATGACCTGTGACTAGATAACCAGCCACTTGTTGATGTCAAGCTTGTAGTTGCCTGGCGTTTCACCCAACAATGCTTGTCTCCAACAGGTAGTGTACACTTCTCCACCCTGTGCTTTGGCACCAAAACTTGACTTGGTTGTTTCTTTTGCGCTCTTGGTGATGAATACTTCGGTTGGTAGATCTTTTTGCACTGTTTGCCCTTGCCTTTTGTCCCAGTTGATGATGAAGATGGGCAATTCTCTTTCGGGATCTTTCCTTGTGGTTGTGCTGAGGTTGTTGCTTTGAATGTCATCATTGTTGGAGCAACATCATCCTCGACTTTGGCTTTTCCTTTGTCAAGAGCAGCACTAGCTGTACCTCTTTGCTTGCTTTCTTTTAGCTTTGACTCAGATGGCTTTTGCTGATCTTCTAGCACTAATGGTATACTAATGCTAAGTTCTTCGCTTCCTGGAATAGACAATAGAAGCTTCGTTGTGCCTCTATAGCATCCCCGTTGAGTCATCCAGTGGCGACCAAGAACCACTTCTTCACTTAAATTCCCTGGACTCATCACAAAAAACCTTCCCTTCTCGGAGTGAGAGTTTAAGCTCAAAACAACGTTTAACACTCCGATACACTTTCCAACAACATTGTGGGAACTTTGTTCAAACTTGGAAGTTAAATTAAGATTCGGCTTACCAAGCAAACACCAAGTTTGGTGGGACATCATGTTCACCTGTACTTTCCTGTCAAGCAGAGCTATTCTTTGAAGAATCTTTCCCCGCCTACTTTGCAAGTTGATGGCAATTCGTGTCGGTGGAATAGATGCTCTGACATGCTCATCTTTAGCTTTTGCAGCTATTGGTTGATTTGGTTGTGCTTTCTCTTGAATCTCTTTTGGTTCCGCATCTGCTAGTGAGCTAGCACTTGAGTCCTTCTCTGGATCACTCTTGATAACAAGGCTTGAATGCAAAGCTTCTTGTGCAGTCGTAGATCTGTGTGCTACACCTGAAATGTTCTCTTCTTGATGGTGGACGCTATCCATCGTACCTGGATCTACAATCATACAAGATTCTGCATCTTCTTCAATCGACGCACTTGTTAGCCTCGAGTCGTTCTCTATGGAGTTGATAACCAAGTTATCCTTCGAGTGCGTCGTGGTCTCTTTTACCAGATCAAGCAGACATTTTGGGCTCTCTACTTGTTCCAATTCTGTGTTTCTCCTTTGAGACGAGATTTGTCCTTGACGTGGTGATTCAGGAGGTGTTGTTTCAGGCCAAATCGTAATAACATGATAATCTTTTGGGCTAACCTTCTCAGGTTCGTTTGACTTCTTGAGCTTCACCTTTGATGGACAATCTTCAAAGGCATGGTCGATTGCACATCTAGTACAAGTTGTCAGGAAGGGTCTTGCCCTTTCTTCAATCACACTCATACCCACTAGATGTGGTGTGCTACTCTCAGCTGTGTCTAGACATGGGGTCTCCTTGGTCTCAAAGCTGGTTTCCCGTTTTGAACTGAGCTACTTAGTTGGTTTTTGACACTAAGGTTTCTCTGTGATAAGCGAGGGTACCAACTTTGTGCTTCTTCATCAGACATGTCTGGTGGAGGGACAGGCCTATACAAGTTCATGTTCATGTCCTGGTAGACTATCATGTTCTTGTCCGGCGCTTCCAACATTCTGATCAATGGTGTTTTAACCACAAAAGTTTGAGGATTGGGATAGAAAAGTTCAAAGACAATTCCAAAATTGGTTTTAAACCTTTGAAATCCACTACTTGAAGATGATATGGGATGGGCAATGGTACCATCGAGATATTTGAATGTATATGTGGGGCTGACTTGGAAGGTCATGTTCATGGAATCTACATTCTGTTGCGGAGAGCTTGACTCTGATTCATCAGACAATGCTGTTTCATGCTCTGAAACTACCTTGATCATTTGAAAGGGTATGATATCATATCCCTCATCGTCACAAAACCTCGTAGGTGTTACTTCATTCACACTTACGTCAAGGGTAGCTAGAATGTCACTCCATCCATGAGGCTCTAATTCCATTTCTGGAAAAGGCTCTGGAATGTATGCGTCATCGTTTGTCGTACTCTTGTGAGAGTTATGTTCAGAGTTTCCCTCTGAAGCTCCACACATCCATATCTCTTTGCTAGAGCTCAACCATGATGGTACAGATGTTTTGTCATGGGTTGTAGCTGAATCAAAATCCTCAACAGGGGTTTTTGCTACGTCTCTATAGGAGTGGTCTGCTATATTGATCCGCGTTATTGCTGAATCCTGGCGTAAGTAGATATAGTTAAAACCCCAATCCTGAATCATCTTAAGTTGTCTCATAAATGGACGTCCCAAAATGATATCATAATTTGGGTTCTTCCCAAAATCTACTATCGTAAACGTATATTCATACTCGACTCCACAAGAAGTAACAACTACACGCTCTAGAAGACCTATGGGTCGCTCAATATGTCCATCAGCTAACTGCAGTTTCATGCGAGTCTTCCTTAGAGCTGGCATTCCCCAAGTCTTCCAAACTGACTTTGTAGCAATAGCAACACCTGCTCCACTATCTAAGATAGCTAAGGTAGTGTGGCCTGCTAACTCAACCGGTATGGTCGTGTTACCATCATCTCCCTCACAGTACTCACCAACTTTATTGATTGGTACTGGTTGGTAGATCTTTGGGCTTTTCTGTTCTTTGAAAGGTACGGTTTCTGAGAGAGGTATTGAAATACCCATCTTTCGTAAACATGTACCAACATCCTTCCAAAGTTCCGGCTTCACTTTAAGCACTTCTGCCAATGTCAATGTACACTTGATTGGCGCACTCAGTAAGACAGATAAATTCATTGAGTCTAAGATAGTGAGTCTAAGATAGGTGGTTTATCCATTCTAAGAGAGGTTAGTTTCATCAAGTTCCAGTGAGATTCATACTCCCCTAAGTAAGACGATAAAGTCTTTAGAGTTTCTGCTTTGCTTGCAAAAGACTTTTCTGATCCAACATCTCCAACCTCTGTTTTTAACTCAAGAGTTTTTGGGTCAAAGTCAATCTCAACAAGAGGAGGTCTCTGAGTTGATTCCTTTGCATCCCTGTTCTTGTTTATGGCATCCCATAACTTGTTTCCCTAATCTTCATCCACTTCCGGTATATGTGACGTATGTTCTTGGATGAATTTCTTCGTGTTTTCTTCATTTACTTCATGTTTCGTTTCGCTTTGTTCCTCAGGAATTTCATTTAGTTTCGGTTTTTGAGGCTCTTTTGTGGATTTTGTCTCTGTTTGTGTGTGAGGTTTCACTTGATCAGCTAGAGCTTGAGTTGCTTTGGTCAATCTTTTATAGATCTCCATTTGCCTAGCTTCTTGTACTGGATCAGGGTATCATCTCCATCTTTCCTCCAAGTTTTCAAGAGGTTTAAGTCTTGCTTCATAAGCTTTCAGTAGACCTTCAAGAGGTTCAAAGTGCTTATCGGCAAGAACTGATCCTCCTGATTCTTTTTCATCCCCTTTTTCATCTTGTGGTTTTGTTTGTTTCGTCTCCTTTTGAGCTGATTGTTCTTTCTCTTTTTGTTTCTTTTTAGCAGCTGCCCTTCTAGCTCTTCGTGCTTTCCAGCTTCTCGAAGAAGTTTTTCCGCTCTCACTCGTGACAACTTCTTTCTCATCTTTCTCTTTTGGTTTCTTAGCCTTAGCCTGAGCTCTTGTTACGACTTATATTGGCACTACTGGCTCAATCTCTGATGACCCTGGAGAGCTCTTCGATGGCACGACTTCTACCATATTCAATGTGGCTGGTGCCTTTCCTTTGTTGTTGTAAGGATTCAAGAGGCAATCTTGCACTAGATGCTTCTTATCACAATCGGCACAGAATACGTTCAACGGTGGTATTGTCGGCCTAACATCCTCACTTGGCTGAGCTTTTTCCGACTGCGCAGTTCTAATGTTGGCAACTCCTGGAAAGGGTGGTTGATTCCCTATTCCCTGATATCGTGGTGTTTGTAACCTCGCATTTTGTTGAGTTATCTCTTGTTTCCTCATGTATCTAATGCGATGGTAGCAATCTTTTGTCTCATGATTGGTCCAATTTTGTTCAAATTCGCACCACTTGTTTGCCCTTGGCTGCTCTACTTCATGTTGAGTTGTTGGTCTGAACATTTGTCTCATTTTTCCCATAACCAACTCCGCAATGGCTTCTACATCTAGTTGACGACTCTTATCAGTCGCATCTCCTCTTCCCGAACTAGATGCGTCCAACCCTGATGCAATTCCCTCCTTACCATAGATATCGCAATTATCATCTAGATCAATTGCATCATTTATGCAAGTTTCCAGTGTTTTATGTCGTTTAATGTACAAGCTTGCATGTAAAGACTTGTTTAGCAATCCTTCCAAGAAGATTGAAACTAGCTTCTCTTGTCCAGGAAGCTCACCTTTCGGGCAGCGAGAGATGTATTAGCGTAACCGATTAGCGCAATCTCTCACTATTTCCTTTTCTTCTTGTTTAAAACTGTCAATCAAGATGCTTACGCTATGCTTGATTCCAGTTTTCGTGAACGCTTTCACAAAGTCTTCTTCAAGAGCTTTGAAGTCTTTGAATATGTGTGGATCTAAGGTTTGGAACCATGATAGGGCTTTCCCTTCTAGCGTCAATCCAAAGCCTTCCACTAGGATGTGAAGATCGAAGACCTTCTCGGCTCTTGCCACTTGTCTAAATGAAGCTAAGTGATCGTGAGGATCACCTATTCCATCGTACTTCTTGACCCATTTCTGAAAATTCGATGGTCTTGTTTTGTTTCGTGTTGGGTCCCATGGGGATTCAATCAGCCTAAACCCTGGTGGTACTGACAATGTGTGGCCCGACTGTGTTGGTAGTGGTCTTCTTGGCACTCTACTTGCCGGATGACCACTCGTGTCATGCGTGTGTATTGAACCCGCTGAGTTTGGTGTAAACGAAAACAATGGTGGCATAGATTCCTTTGGAACTATTTGCCCCAACATATCCACTAGCTCTGGATCCTCTATAGGCATGTACCTTATTCCGCTCTCCTGTCAGTGAAACTATCTACTTGTTGGTAGTGAACTAGTGGTGCCTGATCGAAGGTTGAGAAGTAATCCTCAATCTTGACCACAAATCTATTGAATGGATCTAAGTAGATCTTTGCACCATAAGTATTGACCTTTACAAACTGTAGCTCAATATTAAAGTCTAAGGCAATACTCTCTGCTCTCTCGGAATTCATAATTGATCAATTGCAAAACCCCAACCTTTTACCTGATGGTCAAAGCGAGGCTCGGCAATTGCTCCTCTTTGTACTCCAATCCGTGCTCCAATCTTTGAAACCTGTAATCAAGTGTCTTCTTAGCAGTATCTGGCTTCTTTTGTGCTATGTGCACTACCACTAAAGTCAGTGCTTGTGATTGGTCCAACTCAAAGTCAAATGCGCAACAAAATCTGACAGTTTCTAGCGGTTCACGACAAATTGACTTGAGTTACTAAAATGCAGATATCTCACAATCTCGGAGGACTTTTGCGATGGTTGAGGTACCATTGGAACCCCGTCGTCTGGTACTACATGCCTATGAGGTCAGATTTCAAAAAATTTGCATGTGGCAAAAAGCGCGCTTTTTGGCCACGCTCAGATTTTTTTTTTGATTTTTTAAGCCTATGCTCCCTAGAGTCTGTATATGCACTTACAATGTGAAAAGAGTCACAAAGACTTGGTCAAACGGGCTATTTTTTGTCCGTTTCGCGACCAGACGACTAGTTTCACTAAAATGCCAATATCTTGCAATCCAGGAAGTGTTTTGCAGAGGTTAGGGTATCCTTGGAATCCTTGTGAGAAGCACTACCACCCAATATCTTCAGATGTCAGTTTTGAAGCAAGTGGCAAAAAGCGCGCTTTTTGCCACTTTCACCCTTTCAGATGAAAAGTGACTCCCAGCTGTAGCTATTGCCTTCTAGAGCATGCATGTGAAGTCTTTATGCAAAAATATTCAATTTTCATGTGTTTTCATGCAATTTCACTGAGTTGGCAGTTTCAGACTGTTTTCTGGCTCTTTGATGGTCTTCCAAGTGTTCAAATGCAATGAAACTTGGTAGGCAGGTGTTTTAGACCATGCCTAACATGCCTATACTTCAAAAAGTCAATTTGGTGAAAATGGCAAAAAGCACGCTTTTTGGCCAAGTGACAAATATTGCGCTTTTTGGCCAGGTGGCAAATATTGCGCTTTTTGCCACAGAGGTAAAACTGCACAAAAAATGGTGAAAGTTCTTGGATAGCTTCCCTTTATGCTGGCAAGGCCCTGTATGCAATAAAAATCATTGTGTGTGCATGCAATGCATCAAAAATCAAGTCCAGGGCGTTTTTGAGCGTCTTTTTGCCTTTATGGTTAAGCGGGCTTTGGATATGGTTTTTGATCCAATCCGCAGGTCCAATACGGCCTACTTACCCTACTCCTATTGCAGAAATGAAAACATAATACAAAAGTAAAACAAAAACTCTAAATGACGCAAAAAACGCATCACTAAAAAGCTTTCTAAATCCTAAGTAATCATGCAAGAACGTAATGTGGACAATGCAACTCAAATGTCACACTAACTCACATACACAAGCTCACACAATACTCCCAAGGCCCTGGGAAGCCCCCGACTCCTGGCTACCTCACCTACTCTAAATCTAAGAGGAAAAGACTCCGAACGAATCCGGAGGGACACTATCTAATCAAAGAAAAGGACATATAGATTCTCTAGCTTAGGTTGGCATTCCCCGGCAACGGCGCCAATGTTAGCGGCTCGCCACGACGGGCGATGTGGTATAGTTTACCGCGTACTAACATACTCTTGTCAATACATAGGGAAGCTACCTGACTAGTGCATGGAAGCTACGTAGAGTTGTCAGATCTACGGAATCTATAAGACTCAAGACAAGCACAAGGTCACAACTCTAATCACTAATCTCCAACTCAATCGGACGCTAACGACTCTCTTTGCCTAAAGCTAAAGTGCGCACACAAAGGTCAAGATCTATGCGGAACAGCACCAAACTTCATGCACACACTCAGGAGACACTAGGGAACACAATCGTGAAGTCAATTTCAGATTAGCACATGATTAGCGACTAATCACTTGATTAATCACTTAATCAAAAACTAATCAAAAACTAATTTTGGTTGATTGTAGACTGACTAGGAACTTGAGGGGAACACTCTAAAACAAACGGAAGCGAAATCGGACATCATTCAAGCGATCAACAACCAAATTAAGCTCGCTAATCTAGTTTTTTGGCAACGCTTAAACTGAACCGAAATTGCATTAAATTGTAGACAATAGGCAATGCAATCACTTACAATTGATTAGACTTGCAAAAGCAATGGAAATCGTCACGAAAATCAAGTTGAAATCGATGGAAAAAGAGTCGTACGCTTACAGCTTATCTTCTTCTTCTCTTTAATTAAAAGTCCTTTCACAAATTAAAGTTTTTGACCTTTATACTCACTTATGAGTGTCCGGCCAAACCTTTTTATAACTTGGATGCCCGCATGGCTCCGTCTACTCACCACTCATATCCTAGGCTGATTCTAATTAAGAATTACATCATTTAGGCGGTTTTTACACAAAGGAATTTGAATCCCGGGAATGCCGTCTTTTATCTGTTTTCCGTGTTTCTTGCATTCCTTGTCGTTGTTGACTTCACGGCATTGGACGCCGGCTCTTCTTAGCTCGAATCGACATTTGTCATGTGCCCTCGCACTCCAGGTCCACATATTTATGTTCCCAAAGCGTTCCCGCTTTTATCCACACTTTACCGTTTGTCGACTTTACTGTGCTTTATGCTTCTTCCGGGTTACCACATCTTCGTATTTGCCACTTTTGCTCATCAATCTACGTTCGGTTGACTAGTTGTTGACTAGGCATTGACCAAGTGTTGACCAAGCGTTGACCCGATGCAACAGTGATTCCCATGAAGCTCTGCCAGGGTGAAACCCTATAGACATGCTTGGAGTATGAAATGTGTGAGTTTTTTGTGGCTCTGGTGGCACTTTAGTTGCCATGAAACCACTTGTGGCATGCGTATGTGTGGAATCTGCTGGTTTGGATTTATGCACCCCACTAGGAGTCTTTGTAGTATCAATAAATGACACTTTTGGACCTCCTGGTTGAGACATAAATGGCGGTACGTCAAAAGAGAATATAGGAGGAACGAATGAATCATTTTTCTCCTCCTCTGCTATCCCTTTTCCCCTTTTTTTCCCAATTACTCGCCTACCCATGTAGGTAAAAGTTTCCACCTCTTCAGGCTCCAGATGTTTCCATTCTTGCCCAAACTTATCAAGGAATTCTACAAGCTCTTTATACCCTGGAAGCATGAGGACAAATACATATAGTATTATCTCCTCTGGTGGTCCAAAATCCAGTATTCTATCTTTAACATGGTAGAACTCCGTACCCGCATCTTCTCTCTTGTATAGGGCCTTGGAGTGATCATCAATCTTGACTTTTTTAACCAGTAAGGAATTTACTAGCTTACAGTCAGGATTGGAAGGGGTAGGAGGGACTTTATCACCAAAGTGCTTTCTTATAGGAATTTTCTGTCCCATTACGTCTACCACCTCTGGATCGTCTACTATTAAATACATCACACCGTCTTTTCCCATGTAATGAGTCTCTTGGAAACTCACTATGGGTGTGGGATCAAATTTGGAAAGGTGATCCTCAATCTTTACCATCGATCTTTTCAAGAGGTCCCTGTAGATCTTAGCCCCGTAGGTGTTATCCCTGACATAATTGAGAATGGCGTTAAACTCCATTTCAATTCCTGGGTTACTTAAACTCATACCGGATTCTGATTGAGGATCAGATTCTATGTCATTTTCTTGGTGTGTTGAGTAAGATGAAGTTCTAGTAGTGCTTTCTTGTGTTGAAGCTGTACTCCTTGCCACACTCCCTTCTACTTGTCCTGATCTCAATACAGTTCTTGATCTAAGGTTCATAAAGATAATTCAATCGACGCAAACCAAACCTGTTACCTTGAGTGCAAGGTACTGGGTTGGGTTTCTTTCCGCAATCCTTTGCATTCCAAATGAAAGCTTGCAAACTTAGAGTGGTGAGTAATACCTGACCTCACCTCTTGCTGCTCCCTTCAGGCAATCTTGTCAAAAACCAATTGGCACACAATCTGCTACCTATGTGTGAAATGATTTATGGTCTGTTTCTAGCGGTTTCAAAGGCTTTTTTTAGTGCTTAAGGCATATTTGGAATCCTTGTGACTAGCACTATCAAGCAATACCATCACTGGTCCAAATTTGTGTATATGGCAATAAGTGCGCTTATTGGCACTTGCACTTTTCAAGGTGAAAATGGCCTCTAGCACCTCCTAGTTGCCTAGCCCAATGATTATATCACTTAACCTTGCTCAAAATTTCCAGATTCAAGTCAAATTTGTCACTTTAGCAAAATCTGTCACTTGTGCACACTTGCCAAGTCAATTAGGTGACCCAAACTTTGTCCAAATGCCTTGAAATTTGGTGTGCACTATGTCCACACTATGTGCTTCAAGCCTATATACTCAGTTTGTCAAAATTGACCAAATGGCAATAAGCGCGCTTATTGCCATTGGCACTTCCTCATTTTTGGCAATTTAGCATATCCAAGTCAATTCTCTATGCTTCTAGGATGTATATATGCTATTACACTAGCTTTTTGGCTTTCAAAATTGATTATTTAAACCAAATGAAACATGCAGGCAATCTGTGCAGTATGTGGTCACTTCATGCACTTTTGGACTCGAAATGGTGTCAAAACTATGTATCTAGATCATCCAAGACATGAGCAATATGTATAGATGATCCAGATGCAATTTTGGTCTCATCTGCAAGAAGTGGCAATAAGCGCGCTTATTGGCAGATGACTTAGATTTGACTTCTGATTTCACAGTTTTGTTCCTTGGGTGCCCAATAGTGTATGTATCCAATATCTCAGCTTTTTGTCTGCTAAATTCACTCAATTTTGCAAATTAACCTGCCAATTTTAGTGCATCACACTTTATCACTTGAATGCAGTGCAAATCAACTCTAAATTGAGGTGACTACCACATATATGAAGTGTATATAACCCTAAATATGCCCACACACCCTTTTTGACCCAATCTAGAGCAGGTGCCACAGAGTATGCAGACAACTTTTTTGAGCATAAAAACTTCAGGGCATCTTCAATACATGTTCAATTAGTGATTTATGCAATAAAATTCAATGTGTGGATAGTGGTGCTCTCAATTGTAAGCTGGAGCTTACTTGACGGTTTTTAGGCTTTTTATGGCCAATCGGTCCCTGGGTATGGTTTTTAACCCAAACCGCGACTCCACATAAGCCTATTACCCTACTCCTAATGTAGAAATTAATCAAACATCAAAAAGAACAAATGAAATCAGATGAGGACTCAATTGAGTAAACTCTGAAATCCATTTTTACACTTTCTTAATATTCCTAGATGTAATGCGGACAAAACAAACTTTACTTTGCTTTTAACTCACATACACAAGCTTCCCTAGTCCTAACAAGGCCCTTGGTCGTCCCCAACGCCTGGCTACCCTCGAGAGCCTAGAGATCCCCGTCTCTACCTCTCCTACTCTAATCTAAATGAAAAAGAACTTTGAATGAATCCGGAGTGCCACACAATTTCTAGAGATGACACTATAGATTCTCTAGCCTAGGTTGCATTCCCCGGCAACAACGGCGCCAATGTTAGCAGGTCGCTGTGACAGATGAAATAGCATAGGTTGCTACGTACTAACACAAATTGTCAATATGCAGGGAAGCTACCCGGCTAGTGCATGGAAATGTCATAGGCTTGTCAGGCGCTATGGAATCTCTAGGACATAAGACAACTACAGCTTTTGAGTCTAAAAGCTTATTTACTCTTGATTATTCGTTAATTGCTCTATTAGCCTAAAGCTAAAAGCTGACACACAAAGGTCATTTCCTTAGCAGAACAGCATGAAATTGCACACATATAATCACCAGACTATAAGGGTTGCAACCATATCTTCAATTTTTGATTCGGAAGTGAGTAGTGACTAATTACTTGATTAAACAACTAATTATACACTAATCCTAAACTGAATTCTATGGATTGGAATCTATCTAGAATCACGTAGGGATCATTCTCCAACAATCAGACATAAAAATAGACTTAATTTGACCACTCAAATCACTTAATTAAGCATACTAATCAAGTGCTGACACAGTGAACAAATTGACAGTTTAATACATCAAATTGAAGAGTAAGAACAATGCAATCCATTGTTGATTGATTGAACAGCAAAATCACTTACAATAGTCACGAAATTCGCAGATAAAATCAGGAAAAATGAGCTTCAAAAGAACTCGTTGGCTGTAGCTTATCTTCTCTTAAAAATTGGTCCCTACTTCCTCACATTTTTGGCCTTTATACTATTTTACAATTGTCCGGCCAAAAGTTACAACTTGGACGCCTTGTAGGCTCCTTCAGACTCACAACTAACTACCTAGGATAATTCTAACAGATTACATCATTGGGCAGTGAATTTACATTAAGATGATACAAAAATCTGTGAGGGCTATCCACTTTTTAAGCGTCCTGGTTGCCATCGCAACAGTGCAAGTGCTTGGATCATTATCCCTATTTCTGGGAGGGATTGTTCCTTGTTGTTTGCACAGTAATACGTTAGGATGCCCACTTTTAGGTGGTCTATTCTTATTCCAATAGCTTTGGAATATGGATAGAAGCCATTCTCAAGGGGTTTAGAAGGTGCAAGTGGTTGGATCATTATCCCTATTGTTGGGATGGATTGATCCTTATTGTTTGCACAGTACTACGGTAGGATGCCCGCTTATGGGTGGTCTATTCTTATTCCAATTGGTTTGAAATATGGATAGAAGCCATTCTCAAGAGGTTTAGAAGGTGCAAGTGCTTGGATCATTATCTCTATTTTGCTAGATTGGATTGGTCCTTGTTAATTGCATAGTACTATATTAGAATGCCCACTTTTGGGTGATCTATAGAAGCCATCCTCAAAGGGTTTAGAAGGTACAAGTGCTTGGATCATTATCCCTATTGCTGGGATAAATTGGTTCTTGTTTTTTGCACAGTACTACATTAAGATGCCTACTTTTGGGTGGTCTATTCTTATTCCAACTAGTTTGGAATATGGATAGAAGACATTCTCAAGGGCTTTAGAAGGTGCAAGTGCTTGGATCATTATCCCTATGGGTGGGATGGACTAGCCCTTGTTCTCTTTACCATTATGCTTTTTTTATCTACATATAGTTTTCCTTTTCTTGGGTGGTCTATCCTCTTACCATTCGGTTTGGTGGATAGAAGCCATTCTTGAAGGGCATTTAGGATGGTGCTAGTGCTTGAATCATTATACCTATTATTGGGATGGCTTGATCCTTGTTCTTTATAATGATATGCATGAATGTACTTGCTTCATTAATTAGAATAAGAATTGATATCATGGAAATGTATTAAAGTAGTTATTGTGGATAGGTCATAAGTCTAACAGTAATGTCAAATGACACTGGCAATGTTTCAAGTCAAGTTAAAACTGTTGATGGAGTGGGAACAAGTCAGGCTTCTACAAAGAAGGGTGGTAAGAATCCTAGACGGCTTGAATGGCAATCTGCCACCAATATGGGTAGACATATTGATTGGAAATGCAATATATATGGGAAAGAAAACTCAGGGGGGGCTCCATGTATTAGAGATCACATTATCGGTGGCAATGGAAGAGCATGCAGGGGTAAATGCAAAGGACCGGGTGAAGATGAGGCTGCTAGATAGCTAAAGGCATTGCTAGAGAAGATATTAGGAAAGAAACGACCAAGGATGTCTTCGACAAGGTGTCAAACTCCAGGTACTATGCATTCAAATACAATAGTGATGATAGAGCAAACTCAAGTTTTAAGACTGGGTGTGTCCCTCAAATTGCAATATTGTTCTACAAGAATTAAACATGTTAATTTAGTTAATAGCTTTTGTGCCACTGCATTAGAAGAGGCACAGTTGTCATTGGCCAAAGCCATATATTTCACAAGGGGGTCATTGTAGTGAATCGTGATCGATGGAAAATAGCGTGGAAACAAATGGGAGAATATGGAGTTGGATTTACACCTCAACATATCACCACATGAGAAATCAGTTATTGGACAAGTGTCATGAAAGCATCTAAGAGAATTTTCAAAGGTTAATAATTAATATCATAGATCAATCTAGTTGCACAATTGTCAGTGATGGGTGGTCAAATCAGCAATGACCTTTGATAAATGTCATGCTTGCTTGCCCTCATGGAGAGTGTTTTATTAAGGCAGTGGATAGCTTAGGGGAGATTAAGTCTGGCTCTTATATTGCTTTAGTTATCAATGAGGTTATTATATAAGTGGGGGTGAGTAATGTGCTTCAAGTAGTAATGGATAATGCCAAGAACTGCAGAGCAACACGAAGAATCTTAGAGCAATGTTATCACTTTATACATTTGGATATAACACTCATAGTTTGAACTTGGTATTGCAAGATTGGTACAAAAGTAGCAACATGGAATGGTTCACAGAAATCATAGACAATGCTCACAGAGTGGTAAAGTTTATTCTAAAACGTCAAAGGCTATTAGATATGTATCAGCAGAAGATGTCTACCATGTTGAAACTTCCTTGTGAAACTAGATTTTGCACAAACTTTTCCATGGTGGAGTCTTTGCTACAGAATAAGAATACAGTATCGGAGACATTTGTATGTGCTCCTTTTTCAGAGTGGGAAGTGACTCAAACCACCACTATAAAGGAAAAGATGATGAGATTAAGAGATCTTATAGCATATTATCACTTTTGGGATGGGATTGGGGATGCCTACCATGTCATGATGCCCATCCTGCTTGCCTTGTGACAACTAGATTCTAGGCTACCAAATATTGGAAAGGTGTGGATGGCTATTATGCTATTTCTTTCTTTTGCACTTCTCCAGAAACTCTTGGCTCAAGAGCCTTATAGGCCTTGGGAGTGGGACTATGGTAGAGTGATGCTGTAATAAAAAATCAATTTTGTACTGCAAAAAATATTTAATACATCATCAAAATACCTTGTGGTACTTACACTAGAAAATTGCAAGTTACCTAAGCTATTATGCTATTTCTTTCTCTTGCACTTCTCCCTCTCCCCACAGAAACTCTTGGCTCGAGAGCCTTGTAGGCCTTCGGAGTGGGACTATGGTAGAGTGATGCTATAATAAAAAATCAATTTTGTATTGCAAAAAATATTTAATACATCATTAAAATACCTTGTGGCACTTATAATAGAAAATTACAAGTTACATAAGCTATTATGCTATTTCTTTCTCTTGCACTTCTCCCTCTTCCGGAAGAAACTCTTGGCTCAAGAGCCTTGTAGGCCTTAGGAGGGGACTATGGTAGAGTGATGTTGTAATAAAAAATCAATTTTGTACTACAAAAAATATTTAATACATCATTAAAATACCTTCCGGCTCTGCTCCCTCTTCGCAAAGAAACAATTGCACTTTTAATATAGTTTGAATGTGAGTGCTTGTGATAGTTGCAGATTACAGAATTAACTGCATTCAAATAAACTCACATTGGAAAGTCTTTACAATGAGAAGTTAAGGATTCCCATTACACCTCTAGCCTCTCTATCTTGAGCTTCTATTAGCCTCTTGTATTCAGATGTCATCTTAAACATAGTATATAAATTTGTAGCTATATCACATGAGCATATCGTGCACTTTAAGTTGTTCATTATTTGTTGGATCAAGCATGCTATGTGGTACATGTGGCCACATGGAAGGACATAGTGTCCACTCTACTCATGGAAATAAGAAGTACATATAGGGCAAGGTCCTCCATGCATAGGATGCACAGTGGGTGCTTGAATAGTATTAGGGTGATCAATACATGTGCTGACATGTCTTGAAAGCTATTCTTCCATTTGACATAGCTGTTGAGTCTGCACTTTGATCTCCCGTTTTGCAAGTCTCAAGACAAAGACGACACTTCAAGATTGACATGCTGAGCTTGAGAGGCTTGTACTAGCTAAGTTTGTAACTTCTCTTTAGCAATGTGCACTTTGCACGATGCTCCTTCAAGCGCCAACCACAACTCCTCCGTAGTGACTGTGATACTTATGCTTTCGATGTCTTCAATCAACAATTAGGTGAGGAGGCCTTGAGCTGAAATCCACTAGTCGTCTGAGGAGATAGTGGCAATAAATCCTTTTTGCAAACCAGAATGGACAATCCTTGTGGTGCATTGGTTGGACCATCACATCCAGATATATCCTCTGCCTTGCTCAAGACATCTAGATGTGAGCATTGACTTAGCTTCAAGCAGCCCTTCTTGATGTTGTCTTCATGCACACCTCTCCATATGGATTTTACCACATCCCTATTGACAAGTAGATTGACCTCTTTCCATTGTATGCAAAGGGGATTAGCCCACTCCGAAGTTTGAGTTGCAATATGAGCTGTGTCATTTACTCCTAGGCCTTGGACCATTGCAAGTAGATGCTCATATGCACGACGAGAGCTCTTTCATGGCTATCTGCCATCACTATTGATTACAATCTAGATTTTGTACTTATCAAAAATTAAAGAAATTGGAATACTTAACCATCAAAAAGAAGAAAGTTGTTGCCTTCTTGTTTGGCCACCACTATTGCCAATGTGGCTGGATACGGTACGATCTCCTTGAGATCTCCCAATGCACCTCCATCAAAATATGAAAAAACTAGGAGCCATGGGTACTTCCAAGTATGAGCAATGGGTCTCACAATACCCAGATGCATGATATCAAAACTGCTTTCCTAGCCAAATGATTTGAATTGAGAGCAAGGTTGGCCCTTAAAGACCTTGCAATCAATATGAAGTCTGGCAAGAAGGATATGCCATCTATGCGGCATGTAGACATAGTGCCATATGACCTAGAGCCTAGCTTCTTGATAATATGTATAGACTCATTAGATATCCTCAATGTAATGAAGTAACTTGAGTTGAGCACACTTCTTTGCATTGGAGTCTGAGAGGCATCATCTACATGGGCAGATGTGGGAACTACAGAGGAGGCCCCTTCATTTGCCTTCACCTATTTAATTTTCATTTTCTTAGAAAACACAAACTGGCTATATCAATAAACTTAGCCTGTTTGGAATTTTCTTTCTCAGATAACCAAAGATGGCATGTTAATATCTGTAAGACAGTCTTCTTTCAAGTCTGTTGCACACTTGACTATATTACCAATGAGACTAATGATGAGGTTTTTGATGGAGGGGGCATCTGCTTGAGGGTATTTCTCTATAGTAGAGCTAACCATCTTGTCTATCAATTGATTCTTCTTTGCCTCATTACCAGTAAACTTTTGGATGTCTTCCAAAGCTAAGGCCGAGACAACAGATTCCATAACTATACACATGCGTGTCCAAATTCCTTACTTAGTGACATTGTGTGCTTGCAATTGTTAGTATGAAAAAAACTATCAGAACCCCCTATTTCAAAACCCTACAATCTAAAAAAACTTACTTCAGGATGCTATGGATTACAGTTGTCTTTTGAAACATAAAAAATAATTAGACATAAGCACATGTCTATGCATTTTCAACAATAGATAGTTGAATAGCATAGCCTCCTATCAAAGTCTAAGCACAATTACATGCTATCAAACAAGGAATGCACCTTTTGTATGATCAACAATAGCTAGTCGAGTAATACAACCGTCTATTGAAGACCATACAAAAAGACGTACCATAATGCAAGACATAAACTACATGTTTGTTCAATAGTAGGGAGTTGAGTAGTACAACCCCCTACCAAAGCTCAAACATGAAGCCATGCATAAAACAAAAAACATTTTGAGGTATCTTTTTAAAAATTTAGAAGAGTTTCGACTTGGTTTGGCAACAAAACCTAGTTGAGCAGTACAACCATGTTTTGAGTCCTTCCTAATAGAAAAACTTATCACAAAGTTTCACCCATTCTCTCTCAACAACACCTAATCAAATAATACAACCGTGTGTTGAAGATAGATGATGGTTAACACTATCAAACGGTTAGGAATTTAGGATAACACAATAACATCTAGTCGAGTAATACGACCACATGTCGAGGCGCACCCTAAACCCTAAGAAGAAAAACAAGGATTTTACACAACAATATCTAGTCGAGTAATACGACCGTATATTGAGGTGTACCCTAAGAAGAAAACAAGGATTACACAACAACATCTAGTTGAATAATACGACCGCATGTCAAACTTCTTATGGCCAACCTTGTTGAGGTAGTTGAGTTGCCAGCTTTTTGGGTAGTAAAAAATGGGGGCGTAAAATACAGCACCACCAAGGATTGATCACATTCTAGTTAGGATGGGGGTCCCTTGGTACTAGTCCCCTCACCATGGTTGATGGTAGTGGGCATCGAGTTTCCAGATAGCTCGACTATTTTTTGATTTTCTTAGAGAGTGGGCAAGAAAGGATCACACCTAGTTTTAAGGTTGGAGGTCCCTTGGAATAAAGCATTGTAAATATACTTTCAAGTATACATTTTAAATTTCTAGATATATGCATTCTTTAATACAATGCTTTTCTCTATCTGCCACTTGTTTGAAGGACTGTTTTAACAAACGATGTAATGAAAATAACCTAAAGGAACATTGTGTTTTAAATGTATAAACAATGTGGTAGTAATTAGAAAACCCATGACCGGGTGCATGCGAGGTGGAAAGTGGGAGCTTGGCTGCCTTGACGACACCTTTCTAATGGATGGGTGGACTTGATTGGTCGGATAGCTTTCCAATGATCTTAACATAAGAGGATTAGCTTAAGATTCTCACCTTAGGGGATAATATAATTCATTGAGCCTTGGGGAACTGGGAATTGTACCCTAAACCAAGGGTGTTCCAAGATGGGAACAACATCGGCAAACAAGAAAGAAGAAAAGATCTATGCAGAGATGGGAGCGGAGAAGCAGCAAAGTCGGCAGTTAATTTTTAATTTCCCGCCAAAATATTTTTAGAAAACCCGCCAATGTAATAATTATTTCCCGCACAGATTGTAATACCTTTTTGACCGCCAATGTAATAAATGGGACTGCGTGCCTCCAAGTTGTAATGTCAAGAGCTCACTAGTTCTTAGAATTTTTAAACAGCCTAGAGTATATAAGTGAAAACTTATGTTTTTTAGAGGATCCCCAAACTTATCACAGAAACTAGTGGAGCTCTACAAAGAGAAGAGAAGCTTCTTGCGGCACTCCCTATGAGCATGTAATCTCTCCTTTCTCTATTCTAATGCAAAGAAATGGTTTTGCTCGTTCTATTGTGTTGATTTCAAATGTCTAATCATTGATTTTGAGTGAGATTTGAGTAGACATTGTGTGTGTGTGTTTAGGTTAAAGAGAGTGTGTGTGCTTGATTAATCTGTGATTAGCATTTGTTTGATGTTGGATAATGCTTCAATGGTGTAGTCTTATTACACTCTAGGCATTGGTAGCTCTGATTTCACGTATGCAAGAGAGAAAGCATTTCTCTCTAGTGTGTGTATATATGAAGCTTTCCATTGGAATGCTTGTCGTCATTAGGTGAATACACTAGTCAATACACTCCCTCTCCTTGTGTGCACACTAATTACATCAATAGAAAGGATTTGTCCAATTGCAAGAATAGGTGTGTGTGTGTGTGTGTGTGTGTGTGTGTGTGTGTGTGTGTGTGTGTGTGTGTGTGTGTGTGTGTGTGCGATTAGCATAGTTCTCTTCATGATCCAAGTGCATACCGTGAGCTTGACACACTCACGTAGCCTCCGTGCACTAGTCGGGTCACTTCTCTCGCATTGACATATTTATGTTAGTGTGTGTGAGCTCTGCTATAGACGTCCATTGCAACAGATCGCTAACATTAGCACCGTTGCTAGGGAAGTAGTTCCTAGATTAGAGCATTCACTTAGGGTATTCTATTAGCGTGATAGGTGAGGGTATCACCATTATCATTTAGAGTAGTAGAGAGATTAGAACGGGGATTCCAAGGTTCTCGAGGGTAGCTAGGAGGTTGGGAACTACCTAGGATCGTCTTTTAGGTTTAGAGGTGTGAGTTGGATGATGGTTTGAGTGTGGGATATTCATATCCATTCTACTTGATACTATTGCATTGCATTTAGGATTAGGACCTTGTGTGAGCTCTTTGGAGCAATTTTTCTGTTATTTACTTTTGTGCGTTTTTTATTGTTTTAGAGTTTTTGGTAGGAATTTAGTTGTTTTTTCATTAGGATAGATGTATATTATTGCTTGTTAGGAGTAGGGTAAGTAGAAAGTGCTTGTCTAATCGTCGAAAAACCATTTATATGCAAATTGCCAAAAAACCTATTTTCATGCCATATGATGTTTGCATGCATTTGAGTACTCCATACTTGTGAGAATTTGGTGATTTATGCATATTTGGAACCTAGAGACCAAGGGAAACCCAGGGGTATCATCAAAAGTACAGTAGGTGCATTTTCAGACCAGACATCCAGAAACGCGTTTCTAGATCAGGTGCTTAGAAATTGACCAAACTTGCATCAAGCCTAGCTGACATATCAAGGGTACCATAGCAATTTCAGCATAATTTTCCTTTGATTTTAAGGCCCAAAACTGCATAAAATGTGAAAAAATGACAAACTTGGAACTAGGGTGAAAATCTTCATTTACATGGGTAAAGATTGTGATTTTGTATCAAAATTGGCATATTAGAGTAGCTGTGACTAAGCCCCACTCTATCCTTGTGCCACTTTTGCCAAAAATTATCAGTCATCCAAAAACGCGTTTCTAGAGAAGTAGGCCCAAATGAAGTGAAAAGTGACATTCAACATCATACACCTCATTTATAGTGTATATATAGCTCAACTTTCAAGTTTGATTTCAAAATTGACAAATTCATCACATAGGTCTAGTTCAATTCTGTGACAAAATTGCTAAGTTTGGCTTATAGATCACTGACAAAGTCATCCAAATTATAGAAAAAGTATAGATATAGTATGTATACATCATAAAAAATCATTTGCCACCCAAAAAGTGTCAAAAAGTGACAGTCATCTAGAAACGCGTTTCTGGAGAAAACCACCTTCTGCTTATGAAATTGTAAAAGTGAGTTGGCACATGTCATTTTTATAATGTATATAGCCTAACTACCAAGTTTCATGTCATTTGGACAAATCTAGGTCGTAGCAATAGTACAAGTCTGCAATAGATACAGAGTGTTTTGGGTATAAACAAGCTGGCATGACCACCTCCAAATCATGCTGGAATTTTACTAATGGTGTCTAGGCATCATATGTAAGCTTCCTATCACATTAGATGTGAAAAAACTCACAGTCATCTAGAAACGCGTTTCTAGAGAAAGTGCCCCTACAAAGGTTAGAATCAGGCACAGTGACTTAAGTGAGGTTAGGAAGGGTAGCTTTGAGCTCAAAAGTGAAGTCAATTGCTAAATTTGGTCTAAGTGAGCAAAAATTGAAAACTTTAGGGCTCCTTTGGCAGGAATTTGAAAGTGAGAACAAGCACTAAGAGCATTGGAGTTGTCGGCTTCAATCTAATTAGTTAGGTGATCACTCTCTAAGATTCATTTGCATTTGATATTTAGCTAAAGCTCTATGCATTTTAGGTCGGGAACATACTATAGATCAGGCAATCAAAGCATGGTAGACGGAAGAAGTCGGGCATCCACACAAGAAAGCATCACTAGGACTCAAGAAGTCGGGCATCCACACAAGAAAGCATCACTAGGACTCAAAGCCAGGGCACCCATCTCGTCGAGGAATCTTTCCTTGATTATTTGTTTGAGTCTAGCATGGATACCAACTCTTCTTTCTGCTCCCCATCTCACGGAGTAGATCTTGAATACGACGGAAGGCTAAGATATCATGCGGAAAATACTTACGGTGCAAAGATCTACAAGGATTTCCTTGGTAGATATGCGGTCAATATCGAGGATCATTTCTTGGACTTTGATCTTGCACCATGGGTAAATTTCCAAGTGGATAGATACATGGGAAGAGATGCAGACATGTATCTCATAGTCGAAAACCCTGAAATAGTTGATAACTTGGGTAATATAGTGCCAGAAGGGTTTGCGGTAGTAGAAGAGCATTCGTCGATGCCAGGCCAACCAGGTTTTGTATTGGTAAACTCAATTGGGACTCGACGAGCTCTAATCGACGATACCACTAAAGCCTTGTACAGACGAGAAGATACGGGCTCGGATTTCTACTATATTCATGATTCCCCACCAAGATATAGCCTCTCGGAAGATAATAACTTGTATGTCTTCATGAACACATTGACCAATGAGCCAGTGCCGATTTTGTTCCTTGACAAATATGGCTTAGAATGGAAGTTAATGTTGGAGAGTGAAGTGAGAGGGATCACTGCACAAGGGGTTCCGATTATAAGGCCACAAATGGCAACTAGCTTGGCTGAATGGGGATTGAAGTACCAGTCACCAATACACTTCCAAACATCAGTCGCCAATACAATTCCAAACATAATGGGTGACACGGTAAAACTAAAATGCAAACCAGTGCCTCTCAACAAGGTAGTAGACTATTGTGAAGGAGAGGACGGCAACACCACGATTCCTGTAAAATTCAACGGGCAATGCACGCTAGCTATCCTAGATAGTGGAGCAGGTGTGGTCATCGCCACAAAAAAGATATGGGAATCCTGGGAAAAACCAGCAATTAGTAGACGGATACATTGAAAGACCCATAGGACTACTTGAAAAAGTGGTTGTCATGTCATGCGGTGTAGAATATGAGCACACATTTGCAATCGTAGATTTTGGAAAGGATCCAAACTATGATATCATCCTTGGACGTCCATTCATGAGACAGCTCAAGATAATTCAGGATTGAGGATTCTACTATATCTACCTTCACCACAACAAGAGGCCATTATACGCATAAATCTATCGGATCACTCCTATAGAGATGTGGCGAGAACCCTGTGGAAGATTTTGAATCTGCTATTAGCTTCAAACAAGTCGACGAGACCATCCTGGGTATTTTCAAATTCAAACATTTGGATGTGCGGGGCTTTCGATGGAGAGGAATTGGAAAAAGAATATCCTTTTGAGGACAAAGCCTATGTACCAGAGCCATTTCCAAATGAAAAATTTGAACCAGACGCATGGAGGGACGTGTTAGCAACAGTGGATGTGTGAGTAAAGGAGAAAACCCCTATAGTCTTTTGTGAGATGAAGAGGGTTACGACATCATCCCTATCCACATATGATAACTGCCCTGCGTGAGACGATGAAAGATGAGGACAATGAAGAAGATTGCAGTGGAAAAAAGCAAGCCGAGAAAGTCATTTGTGACTTTAATAAGCTGCAAATCCGTGACGAGGTCTCAATAAATGATCGAAGTTTTGAAGAAACAAAAGAGGACAAAGATAAGGAGAGTGCAGTAAAAGAAGATGATCCTGAGGGTCAACAATTCAACGACGCATCAGACAAAAGATTCATCTAGTGAACCCAAACTTGAAAAGAAATCCAAAAAGAAACAAAACATAGACCAAATTAGAGCAAAAAACAAAGTTCAATGAGTGCAAATGACAGCTCAAGGAAGTATGGACCACAGAGATGGAAAGTGAAGAGACTGATAGGGATGCTAGCAGTGTACCATCACGTTTCAAAAAGTAAACTGTACAAGATCAAAAAATAGTGGTTCAGCAACCCATCAGAACTGCACAGAAACCTGGGGAATCGTACGATGGCCCGGAGGATGCAAAGAAGATCAATCTAGCTAACAAAGAACAAGAGCCTAAACCAGCATATATAGCCACTGATCTAGATCCCGAAGAAGAGGAACTATTGATCAACACATTGAAGGAATACAAGGATGTATTTGCCTGGTCTTATAAAGATTTGAAGGGTGTGGATCCGCAAATTTGCCAACACACCATTCCGATGAAAGAAGATGCGAAGCCAAGCAGACAACGTCCGTATACCTATAATGATACATTTGCCAAAAAGATCAAGGAGGAGATAGACAAGCTCTTGGAAGCAGAGTTTATCTATGAGATAGAACACACAGACTGGGTGTCACCCACTGTGGTAGTCCCCAAGAAAAATGGTAAGTTGAGAGTGTACATCAATCTCAAAAAGGTAAACGCTACGACCATTTGCGATAACTATCCCCTACCAATCACAGACCATGTGATAGAAAGGGTGGCAGAAAAAGCGGCTTACAGTTTTTTGGACGGCTTTTCTAGCTACAATCACGTCTCAATTGATCCCAAGGATCAACATAAGACAACTATTGCAATGGAATGGGGCATATTTGCCTATTGAGTCATGCCTTTTGGTTTGACCAATGCGCCAGCCATGTTCCAAAGACTAATGAGTCACGCATTCAGAGAATACCTACGAGATTTCTTGGAGGTATATATGGATGATCTGTGCATTCATTCCAACAAATGAGGCCAGCATATAGCACACATAAAGCTGATCTTTGAGAAGTGTAGGTTGTATAGGATCTGCCTAAACCTTGAAAAATGCGTATTCATGGTCAGACAAGGCAAAATATTGGGGCACATAGTGTCCAAAAACTAGATTAGCACAGACTTTGAAAAGATCAAGGTCATTATTGAGCTACCGAGGCCAAAAATGCAAAACAAGTACAGGGCTTCATGGGACACTATGGATATTATTGTAAGTTTATCTACATGTATGCGGTGATAGCGCGACCCTTGTATGGTTTAATCACTGTGTTTATATGGACGGAGGAATGTGAGGAATCTTTCAACATATTGAAGGATCGCCTAACCTCTGCACCTATCCTCAAGTCTCTGGACTAGAGTGTGGTATTCCATGTGCACATTGATGCTTCAAATTTTGCGATAGGAGCCATTTTAGCTCAACCTGGTGAGAAAAAATATGGACTTTCCAATCTCCTATGCTTATTGACAGTTGAATAATGCGGAGAAAAATTATACTACCACCAAGCATGAAGGACTTGGCATGATCTATGCTGTCAAGAAATTCTGCCATTATTTGTTGGCTAATCAATTTGTTTTCTTTACTAATCACCAAGCACTTTTATACTTGGTAAATAAACCCTACAGTACGGGATGTATAGTAAGATGGTTCATCCTCTTACTTTAGATTGACTTCACGGTTGTGATAAAGAAAGGCACCACTCATCAACGCACAGACCATTTGTCTCGCTTAGTGACACGAGAGCCTTGAAAAGGGGTAGACGATGATTTACCGGATGCATATCTGTTGAACATCGAAATGATCCCTAAATGGAGCGAACAATATGTACCATTGATGACGATTGGTCAATTAGAAGTTCCATTACCAATCACAGACAGACGAGGTATGGTTCAAGGATTGGCATCCTTAACCATGCTTGCCAGAAGATTGTATCATCTTGGGCTAGATGGGGTTCTATGCTTATGTATTGAACCATATGAGAAACCTCATTATTTGCACTAACAACACATCACGGTAGGGGGAATACACATGGCGGGTAATCAGACAATGAAAAGAGTACTATGGGCAGGAGTCTGGTGGCCAACACTAAGGACTAAAATCTATAGTTATGTGAGAAATTGCCCAGACTGTCAAAAGAGACCTCCCTATCCACACGCAACGCTGTTTCAAGTTTCAATAGCCCCAAAATGGAGTCAGTACATTATCAAGTATCTCACAAAGCGCTTATTGCCAGAAAACATAAGCAAAGCTTGACAAAAAGCCATTGAACATGAAGCAAATGACTATGAATTGATTGCAAATCAACTCTATAAGAGAGGTAAGGACAAACAACTACGGTTGTGTGTCACACAGGCTGAATACATACGAGTGCTTGATCAAGCTCATGCAGGATTATCAGGAGGACATTTCTCGGCAGACACGATAGCAAAAGCCATAATGACTGCTAGATTATGGTGGCCTACTCTGTTTCAAGATGCTAAGGAGTTTCTCAAGAGATGTAGGATTGTCAGCGCAGAAAGGTGCCTATTCGTAGAGATAACATGCCATTATGTACTATGATGGGAGCCAGAGCTTTTGCAAAATGGGGCATAGATTTTGTTGGGCCTATAAACCCACCAGCGCATCGCACGAGTGCACAATATATTATTGTTGCCACTGATTATTTGACCAAATAGGTAGAAGCAAAAGCCACGCCTAAGAATGACGCAAGGACGACAGATTGTTTTCTCTATGAGAAAAACTTCACTAGATACGGCTTACCCATAGAAATTGTAAGTGATAGGGGTACACACTTCTTGAACGATGTAATCCACTATCTTCTCGATGAGTTTATGGTGGTACACAAGAAATCAGCCCCTTATCACCCACAAGCCAACGGATAAGCCGAGAGCACAAACAAGATTCTATGCATGGTGCTCACCAAAATTGTTGGGAATTCACGAACGGATTCAGAGCTTAAGCTAAATTCGGCTCTATGGGCATATCGTGTGGCTTTCAAAACAGCTATAGGTACTACCCCATACAACCTAGTGTTTGGATTAGATACAATATTACCAATGTAATTTCTTATTCCTACACTAAGGGTTGCCCAAGAATTGGGCTAGACAAGCCGCGAGCTCTCCAATCGCATAACGGAGCTAGAACAACTAGATGAATTCAGGTTATGCTCTATTGCGGCCATGTATGCACACAAAAGGCGACTAAAGAAATTCCACGATGTACATATTATCAACAAGGAATTTTAAAAAGGAGATTTAGTCCTCGCATACACGCTCAAACAACATACGTCTAAGTTAAAAAAGAGAGGAATGGGACCATTTATTATCCATGAGTTGTCCGCAAGTGGAGCAGTACACCTAGCAACACTGGCGAATTGGATAAGTGACTGATTGAAAAAATTCCACAAACCTCTTAGACTTGAGCTTTTGGTTAGGCTTCAGGCAGCCAAAACACGCAAGCAAAGACTAGAAGAAACAAAGAGAGAGGCTCAGGCCGAAGCTAAGGCAAGAGCTCTAAAGATATGACAAAGACAATTCCAAGTATTAACGGATTTAAAGTCTTCAAAAAAGATTAAAATCTATCAACTAATGGGCTGTGATGGTGAAGACTTTCAAGTCACACCACAGGTCATAGTCTATGTGGGTCAAGAATGACTATTGACATATGCTTTAGTTGACTCAGAGGCAGATTTGAACACCTTAAGCTACGACACTTGGCAGTCTCTTGAAAACAAACCAGCACTTGAGACCACAAACATAACATTGACTACATACATGGACGGCAAAAAGGGCAGCATTGGTTACTTTAATATTGATATTTTCATTGATAAAACTAACTTGTGCCATAGATTCTATGTCATGAAGCTAAGAAAAATGAACACACCAGTGATTCTGGGAACACTATGGCAAAGGAAGTACAATGCACGCCACAATTGGAAGAAAGACGGAGTAGAATTTGAGATTGATGGAGCTCTCAGATTTGAATAATTCATCTCTAGTGACCATTATACACATTAGGGGAAGGATGGAGTCTAAAGGGGCCACTTTATTTGGATGTTTAAGACATTGACCCTTTTGGATTTAGAAACTAATCCAAGATTCTTTTCTAAAGTAGAATAGGTAAAAACGGCTATATTATTTGAATTCAAAATTTCCTTCCAAAATTGAATTTGAAATCTAGCAAGAAAAATCATATCATGTAACATATCTATGGAAAGGTCTCGAGAAGTAGATTCCAGATCTATAATCTCTGCAAAATTTTGAGCTTGCATGTAGAAGTTATGGAGGTCCAAAAATTGAGAAACTTTCCCCCCTTCTTTTTAGGGAGAAAAAGTACACAAGGAATCTTTTCAAGAATCTTTTCACCCCTCTTATAAACCCAACATTCTTGTGCACATGGCACCTACCTATTTGCCTATTTCTTAATCACCTCAATTAGCCCATGGCAAATAAAGTGGCCCCTTTAGACCCCATCCTTCTTCTAATGGATGAATCAGATACTGAAGAAATGGATATAATGCCAGCACAAGTAGAATTGACAGAAGAAGGACATACAATCTCAACAACACCATCCTTACCCTCCAATTACGACGCCAATAACCATGCCAACCGAGTTAACAAAATAGGTAGAAGAAAGCAATAACATGAGCCATGAAAAAATAGAAGAAATTTGGATTCCAAAAGCGCTTGTCAAGGCTCAACAAGAAACCAAATCTTTGTGGATATCACAAACATGAGAAGTATCCAGAACAGTGGCCAGGCTATTTGGATTCCACGCAAACTCAAAACACGCAACAAGGACTCAAGCAAATATGGATCCCAAAATGGTTAGCCCCTATGCAAACAACCACACCAAATGCAGAAACGACAACCAGACAACAAAGAAAGGCGGCACACAAGAAGAAAGCTGATAAAATCCTACGTATAAGACACTGGGTAAAGAAAGATATCCTGCAGGCACAAGGATACTATACTGGAAATACACATATATGGCTACCTACGCAGCCGATAACTGAAGAAGTAGTTACCTTGCAAGCCAGGCAAAACAAGCAAACCAAGGTCAAGAACATTCGACATGAATGGCATCCAAAACACGCCATTCAACAGAGCAAAACTGACAAACAAAGCAATATGGCACACAAAGAAGTATGGCAACTGAAACAAACAACCACAATAACAATCAAAGGAGCCAAATCGCCAACTACAGGATGATCTACAACAATCAAACCCACTACGAAGGCCACATGGCAAGAAAAAGGAAAATGGATCCCCCGCTCTAATTTGCTATCCACACGGGCATCCATTGATCAAACCCCAATAGAAGAAATTCAGCTACCAAATGGCGATGGACCGATACCTATGACAATCGAAATGACAATCAAAGGACAAGCACGCCAATTGGCATATATCTTTGGATTTAACAGGTATGCTATCATGAGAAATATCAAGAATAAGCTCGCCAAGGATACCTCACCACACAGAAGCCCTTAGTTTGCATTCGAACTAAGTCACGTCTCTCACACAACATACGATTTCCACATGCATTGACTGTGTACATATTCATAGGGCCACATTACAAGGCCACGCATTAGACACTGTTACCACCACCCATGCACTTGCATGCCTTGACGATAAGTCAAGATGACTTAGAACAGGAGGGGGGGAGGTATGCCAGTCATGCATACACTTAATAGTGGATATACGAGGCCATACTTACACACCACAGAGAATTGGGACCATGCTAAATGAGCCCTAGGTGTGTGTTAGCATAAAAAGTGAAAAAAGAGCCACCTATTGCTAGTTCGTAATCCTAAACTTAAGATTTTGGCCCAAATTGGATCAATACGATCACCAAAACTTAAGTCCGTCAATCATTTTGCTTAGATTTCATGATTATTATGATTGCGGGACTTTATGGGATTTTTTCGGGTAAGTGTTGGATATTTTCTGCTAATTTTGATAATTTTTGGCTATTTTTCGACCGAAAAATTGTTGCGGTTGAAAACACCTGATCTACATCACAAGATGATGCAACAAGGAAAGTTTGGCAAAATTCTGAACATGTCAAAAATTTCACTAATCCGCCCCACGGCTACAAACAGTAAAACTGGGCGTATACGTGCCTCGAAGCTTTAAATAACAAACCTTTCGAGCCAAATAAACACTACACTATCTAGAAGAGACAATGGGACTAAATTTGCATATATGATTTTCAGGCACAAGGCGAGTATATACACTTAGAAGCCTAGGTAGACGTCATTTGCGATTTGTGTGTGTAAGAGAGAGCTAGAGAGACTTTTTGGCGACCTGCCTTCCACGACTCCCTACGACCTCTATACTACACGGTTTGGCATGCAATGAGAGGTAAGCCTTCAGTACTATAAATATAACATATGTATATACACAAATCACCAAAAACACGGCACATGGGCGGGTAGTCAGTAAAAACATGCACGGGCACCACACCACTGCACAGAACCTACTACATGGGTAACCAAAATTGATCCAAATCATGCCAAAATCATACAGGGGGTAGATTAAAGCATGCCCTACACATTGGGACCAATTCCATGTCATTTGGGACACCTAATCTAGAAATGCGTTTCTGGATGAGTTATCCATTTTTGGTCAAAATCACCTCCTATGCCTTGTATACATCATACCTATGCCTCTAAGTCAAAAACATAAAATTCATGCCATGAAAATGAGGTCAAAACACTCAAATCTGGCAAATGGCCACAAACACCAAAATTGACCCTAACCTATTCAAAACTGATCCAAATCATGCACAAGTCACATATTTGGCATCCCCTAGTCATGCCTTACACACCCATATCATTGCATGTCAGTTTGGGAGAAGTGATCTAGAAATGTGTTTTTGGAGAAATGTCAGTTTTGGGGCACCTGGGGCCATGGGCGGTACATACATGTCATCTATGCTCTATCCCAAGCCCAACCATCAAGTTTCATCAAGTTTCATCAACAACTTACTCATACAAGAGCCAAGTCAAAAAAATTCAGAGTGCCGGGGCACAAATCTAGCCATTAGGGGGTCTTCATGACACTAGAATTATTATGTAATGGCATATTTTGTATGCTAAAGACACAAGGGACCCATCCATGAAGGAAAATCTGGAAAAACAAGCAGTCATCCAGAAATATGTTTCTAGATGAAGTGTGTAATCATTAGGGGAAGGATGGGCTTTTGCAGGGCCCTTTATCTTGGCAAGGTCATTAAGGGGTACTTAAGGAAAATCTGAAAAAACAAGCAGTCATCCAGAAATATGTTTCTAGATGAAGTGTGTAATCATTAGGGGAAGGATGGGCTTTTGCAGGGCCCTTTATCTTGGCAAGGTCATTAAGGGGTACTTAAGGAATTGACAAATGGCTATGTGCCATGTGTACAAAAATGTTGGGTTTGTAAGAGGGGGGACTTGGAGTACTTTTTCCTCCCAAAAAGGTGGGGGGTGATTTTTTCAATTTTCAAATCACCTTTTTCCTCCCAAAAAGGTGGGGGGTGATTTTTTCAATTTTCAAATCACCACAACTTTCATATACATGCTCAAAATTTTGCAGAGAAAGTAGATTTAGACTCTACATATCAAGAACTTTCCATAGATATGTCACATGATATAGTTTTTCCAAACCGATTTTAAGTTTGAATTTTGTTTGAATTTTGAATTCAAAAATATAGCCGTTATACCACCGCTTTAAGCTAGTAGTCAAGGCTAGATTAAGCCTTGCATCTAATCATGTTGACTGCCAAGATAAAGGGCCCTTCAAAAGCCCACCCTTCCCTTAATGTTTGGGTCTGGGTCATCACCATTAGATACATCTATGCAAGGGCAATACAGCCATGTGTTTAGAGTCAAAATCCATCAGGGGAATGATCACTTACAAGTCAAAAACAGTGTCGGAAACAGTCTGATTGGCATATATACACTGTGCACCAGTCGAAAATGTTATGTAATGACATATTTGCACTCTACAAACAGCAGGCAACACACCCATGTCAAAAAAGTGCAAAAAACACCACCTCATCCAGAAATGCATTTCTGGATGACTATGTCAAATTTGGTCAAAAATGCCACCTGTGCAAAGTACATGTCACCAGGAACCCATAGGTGTCTTCACATAAAAAATAGGACAAGGGATGTGTCACAAACAGGCCACAACAAGGTCATGCACTTGCAGGGCACACAGGTTAACCACCCATAATCCGCGACAAATGCCCACTAACACTGACAAACTAACAACTAATAACAGGTCTACAAGAAAGTATGGCTAAGAAGATTCGCAAAATCTAATCTTCTAACCATTTGTTTGATGATTATGGCCACAGGAAGCATGAGGACCGACTCTCCTTCTCCAAAGAAAGGCAAGAAGCTTGCTGCTACAAAGAAGGTTGACATGCCTACAGATGTTGAGCCATTCAAACCAGAGAATATAAGGGTGATGGATACCAGCTACATAGATCCAGACGCCCTCAAGGAATGCGACACTTGCATCTTTAAAGGGCATTTTTTTGACAATGCCACCAGGAAAGTGGGAGTGGTCCTTCCTCCACACAGTTTCTTCAAGATACAACAGCTGCTAAGATGCCAAGAAGTCCTCCAAAAGTCAGGGCTGGACGGCTACTTCATTCTACCACATGTGGTGTAGATGTGAAGAGAGCTTACGAGCTCATGACGACGATAGAAGATGATGGCATCGCGACACTCACTGATAAGAATGGAGATGAAGTCAAGGTAAAGATCTCCGAGGAATTAATCAGCAAGGCCCTAAAGCTTCCTCACCCAAGCAAAGCATTTCATGTACCCTTCCAATTGTCAGAGAGTGATAGAAAGGCCACATTTATGAATATCCAAGGCCAAGCAATGACATTCAAAGACCTCATGTTCAAGGAGCTGAATTTGCCATTGAGACTGTACTCACAGCATTTTGCTCTAGGCAAGCCACAAAAGTATACACACCCACAAAAGAGGGTGGCAAATTTCATGAGGAAAGCTGTCCGCTATAACACAAAGCAGAAGGGGGACTACACGAATATCATTTTGACGGAGCTGATCAATCATAAGAAGTCCAAGGGACTGCAAACAAGCCCGCACCTAGGAGCAGGGCTAATACTTACAAGGATAGCCTACCAGGCGATAGGAATGATTGATGAACTCCCACCCCCTCTGTCAATGGAAGAAGCCAAAGAAGGAGCAGGCCCAGCATCACCGAAGCCCACAAGCATCCTCATCCCTCCTTGGGAAAAAAGAGCAAGAAAACTTTACAAAGGAGGACCTCCAGTAGCTAAAGGTAAAGAAAAGACTACAGAGGGCACCAGTGTATCTGAAGAGCCCAGCATTTCCCCACACTCAGAGCAATACTGCAGGATGGAGGAAAATTTGTACAAGGCAATGAAGAAGGAACAACAATGCAAAGATCGCACAGGAAAAATAGCTCCAATAAAAGAGAAAAGAAAAGAGCCAGTTGAAAATCTAGAAATAAAAACAAAGTTCAAACTAAATCCATAGCAGAAGGCTCGAGAAGCACGGCTCAAAGAGCTAAGAGAAAAGACTGCTTTGGGAAAAAACGTCGTTGAAGAACTGTTAAAGAAAGGGACCAAGAGGGCGAAAACCATAGCACAACGTCTACCTTTTCCCCATGAAGAAGGCAATGACGAAGAAGATGAACCAAAGGAGGAGCTGGACAGGAGACCTCCCAAGAAGAGGATAAACATTGATAGAAGCAAAGGAGGGTGCAAACACCTCTACCACAACCATTCCTCTCCAAACCCCTGAATCCATACCAACCACCACCACCCTTCCGACCATTGAACCTGAACCCATCACCTTGCCCACAACCACACCCATGAATGAATAACCATCCATCCCACCCACAAGCACAAACCCCGAGTTCACTTCTCCGACTAGCTCGGAACAAATCCGGCAAGCGGATGAGTAAATTCGCACTCCACCGTCATCTCCATCACAACCACCATCTTCTCCCTTACCACCATCATCACCACTTCCACCTCAATTCCCCTTTGTACCTCCCACCTCATCAACCCCTCAAGACTGTGCCTAATGGAGATAGAAACGGAAGGCCAGGGCATTGCAAAAGGAGTCCAATAAGCAGAAAAAGAATCTAAAAGCCAGGAAAAGGGCCAAACTGAGGAAGCTACCACCATAGAAGCGGCTGCTACATCACAAGAACCATCCAGCCAAACAATGCCAGCTCCTACGATGGTACCTCCAGAACCAACTACGGAAGGAATTCTGCAGGGAATTCCACCAGTCGATGCTGAAAAACAAGCAGGAAAAGAGGCTGAGACACAGCCTACTGAAGTCATTAAAGAAAAAGAGAGGAAAGTACAACAGGAACCAAGACAAGGGGAGCCCATAATGAAAATTTTGGTCCTCTGATGGATAGCTAAAGGGCCCCGGGCACCCATAATAACCAAACCAACAAGGCTGGGAATAATCCTAACAATGAAGACTGGCATTGAAGAAGTAGCTCAAACTTTGGAATCAATAGTAGCTACTATGCTCCCCGAAGGGGCTGGTGGCCCAAGTAATATAGACCAAGGAGAGGAAGAGATAGAAGAAGAAGAGGACAATGCTACATTCCATCTCACCTGGTGATACGAAAAGACAAGCAAACTTGCCACCAGCAGAAGGCCATTGAACTAGAAAATTCAAATGCAAACATCTTGCTGCTGGAAGAGATCATAGGAAAGAAAAATGAAAAGGTCGGGCAGCTGCAAGAAGAGGTAGCCGTGAAAGCTAGCCTGGTGGACACAGAACAAGAACGTGTGGTGAACTTCAGTGAAAGATTAAATCTTTTGACCCAGCGTGCCATCAAGGCTGAGCAAGAGCTACGCATAAAGGACCAAGAAGCCCATCAAATGAGGATAGCACTAAAAGCAGCAAATGAAAGAAGAGCACAATCAGAGAACATGCTGAATCAGCTGCTACAAGACCCAGTACTGGTCGCGCCAGCAGCCTTATCAGCTGATGAAGCTCTGAAGAAAGAAAATGAGAACTTAGCAGGCCAAGTGAAAGCAAAAGAGCTCCAAGTTGATCTCCTCACGTAGATGTTTTTGACAAAGAAGCAGGAGCTGGTCACACAAGTAAAGCAGTTACAAGCACAGCTGGAAGAACCAAAGAGGGAAGCGACAGCCAAAGCTGATATACCTGCCATTCCTCTCCCTGAATTGCCATCCATAACAAAGTCTTTCAACCTGGATGTGCCAATTGATACTACTATGGATGAAGAGGATACGCAAGAACCCTCCCAGACCTCTCTGGAAAGCACAAGCATGGCATATTTGCAAGCAGAAATCAAACTACGCAACTACATCGCCTAATGCTTAGAGCCTCTGCAGAAGGACTGCATGGAGTGGGAACGCAAGGTAATACATTGTGCCAATTTATGCTTCAAGGCACCAGGGGATGCGACAAAGGAGTGGAATCAGTCCACTCTCCCCTACGCTCTAATGAAACATGAGGTGCAGAAGACAAGAGAAAGGCTAACACCTCTTTGCTCAGATGAAGAAATAGGAGGTTATGAACCAGTCTCCCTAGAACAATGGCAATCAAAGACAAACATGCAAAATCAGCCCGAGTGGAGACTGAGATGGTTTAGAAACTACCCTAACAGCAAAACAGCATATGCTAGTGCTCCAAGAGAGCTCAGAATCGACCCGATCTTTTGCTCAGTAAGAAGAAGGCAGTGAGCACTAATTACTTACCCAAACATGCTCCGATGCAAACCGAACGTTGCAAGCATGTGGGGGTGGGCTCCCCCCCACATGCTACCAGGTTTTGTGGAAACAGGGGATGACAGTGCTCATCCAATTGCCCATGTTGGAGATGTGCCATTGTCTATGAGGCAAAAAAATTATCAATGGTAAGCTCATCACCTGGGGTCAAGTCTTCAATCATTGTTGTAATTTCTTAAGCATGCCCATTTGTTGCTTTGGTAGCCACACAAAGTGAGGTTGTGGTCGTAGTTCCTTTGAATGTACAACATTGTTGTGGGCACAGCTATGTGGTGGGATGCACTAATCGGAAGGCTTTTGCACTAAATCTTTGGGTAACCATAGCTTCATATTCCCTTCATAATAGCCTTGTACTGCAATGAGCGCTTGTGGCACTATCCATTCTCGAGAGTCCTTTGCTTGATTACATGTTGCTTGAATAGATATTAAAGGACTATCACTAGCTGTACTTACTTGAGCAAGCAGATTTTTAGGAATCCACCTTTGCATCGTGGTGCCCATTGACTTGTGCAAGTGCCAGGTTGAAGCATTGGTTTGTGCATATCTCCTTGGTTTTGCTTGATGTTGCTTCCTCCTTGGTTGTTGACGTTCTTTTGGCTGCTTGTTTTGGGGATTCTTTTTTGGAGTTATCAACCTCGGACTGTACCTTATAAGCTATGAACTTTGGTTTTGGAAACCATAGCTCTCTTTTGATCTTGGTGATATCCCTGTGCGTCCAAGAACTTCTTGGTATAAAGCCATCCAATTGATTGGTTGCTCTTGATTTTGTGGCATTCTACCCAACAACGCTTGTCTCCATCATTGAGTTTCCTTTCTTGTACTTGTTTTGGCACTAGAACTTGTCGCGGTTTTTGTTGCTGCACTCTAAGTGGGTACTTGGGTTGATAGATCTTTCTTCTTTGTTGGTGGTCCCCTGTTGACGTACCCTGTGTCTTAGAAGTCAAAGGCACATCTTGCGGTTGATTTTATGAATAACAGTCTTTGAAGTAATCTGGGATGTTGTCTATAGCAAAGACCTTTAAAAACTCAATTGGAGAGGCTATGATACTTTCTTCTTTGGCTTTCTTTTTGTCCACCAGCTGTGGTCTTACAATGCTTACTGGATGCTTCTGAACTCCAGTGTGCGTAGGCACTGTGTTTGGCATGGAAACACCTTTGACAGCTTCTTCTACACTACATGCTTCTTCTTGTGTGGTAGATTGTGTCTGCTCTTTAAACTTTGAAGGTTCTGCACTTGCTTCTGTTGAGCTAACACCTGAGTCCAATTGTGGATCTATTTGGATTTCTAGACTCTTAATCGCAGGTTCTTGTGCTGGATGTCTCTCTGCCTCGATCACCTGGTCTTTGAGACTTTGTTGTGTGATGTCTACATCTCCTTTCTTGATTATATCAAGACTCGTCCTGCTTGTAGCAGATTCAATTTGAGAGGACAACTGTGTGTGATAGTGTTGTAGCCTAAGTCCAAATTTAGACTTGAATCCTTTGATTTTGCGGCTGCTAGAGCTTGTTCTTGATTTGCATTCCTAGCTTGATCTATTTGTGGGTTCAAGAAGGTGGATCCACACATACTCCATGTTCCCCATCACTAAACTAGCCTCTCCTTGTGGGTGATGGATTCTTCTTCTTTCTCTCCTTGCGCACTTTCTTTTACAGCTTCCCTTTCTTTGTCCTTTATTTGTTCTTCACCATCCCTTGTAAGAATACCTTCCATGCTTTCGATAGCTGGTTCTACTGTGGTTGTTTGAGATTCAAGGACAGTAGGTTCTTCTTCTACCTGGGTCGGGGATGATTGGGGAGGATGGAGGTGTACGGATCCAGGCATCTGCTTGCCGAATTCGCTCTGAGCTTATGGGGCTAGTGAATTCTGTGATAGGGGTCACGACCGGGATGGATTTCACTTCTTTTGGTGTCGGTGCCACCTCTGGGGTTGTTTCTCCTGAGATGGCTCCGACTCTTGTTCTTCATAAGGGAAGGGCGACCTTTGAGCTATTTGTTTGGCCCTCTTATGCCCTTGTTGTAGCATTTCTTTGAGAATATTTTTTCCTATCTTTTCAAGCTTTGCTTGCTCCCTTAGCTCTTTAATCCTCTCTTCCCTAGCTTTTTGCTGAGGGTCCATACGAAATTTGGTCATGTGCTCCGAGTTTACTAATTTTTTCGTCCTCTTGGTCTGAGGGTCCATACAAAATTTGGTCATGTACTCCGAGTTTACTAATTTTTTCGTCCTCTTGGTCTGAGGGTCCATACAAAATTTGGTCATGTGCTCCGAGTTTACTAATTTTTCTATCCTCTTGGTCTTCTCTAGCATAGCTTCCGCTTCTTTGCCCTTCCTCGTTTGTTCTTTCTTGAGAGCTTTGTACTAATTTTCTTCCATCCTCTTGTATTGCTCAGAGTGAAGAGGTAAGCTTTCTTCTTCTTCTTCTTCTTCTTCTTGGGCAACTGCCGTGTCTTTGCCTTTATCTTTTGAAATCTTGACTCCTCCTTTGAACAGTGCCCTTGGCCGCTTCTCATGTGGAGGGATGATTATTGATTCTGGCCTTGGCAAGGCAGGCCTTGCCGCTTCTCTTGAATCATCCATTGAGAGCGGAGGAGGCAACTCTTCAATCATCCCCATTTCTTGGTATGCAATCCGTGTGAGCATAATGCCGACTCCTAGGTGTGGGTTTGTATGCAGTCCTTTAGACTTCTTGTGATTTATTTGCTTCGTCACAATAATCCTTGTATAATCACCCCCTTGCTTGGTGCTCAACTTGACTGCCTTCCTCATGAAGTCGGAAACTCTTTTGTGGGGATGGGTGTATTTCTGTGGTTTCCCCAGGGCAAAGTAATGCGAGTACAATTGGAGTGGTAGGTTTGGCTCATGGTAGACGAGGTCTTTGAAAGTCTCTACTTGCCCTGGTGCATTGAGAAATGTTGCGCGCCTATCCAATTCTGAGAGTTGGAACAAAACTTTGGCAGCCAAATCTGGGTGTGGAAGCTTGAGAGCTTCTCTTTATCATTTCCTCATATATCTTCACTCTCGCTTTTTTAGTTTGTTGTTTGTGTGGAGCTTTCTCCTTTCTCTTATTCTTTTGCATGTGTGCTTGGTTTGCTTGGTTTGTAGTCCATGGTGTTGATTGTTTTTGGCTTTGTCGATGTGGTATCCATAGAGAGTTATTGCCCTTCTGAGCATTGACAAGGTGCTTCAGAGTCCATACGGCCTTTTGACATTTTTGCCTTTGCTTGTCTATGCATGAATATGGCTGTGTTGATTGGATTAGTCCTTGTGTTGGGATAGAAGTTGGTTGAAGGTATGCTTTGTTGGAGACAGTAAGTGCTTCTTTAGGGTTAACTTATTGGAGTGGCTCTTTATCTGAGGTGTCATCTTCAAAATTTGTCTCGTCTGAATAGTATTCTTTAGAGATGAATGGTTCAAAAATCTTAGCTTTGTTTACTTCATATTCCACTCCTTCCTTTTACCAATTTTTTGATGCTTTGTACGTCCTTTGTCATGGCATTCCCAAAAGCATGGGTGAATTCATTCGACCTTGCTTCATGACATAAAATCCATGGCACACATTAGTTTGATCAATAAAAACATCAAGATTACGATCTCTAGCAAATGTAGACACTTTTAGCTTTGTAGTTTCCAATTTCGGTCTAGTCTTAAGAGACAGCCATGTGTCGTGGACTATGGCGTTGACATCCGCTCTTAAGTCGACTAAAGCATAATTCTTTACTCGCTCATTTCCAATATAGATAATGATGTTGGGACCTATCAATTGGCATATTTTAAGCTTCTTGCTAAGCTTTAAATCTTCCATATCTTGGTGTTGTCTTTGCCTAAGCTTTAGAGCACATGCTTTTGCTTTGGCCTGTGCCTCTTTCTTTGTTTCTTCTAGTCTCTGCTTACATGTTTTGGCAGCATGGAGCCTTGCCAAAATCTTAGGTGTAAGAGGTTTGTGGAACTTGTTCAATCTGCATCCGCTTATCCAATTGGCCATTGGTTCACCATCAAGTATAACCAGATGTACTGCTCCACTTGTGGATAAGTCATGGATAATATATGGTCCCATTCCTCTCTTTTTTAGCTTTGACGTGTGTTGTTTGTGTGTGTATGTGAGCATTAAATCCCCTTTTCTAAACTCTTTGTTGATTATATGAGTGTCATGGAATTGTTTAAGTCGTCGCTTTTGTGCATGCATCACTGCAATAGAGTGTAACCAAAATTCATCCAATTGTTCTAGCTCCATTATCCTATGGGAGAGCTTGTGTACTATCCATTCAAGCTCTTTGGCAATGCATAGTGTTTGAATGAGAAATTCCATTGGTAATATCGCATCCAATCCAAATACTAGGTTGTATGATGTCATTCCTATGGCTGTGTTTTAGGCCAGACGGTATACCCATAAAGTTGAATTTAGCTGGAGCTCCCAATCCATCCTTGAGTTTTCTACGATCTTGGTGAGCACTATGCATAGGATGTTGTTTGTGATCTCGGTTTGTCCATTTTCTTGTGGGTGATAGGGAGCTGATTTCTTTTGCACCACCATGAACTCTTCGAGTAGATAATGGATTACTTTGTTCAAAAGTGTGTTCCCCTATTGCTTACAATTTCTGTGGGTAAGACATATCTGATGAAGACGTATTCGTATAGAAAATAGAATGTTGTCCTAGCATCATTCTTTTGCATATCCTTTGTCTCTACCCACTTGGTCAAATAATCCGTGGTGGCGATAATAATATATTGTGCCCTCGTTCGATGTGTTGGTGGGTTAATGGGTTCAACAAAGCCTATCCCACATTTAGTGAAAGCTCTTGCTCCCATCATAGGACATAACGGCGTGTTATCCTGATAAATAGGTACTTTCACTCGCTGACATTATTCACATCGCTTGACAAAATCTACAACATCTTGGAACAGAGTACTGGGCCACCATAATCCGACAGTCATTATAGCCTTCATTGTCATGTCTACGGAGAAGTATCCTCCTGATAGTCCTACATCAGCTTGTTCAAGAACTCGTATATATTCAGCTTTTGTGATACACAACTGTAGTTGTTTGTCCTTCCCTCTCTTATAGAGTTGATTTGTGATAAGCTCGTAGTCTTTTGCTTCAAGTTCAATAGCCTTTTGTTGAGCCTTGCTTATGTTTTCAGGCTATAAACATTTTGTGAGATATTCAACATTCGATTGGCTCCATTTTGGGGCTACCAAAACTTGAAACAACGTGGCATGTGGATAGGGAGGTTGCTTTTGACATATTGGGCAATTCCTCACATAGTTTTGGACTTTGGATTTTAGTGTTGGCCACCAAACTCCTACTCGTTTTAGCGTGCGATTGCCAACCATGTGGATTTTGGCTATGCTTACATGTACTTGGTGCAAATAATGAGGCTTCTTGAACGGTTCAATACATAGGCGTAAAACCCCATCTTGTCCCATGTGGTACTATCTTCCTCCCTGCAAGCATGGTTAAAGATGTTGATCCTTGAATCATTACCTGCTTGTTGGTGATTGGTAATGGAACGTCTAGTCGACCAATCATCATTAGCGGTACATATTTCTCACTCCGTTTAGGAATCATCTTGATATTGAGCAATTATGCATCTAGTAAATTGTCATCTACACCTTTTGGTGGTTCTCTTGACAACAAGCGAGATAGATGGTCTGCCTGTTGATGAGTAGTGCCCTTCTTTACCACAACCGTGAAGTTGAACTCAAGCAAACTGATAAACCATCTTACTATACTTCCTATACTACAAGGTTTATTTACTAAGTATAAAAGTGCTTGGTGATCGGTAAAGAAGATAAACTTGTTTGCCAACAAATAATGGTAGAATTTCTTGAAAACATAAATCATGCCAACTCCTTCATGCTCCATGGTAGTGTACTTCTTTTCAGCATTGTTGAGGTGTTGACTACCATAGAAAATTAGAAAATCTATATTCTTTTCACTTGGTTGAGCTAATATGGCTCCTATTGCAAAATTTGATGCATCTATATGCACATGGAAGACCACATCCCAATCCGAAGATTTGAGAATCGGTGCAGCGGTTAGGCATACTTTCAATGTGTTGAATGACTCCTCACACTCCTCTGTCCATATGAATATCGTGATCAGCTCGTACAAAGGTTTGCCAATAACAGCATACATGTAGATAAACTTGCGATAATATCCACAATGTCCCATGAAGTCTTGTACTTGTTTTGCATTTTTAGGCCTTGGTAGCTCAACGATGACCCAAATTTTCTCGTAATCCTTGCTAATCTTGTTTTGTGACACTGTGTCGCAAAATCTTGCCTTATCTAACCACATGAAAACACATTTTTTAGGATTTAAGCATATTCCATATAATCTGCACCTCTTGAAGATCAACTTTAGATACACTATGTGTTGGCCTCTTTCATGAGAATCAATACACAAGCCATCCATGTATACCTCTAAGAAATCTCATAGATATTCTTTGAATGCATGACTCATCATATTTGAAACGTGGCTGGAGCATTGGTCAAGCCAAATGGCATGACTTTATAGGTAAATACACTCCATTCTGTAGCAAAAGTTGTCTTGTGTTGATCTTTGAGATCAATTGAGACCTGATTGTAGCCTGAAAAGTCATCCAAAAAATTGTATGCAGCTTTTCCTGCCACTCGTTCTATCACATGATTAGTGATTGGTAAGGGATAGTTGTCGCATATGGTTGCGGCATTTACTTTTTTAGAATGACACACACGTATAATTTTTCCTTTTTCTTGGGGACTACCACAATGGGAGGCCCCTAGTCTATGTGTTCAATTTCATAAATAAACTCTACTTCCAAAAGCTTGTCTATCTCTTCCTTGATCTTCTTTGCAAATGTATCATTGGAGGTATAAGGGCATTGTCTACTTGGTTTTGCATCTTCTTTCATTAGAATGGTGTGTTGGTAGATCTGCGGGTCCACAACTTTCAAGTCTTTATAAGACCAAGAGAATACATCCCTATATTCCTTTGATGTTTTGATCAACAATTCTTCCACTTTGGGATCTAGATCTGGCTATGTATGCTGGTTTTGGTTCCTCTCCTTCATTAGCCAAGTTGATCTTTTTTGCATCCTTAGGGACATCATATGATTCCCTAGGTTTTTGTGTTGTATGTATGGGTTGTTGAACAACAATTTTTCAATCTTGCACAGTATAGTTCTTGAAGTGCGAAGGTACACTGACCGAATCCTTTTTGCTCTCCTCACTTTCCATTTCTGTTGTCCAGATTTCTTTGAGCCATTAAACTTAGCTTTGCGCTCTATTTTCGTCATGGACCCTTCCTTTTTTGTGGTTTTTTGTGTGTTTTGATTCTTCTTTTGTTCCTTTTGCATTTGGGGTTCACTAGGCGACTTCTCTATTTTTTATTTTTTGTGTTAAGTAGCACCCTGTGACTTTGTCTTTTATAAATCCTTGGCAGTGCGTTTTTCCCTTAAGTTCTGGCATGGATCGGTGGCCCTTAGTTTTACCCTAACACTGTCTCCTCTCATTTTTTCTTGTTCTGGTAGGAATAGAGGTATTTCTATCTCTTTCCCATTGCATAACTTGATAGTGAAGTCCTTAAAGACGTCAAGCTCATCAAAAGCATCACAGCACTTCTTGACCCATGGGATCGTCACCTTCCACAACACTTCCTTTGTCTCTATCCTCTCGTTTTTCTCTAGAATTTATGTTATAGAACTTATGTCATGAATTGAGATCTCATCATGAATTTGTAGCTTGTTAAAGTCACTAATGACTTTGTTAGGTCGGTTTCTCATGCTACAACTCTATTCTTTTGCGTCTTGACCTACCCTAGTGTCCCTTTTATTGGGTGTTTCATGTATGATGTTTATCATGTGGATGGGAATTATGTCATAACCCTCTTTGTCACAAAAGACTATAGGGTTTGTTAGTTAATGCACACATCCACTATCTCTAAAATATCTCTCCATGCATCTAGCTCAAACTTCTCATCTGGGAATGGCTCTGGTATGTAAGCTTTGTCCTCAAAAGTATTCTTATTCTCTTGGTCTTCCCCATCTGAAGCTCCACACATCCAAATGTTTGAATTTGAAATTTTCCAAGATGGCCTAGTGGATTTGTTTGAAACTGTAGTAGATTCAAAATCTTCCACAGTTGTCCTTGCCACATCTCTATAGGAGTGATCCGATAGATTTATGCAAGTGATGGCCTCTTGTTGCCTTAGGTAGATGTAATTGAATCCCCAATCTTGAATCGTTTTCAGTTGTTGCATAAATGGACGTCCAAGAATGATATCATAGTTTGGATCCTTTCCAATAGCAAATGTGTGCTTGTATTCCACAGCACACGAAGTGACAACTACTTTTTCAAGTAGCCCTATGGGTCTCTCAATATACCCATATGCTAGATATAGTTTCATTTGCATTTTTCTCATTGTCGTTGGTTTACCCCATGATTCCCATATCTTCTTAGTGGCAATGCCCCTCGGGGGGGTCACTTAGCATAAAAAATGAATATCACGTGCGTTCAACAGAAGGAATTAAAAAAAATTGACTTACAGATATTTATTCACAGAAGGATTTATTTTAGAGCATATGTATGTATTTACAGAAGGTACTTTTTTATTGATAAATTTGAC
Organism: Cibotium barometz; assembly: GCF_041138505.1. NCBI lineage: Eukaryota > Viridiplantae > Streptophyta > Polypodiopsida > Cyatheales > Cibotiaceae > Cibotium > Cibotium barometz. Next base: position 16,282,814 of record NC_141072.1, on the reverse strand, counting down.
CCAAGGTTGTAAAGATAAGAAAGGTATAGGTCTAGTGGTTTAAGCTGCAAGAGCATAATTTTCCACACAATGGATCCAGGTTCAAATCTTGGGAAGATTTTTTCCTGGATATAAAATTTGATTTTTATTTGGGCTGCAACGTGATGATTCTGAAATGAAAAGACATTTGATAATATTTGAATTTGCTTTGCCTACACACGATTTATAGGTGCGCATTCAAAACACGCAACATTGGGTGGGTAGTGTAGGTTGAAACCAATACTATGGCAGACGGGTAGTATGCTCCCAAACTCAGGTACGCAGCTCTCTCTCTCTCTCTCTCTCTCTCTCTCTCTCTCTCTCAAGCACAAGAAAACTCAGGTACGTAGCTCTCTCTCTCTCTCTCTCTCTCTCTCTCTCTCTCTCTCTCTCTCTCTCTCTCTCTCTCTCTCTCTCTCTCTCTCTGCTTGATTTCTGCCAATCTTCCAAGGTGTTTTGACCTTTCCAAGGTGCCTTTGCAGAACCATGCATTGTCATGACGATGATGCTTGCCAAATCCAACTTGGCATTCCAGCCTTATGACCTGGTTGCCTTTCGCAACTTGCACTTCAGCAACGCGTAAGTGCATAACGAAGGGCTTGACAAAACCAGACGCAAGCTTCTCCATGAGAACATCTGCTGAAATGAAGAGTTCACATTTGCGGCACAAGAATAGCAAAAGAAGTGAATGTAGATCAACTTAACAAGCAAGCAAGCAAGCAACCAACCACTTTATAGAATTTGAACAATAGAAAAGCTTCTGGGAATTCTTTTGAGTGCTATGACCATCTTACAGAGGGGCCCTTATTACCTGGTACGCTTGGGCATGAGCTGAAACTCTGCATAATCAAGGACTGTGTCTCCTCTCATTGTGTTGATATGTACAGCTTTGACTTATGCGTTATGCAAGATTGCAAATACTTCAACTGAAGCTGGGGAAGATATCTTGCACTGCATTTTGAATGAAGCAAGCAGGTTGGATAAGCTCTTCTAATATGAGAGAGAGAGAGAGAGAGAGAGAGAGAGAGAGAGATAGAGAGAGAGAAATGAAATGAAATGAAATGTTGTATTAAACGTCTTCAGAAGGCCAAAATGACCTATGAGACCAAAAAGATTACATCCCAATAGAATCTGATTCTCTGTCTGGAAAATAAATGAAATGAACAATATAGATTCTAAAATCTAGGCCTGCCATACATCAAGAGGATATGAATAGGGGGGGGAGGTGGTGGGGGGTAGAGGCTCAGGTTGTATACAAGCTCATCTCAAGAGGTCAAGCATGGGTCTCTGTCGTAAGGGGTCGATGCCTTCCATGCCGAGAGACCTGACAGGCCGTGCGATGTCGATCAATAATGACTCTAATCCACCTATGCAAGCGTATGCGAAGATGTGAGGATCCTGGTAGTCTGGGGCATCTGGATCGTCCTAACTGAACAGCTCTGTCAAGTAAGGTCCCCTGCCTGTCAGGTAAAGTCTCCTCTCTATCGTGCTGTTGCTGGGAGGGGCCTCTAAAGAAATCTGTCATCTATCTCTGTGCTGACCTTCTCTCCGTGGGGTGTCTGCCTCTGAGGAGAATCTCTCTAAATTTGCGTATCTCTAGGAGGTATAGCCCTAGACACCTCTGGTCGTAGTACTCCATGACCCTGGCCAAAGCCCTCTCTAAACAAACAATGGAAGCGTCCTCTAATCTCATAGAAGGCGGTACAACGGCAAATGTAATGTTCCTCTGTCTTTGGCTCATGCTGGCACACCTAGCAAATCCTCTCCTCTGGTGGTACTCTCTGGTGGTACTCTCTCTCTCTCTCTCTCTCTCTCTCTCTCTCTCTCTCTCTCTCTCTCTCTCAAGCACAAGTAAACTCAAGTATGCATATGGGTTCAGCATAGACATGCTGCACCCTACATCTCCTCCGTCACTTTTTGTGCTCTCTAACGTATATTGCATTTGGCATACATGTCGCTCAAGGCGATGCAAAACACAGCCTTTATTTTTCAAAAGCAATAATATTAGCATCTTCTATAGTGCCACATGCCATCAAGATGCAAGCATAAGTGATTGCATCTATAGAGATCAAACAAGAAGCTCCTCAAGTACTTTTTGTGCTTTTTGAAGTACACCACATTTGACATACATTTTGACATACATGTTGATCAAGGCATTGCCAAAACAGCCCTGACTAACAATATCATCCTTCAACATCTTGTGTAGTGCACATGCCTTTAAGATGCAAGCATCAATGATTGAATCTGTAGAGATGCTCTCACTTCATATCTGCTGAAACCAACCCATAGCTTCCTGCCCCTGCTCATGTAGGCATATCTTGCAATCAGCGTGTTTCAAGGATGACCTTCTAGACGAGAAGCTCCTTGAGCACTTTCTATGCTTCCTAAAGTACATCACATTTGCCATTCATGTCGATGAAGGCATTGCCTTCCAGCTCCTAACTTAGAATATCATCGAGAATTAGTTTTCCCATATCAACATCTTGCGTCATGTTGGTGATTGCATCTGAAGAGATGCACTTGCTTTGCATCTGCTGAAAACAGCTCAAAGCTTCCTGGTCTTGCCCCTTTTGGGCATTTGATGCAATGAGTGCACTCCAAGAGACAACTCATGAGTTGCAAACATCCAAGCCAGTTCTAAGTGGCTTACGTGGACGTCCTTGAAAGGGGAAGGAGCATGATCCAATGCAAACATCTCTCAGCAAGTTTGTGGTTTCTACAAAGTTCGAAAGATCAGCTCATGGTGATTCTCCTTCACTCTATAACAATGAAGAAAGTGGGAAATTTTCAATAGGTTTGAATTTTTTATGTTGGGGTTTATGGATTCACGAAATCAAAGTGAACAACAAGAATATTAGTGTGAAACCTTTGCTAGATGATCAGTGTGGTGGGAAGCTTTGGTTTGCAAAGCCTTTCACAAAGGCTATCCTAAATGATGGAACTTCAACCTTTCACATAGATGGTTGCTTTCGTCATATTAGTTGCCCACGTGTTTCCAATAATGGGTAGCCATTTGAAGCTTTCTCATGCAACAATTGCAAGGGTATACCTAAGCTTCATGATTTTAGGATGAGATTATATAGGGAGAAGACGACGGAGAAGAAGAGAGGCACTAGAGGAACGGATTGCGAAAGAAGATTAGACTTTCTCACTAAACAAGAGCTTCGGCAAACAACTTTCATTGCTAAGAAGCATGCAAGAGATCTCACCCTCAAACTATGGTCAGCAAAGGCTCATATTGCTGTCCTTTCGGTGCGACTACGAACTTTAAGGGAAGCAAGCATGGAGTCCCTAAACTGCAAGGATGTAAAGAGGTTTTGTAACAATATAGTAGAAGCCCATAGACTAGGTAAGTTTGGTGGAAAACCTGCTCTATGGGACTTCTTACAGGATGTGGCTACAAACATGTCGAGGCCAATGGCAGGCAAGAGATATAGTGCAAATACTAAGGCTTTGTTTGAGGTGGGCCAAGGTTGCATGATTTTCTTGCTCCTCAATGGCCCTTCACTCTCAACGACAAAAAGAGGCCAAAGACTTGCCACACAATTTTTACCGGGCATACATGGCTATATCTTTGATGCCATTGCTGAAATATATCAAAACGAGAAAGAAAAACGTGGAATCAAATCACAAATTCCTTTCATCTTGGTGGAGGATGAGACCGCCATAAAGAAATGGATAAGGTAAACATAGTATAATGCAAAAGTAGTTCTGATGAGACATGTTGAATCGTAGTGGCTCTTACATATTTTATGTTTTCAATCTTAATATTGTAGGTGGAACCCAAAAGATGACACACTTGTTGGATTTGATGGATACAAGGTGGAGAGCCATGAGTGTGGAACATCAAGCTTAATCAAAGTTGGAGCGGGAAAAATAGGCTATGACATAATTGTTAAAGCATTTGAGAATCATGTGATTGGTGGTTATGCAAGAGTTTTTGTGGCAAACCCACTTCATGAAGCACTTCCACGCTTAGTTTTGGTTGCTCATTGCACTTGTAATCGATTTGATGCATGTTTTGTTCGAAGATAATGGGCTGAGATTTTGAGCTTATGGGATGCGAAGCTCAAGTCTAAAGTAGGTCCGATTATTGGACACGCCTCAGATGGAGATAGTCACCGAAGAATGTTGATGCTGGCTGATTATGTTGACAAACATGCTACTAGATTCAAGATTGAATGGAATGGATGGCCTCTTTCCACAAATTGTCAAACGGAGATGTTTTAGGCATGCATGATCAGGACTTTGTACACAATGGAAAAGAAGCTCGTCAATGTTCTTGATAAACCAAAGTGTCAGTTGGCTCTTGGTGATGTATGGGTTACCTTGAACCATGTTACCATTGTATATGATTCCTTTGTTGTTGACAAGCATATGCTCAGGGAAGGCGATATGAGGCGAGATGATCGTCAAATTGGGCAGCAGCTCAAAGGATATGTAGCAGACAAGTGCAATGGTGTTTGGGAGAGTTGGCAAACAATGGGCAGCACAGAAAAGAGCGGAGTATGGTAGGGACACAAGCCTACCTTGAAATTTGTGGAGACTATATTGACATTTTCTTGTCTCCACACTTGAGCTTGGCAGGGAGAGTTCATTTAGCAGCCAAAGTGACTTTTTTCTTTCAGATTTGGAGATCTTGGATATTACAACATCCAACATATACACTATCAGCAAACTTCATTAGCAACAAGGAGACATTCTTGGATGTGCAAATCTCTTGCCATTTTGTGGAACAGCTAATAAAGTATTTCAGAGACTTTCACCCAAGCTTGAAGTGCCCTCTATATCTCACCGGCACAGATGCGGCTGAAATCTTCTTCAGCAAAGTCGAAAGTATGGTTGGGCAAGAGCGTACTTATGACTTGATGGACATGCTTCACAGCATAGGCATTTTGAATAGGCTTGTCCATTTTGAATGCAAGGAGGATGGTGTGGCATTCATAAGAGCTCACAAGAAGCAGGAACATATATGGAGAGAGTTAAATCTTAACGAGGACTTGCAAGAAGCCAATTTAGGTGACTATGATTGTGTTTCAACTGATGAGAAGGTCATTGCTACCTTGCAAAAAGGATTGCAAAGTGCCCAAGAATTATGTGAACGCTTACACATGAGACCAAAAGGTAAAGAGGACAAGAAATGGTGGGTGCATCCTTGGTCCATTAGAGTGTTTGACACACATGCAAATTCAAATCTACAAGACTCTAATATAGATGAGGAATATCCTACTAAGGTGGGCCATGCATTAGATTCAGATGAGGATGCTTCTACAAGTGAAATAAGGCATGTAGTAGATTCCATTTTGGATGAGAAAGAAGAGGTGAACCCAGTTGTTGAAGTTGAAGACAATAAGTTTCTCTTCAAGTCTACATTGGTCAGCCAGCTCAATGGCAATCCAACTTTGTTAAAGGATACACTTACCAGGGTCCGACAAGGTGTGTACTATGCCAAAGAAGAAAAAAAGTATATGGAGACAAACGAGAATTTATTTGGCATTGGCATTGGTTCTTTCATGAACAAATAGTACAAGGGAAGATCACAAGGTCATGTAAGCCAAGCTCTTTAGGAGGCAAGAAGAAAGCCAAAAGTGTATGGTATCTAGGACGAGTTCAAAAGATGAGAAGAATGGTTACTCGAGAGGGTCACTCACAAAAAATGTGAATATCACGTGCGTTCAACAGAAGCATAATTTTAATTGATGAAACTTACAGAAATATATTTACATAAGGGTATGATTTAAAATTTTTTCAAAAACATTTACAGATTCATAAAGAAAAGGGGATATTATATAGCTTAAAAAATTCACAAATAAGGGATTTAAAATATAGGCCTTGAACGCACGCGATAGGGATATTTTACATATAGTGACCCCCCCGAGAATGGTTAGTGGTGCATGTGTGGAATATAAGCGAGGATTTAGCCTTTCAAATAGGCCATCAGGGGTGGAGGTTCAACTTGGTTGGTATCAAAAAGCAAAAGGAACTAGGTGCTTTATGTATGACCTAACCGACCTTGATATGATAAGCATTGATAGCGTCATCGCCCTTGCAAACCTTACATATGATTGTGGCAGCAACAAGTATGAACTTGATGAGAATGATTGGAAGGTCTTTAATGATTTTGTGAGGGATCACTAGGTACGTAGAAAGGATGCATCTGTTTTTTTTTTCTTTGTTTGATGAGACATACTTTGTATGAGTTTGAAAAATAATTCAAAATATGAAAATCTCATTGACTCAACATCTTCTTTGTCTCATGCAGGAATTTGAATTGGAGAATGAAATCTTCAGATTTTGAGAAGGTGACCATCGACAATGTGTATTTATCTTTTTGTACATCTATAAAAATCGGTACAGATTATACAAAATGTATAGCTATTAGATGTATTAGTTTTGCTAGATGTGTCCACAAGATTCATCTTATTTTTTGCAAAAATAATTTTAGAGTGTATGAGATGTATAGGTCCCATATGTATGATTTGAGCAAGATGTATCGACATGGTAATTTTGTTATAACCATGCTGCAAGTGGATGTTTCGGATAATATTTAAGAAAGTATTGTGGTTGTTTCAATGGATTTAGCATGAGGCTAACGGAGACACTTTTGTTTGCATCTCGAAAGCTTATGAGTTGTTTGTCGAGATCTCTCCCTATACTTGATCAGAGGCTTTGAGTTTGCACAGGGGCTTTTTAGTGGCCAAGGATTTTCATGCCTTGATGTGGGACATTGCAGCCAGCAATGAGCAGCAAATCAGCCCCACACTTTCTGACACATTTTACGAAGGCAACAGCTGGGTCATTTCATCTCTAGCTTGTGGTCGCCATTCAAGCCACTTTTGGGCTGCATTTGGACATGGGATGGGGTCATTTTGATGTGTCCATTAGTGTTGGTCTTGAGCAGTTGGAATGAAAGTGTACATTTGATAATTTTCAGCCATTTACAGGTCATGAACATCATGGTTTCTCAACCAATTTGTTGTCCACAATTTATGTTTGATGCATGTTGACGCAATGTGCTCTGTAATCACTGTGATTTGTTAGTAGTAAATGCTTGATGTTGGAGTGGGAGATTGATATAATCTCAGCTTGGAAATCTCAAGTCATTGTTGTCTTGGACCAGTGTTTGAGCAGTGTTGATACTTAGTGTTTGAGCAGGTGTTGATGCTGAGTGTTGGAGCATTGTGTATGTATTTTTGGTTACATCTTATATGGGACTTGCATGGTCTCATTGAGTAGTGGACATTGGGGCTAATGTATTGTAAATGCTTATGGCCCTTGATGACTCCTAAATGTTTGGCAAGCTTTGCTTATTGATTAGGAGTGATACTTCTTTGGTCATCTGTATATGAGATTCTGGATTCAAATGCTTTGAGGATCGTGTTGGTCATGTATGTTATGGTATGCTCCATGGATTGAGTAATCTTTTGCAGTTTTGAGACTTCAATTGGAGCTATAGTCAAAAGTTTTTGTCTTGAGCTTATGCATTGTTTATGCTTGGCATTGTTTGCCAAGCATAAACAATGCATAAGAGTAATAGTAGTTTATGCTTATGCATTGTTTACTCTTAGCATTTGTTTTGCCTAGAGCTTGCTTGAGCTTTTGTTTTGGACATTGGGAAAGTACTTGGTGGATATTTTGGATCCACTGGGACAGCTCTAGATTGAGCTAGTTGATTGAGAATATGCATTGAGAGTTTATGCAAGACAGGTCATGGGATTTGACTTGTGGTTCTAAACAACTCATGGTTAGTTGATCTGTTGATATGCATAGAGCTACTCTCTTGCTATGCAATTTGGTATCATGGAGCTAGATACTGTGGGTTGTACTCTCATTCGTGGACATTAGAGCTATGACTTATACTCTTAGTAGCTTGTTCAAAATATCACAAATGAAGAGCTTACAATGTAGCGACTTTCATAGTTCAAAACAGTTGCATTTGTCACTTTCAAAACCCCCCAATACTTCTAGAGTGACTTAAAATGAATTACATATCTCTTACACAAGGGATTTTAAAATTATTCTATAAAAAAAAATTATTGACAGAAAGGGAATTATATATTTTATCAAAAGTTACAGAAAGGGTTTAAAAAAATGGCCAGTGTAGATTACATAGGGATTTATAAAATAGGCCATGAACGCACGTGATATAGGCAATTTTGCTAAGTGACCCCCCCGAGCAATGCCCACACTTGCTCCACTATCTAGGATAGCTAGCATGCGTTACCCATTAAATTCTACCAGAATCGTGGTGTTGTTGTCCTCTCCGTCACACTGTAGTCTCCTACCTTGTCAAGAGGCACAGGTTTGTATTTTTGTTTTACCGAGTCACTTTTCAAGATTGGAATTTGTTTGTAACTGGCATTTCAATCCCCATTGTGGTAAGGTACTTCCCTACCTCCTTTCATAGATTTAGTTTAGTCTTAAGTACTTTTGCCAAAGGTAGCGTGCAATTCATAGGAGCAGATATGAGTGATGTCAGGTTCAGGATGTCTTCCACTGGTGGTGATGACAATTTTTGGGATGGGAGTTTGCGACTATGTGATGTTGCTTTCTACTCCCCTACGTAGGAAGGCAAGGTTTTCAACGTTTTGGCTTTACTTTCTTCAGATCTTTCTGACCTTGCATCCCCGTATTCTGAGCAGATTTTGAGTTCCAATGTCTTTTGATCGAAATCAATTTCATCAAAAGGAGGAATCCTACTCTTTCCCTTTGTTTGTTGTTGCATTTGTTTCACAGCTTCCCATAACTTATTTCCCCACTCTTCGTCAACTTTTGGGATGCTGGAATTTGGTATCAAAATGGGTTTTGTTTTTTGTAATCATGTAATTCCCTTTGTTCATCTCCCGTTTTTGTTTCCTCCCTCTAGAATAGATTGTTGTTCTATCCCTTCTTTGTTTTCTTTGGTTTCTTTTGGAGTGTTTGGTCATGGTGAGATGGTAGTTTCAAGCTAAGGCTTGGTTCGCTTTGGTTAATCGCTTGAATAACTTCAGTTGCATGGCCTCTAAGGCTGGATCTGAGTAGTCCTTCCACCTTTCCTCTAGTGTCTCCATTGGTTTCAGTCTTGCTTTGTATGCCTGTAGTAAAGCATCGAAAGGTTTGAAGTTTTTTTCTGCAAGCACTGATCTTACAAGTTATTCTTTTTTATTCTATTCTTTGTCAGAATGTTCGGTGTCCTGATTCTTTGTCGTTTGTTTCTTTTCTTGTTCAGTTTCTTTGGCAGCCTCTTTTTGTATTTTGTTACGTTTCTTTTTGCTTGCTGCCCTCCTAGCCCTTCTGGATTTCCATGTTTCTTTGGTTTTCTTGCTACATTTCCTCATGGTGGGTCCTGTTTCATTCTCTTTTGCGTCATTCTTGGCCTTGGCTTGCGCTTTCATGATTACCTGAATACGCACTACCATTTTTGTTTTCAAAGAGCTTGGCATGCTCGTGGATGGCATCACCTCAATGTAATTGAGTGTAGCTTTGCCCTTGGCATCTTGTTTCACTAGATAGTCTTGCACAAAGCACTTGATTCCACAGTCCACGCACATTCTTTGCAGATGAGGAATCCCTGAAGGCTGAGGCTGGAGATCGTTCAACCCAAGGATTGGGACAATCTCTAACCCAATGATCACCTTCGCACCAATAGCAAGGTCCTGGAGGACCCGCTGGTGATGGTCCTACTCTCTATGGTCTATGACCTGGACCTCCTCTTTGTTGCGCACCCCCATTGGCAATGAACCAAAGTGTGTTATGATCCATTTGGTAACTTCCTTTTGGTACTATCGTCGATTGGTCCAAGGTTCCTACCTACGATGGTGTTGGTACCAAAGTGTTATCTAGATTCTCCTCTTCATAGTAGCTAATAGGCACCAGAGTTCCCTCATGGACCATGTCTTTAGGCTGTACATAATTAATTGCTGCTGCTCTTGGTAAAGGTGGCTGATTGCAAAGCACTAGCTGTGCTCTTTCCATTCCATGCACTATGTAGTTACTACTCTAGAAGCGTAGTTAACCATTTGAGGGATCCCCGTGTTTTGCTGTGCATAGCCTTGCTCTCTCATTAGTCAAATTCTATGATAACATTTGGTTGTCTCATGGTTTGTCCACTTTTGTTCAAAATCACACCATTTGTCTGTTCAAAATCACACCATTTGTCTGTTCGTGGTAGTTTCTATGCTTGGTAGTTATGTTTTGGGAGACATTGCAAAGTAGGGTGATCTACTCCATAAACCTCACATCTATAAGGTCTCCATGTTGGTTTGAAGACCTCATTCATATATTTTAGTATCAATTCTACCATAGCTTTGGCATTTTCACTTGTGCTTTTCTCGATTTCACTTGTACTTTTGGCACTAGAAGTGTCAGATCCTGTGATCAGCTTATCCTTTTTCCAAAGATGACGCAATTGTCATCTAAGTCAATGGCATCATAGATGCACTAGTTCAACATTTTGTGCTTCTTGCAATACAGATTGGCATGTAGAGACTTGTTTACCAAGCCTTCTAGGAATAGGGAGACTAACTTCTCCTGGAATGGCAATTCCTTCTCAAGGCATCTAGCAATATATTGCCTCAACCTATTTGCACAATCTCTCACAGTTTCTTTCTCTTTGTGCTTGAAGTCATGGATCAACGTGCTAACAATATGCTTGATTCTTATCTTTGTAAATGCTCCTATGAAGTCCTTTCCCAAGGCTTCAAAGTCAGCATAGGTGTGCACATCAAAGGTGTGAAACCAAGATAAGGCTTTACCTTCTAATGTCAAGCCGAATCCTTCCCTTAGTATATGCGGATGTCAATGACTCCCTCAGCTCTCACAATTTGTTGAAATGACACCAGTAGGAGACCATGCAGATCTCCTAACCCACTGAATTTCTTGACCCACTTCTAGAAATGAGAGGGTCTAGTCTTGTTTAGTCCTCCTCCTAGTGAACCATCATGTTTGAAACCCGTGGTCATCACTATAGGCAAACACAATTATGTGGGTGGTAGTGGTCCCATCGGCACTCTACTTGCCATATGACCACTCATTGCATGCATGGCTCTCTATCCAATCAGTTTCAAGATACTTCTATCTCTTGCAAATGAGATGTGATGTGTACTTGTCAATTGTCTATCCATGTGAATGGGTGGTGTGCTCGGCACAGGTCTAGGAATAGCCATAGGATTTCTAAAGGTGAAGCCAGATGGACTAGCCTCCATGTATGTTCTAGAAACTAGATGGACTAGCCTCCATGTATGTTCTAGAAATTAGAACTCCTAGCGTGGTGAATCCTCTTACCTCATTTTCCAACATCAGCCTCCATTCTAAACTGTATTTGTCAAAGAACGTGATTGGCTGCATAGTGTTTGTCATTGAGCTTACAAAGACGTATAAAATCTTTTCGTCAAAAAGACTGTACTCAATAGGATAGTCGTGCATGTAGTAGAATTCAGAGCCTGTGTCTTCACGTTTATACAAGGCCTTAATTGAGTCATCTATTAGAACTCTTCAAGTCCCAATAGAGTTGATCAATCTAAGCCCTAGTATGCTTGGCATTGGTGGGCCTTCTTGTACCACATCAAACCCCTCTGGCACTATGTTGCCCAAGTTATCTACTGATTCAAAGTTGGTACATGATCGCATCTCTTCCCATGTTTCTATCTTCTTGGAAGTTAACCCATGACAATGGATCAAAGTTTGAGACGTGGTCCAAATCTCTATAGATTTTTGCTTCATGAGCATTCTCCAAGTAGAATCTCAATCTTCCATCATACTCAAGATCAATTTTGTGAGACTATGAGTGGACTGATGAGTTGGTATCCATGCTTGATTTTGACAAGTGATCAAGGACTAAATCCTCAATAGGTTGTGCACCTAGGCTTTGAGTCCTAGCTGTGCTTTCTTGCGTGGATACTTTCCTTCTTCTGTCTACAGTGCTTTGGTTACCTGACCTCCTATAGTATGTTCCAGATCTAAGATACATAGAGCTATACTATTTACCAAATGCAAATGAATCTCAAATAAGCAATCACCTGACTAATCATATCAAAGCCGAAGACTCCAATGCTCTTAGCGCTGGTACTCGCTTCTGGATCCCTATCAAACGAGCCCTAAAATTTTCAATTTTTGCTCGCGTAGACTATTTTTAGCATCAAAGCAACCCTTCCAAACCTCACTAAAGTCATTGTTCCTGATTTTGATAAGTGTAAGGTCACTTTCTCCAAAAATGTGTTTCTAGTTGACTGAGGCTTTTTGGACTTCTCCAATTGTCTTGAAACTTGGTACATATGCTATATACACTATAAGAAACACTTGTACCAACCCAAACTCAATTCAAAGTTAGTTCTAGGATGTTTTCTCCAAAAACGTGTTTCTAGGGATTTGTCTCCTTTTGGCAGATTTGAAGTGACAGTAGGCTTCCTTATGATGTATATAGGTTATACTTACTATTTTGTAGTACTTTAGATAATTTTTCAATGGTCCTTGTGTCAAACTTTATAGTTTTCTTTGTTTTGTGACAGTTTTGTTCTATGTCTATGTGTTTTCTTATCCTATTGCTACAAAACTTGGTATGTGCACTATGTACATGCAATAAATGAGGTCTATGTGGTCAAAGTCTAATTTTCAACTTCTCCAAAAACATGTTTCTGGATCTGTGTCAATTTTTTGCAAGTGTGGCATCAGGGCTATATTGGCCTTGCTCCTAGCTGTTCAAATATGCAAAAACAGTTCAAGAATGCCCATTTTTGCTCATGCACATGAAGATTTTCGTCGAAAAACCAAGTTTTTCGTTCCCGACATAAGTTTTAATGAATGGGGTTTCAAAACAAGGTGGGAATTTTGCTGTAATGATTGATAATGAGTCCTAGATGCATGAGCTAGACATTATGCAAGTTTGTTCAACTTCTGTGAAGATCTATCCAGAAACGCGTTTCTAGACACTTGAGTGAAAATTTGACCTGCTACACTTTTGATGGTTCCTCTATATGCACCTTACTCTATATGTCCCAAATATGCTCTAAAATCCAATTTTGCACAAATATTTAGCAATCAAATGCATAGACACATTTATGGCATGAAAAATAGCTTTTTTGCAACTATGCATGCAAGTGATATATCACCGATTGGATGAGAGATTTTACTTAACCTACTCCTAACAAACATCAATTTATACATCTACTCTAATGAATGAAGGCTAAAACAACTAACAAAATCTCACAAAAACCATAAAAAACAACAAACAAAAAGATTGCTCCAAAGAGCTCAAAAAAGTTCTAAATCCTATATGCAATGCATTTTGGTGACATGTTGAATGGAAATAAGTGTCCCACATTTACACCAATACACAACTTACACTCCTATCCCTACGTGAAGGTCCTAGGTGGTTCCCAATCCCCTAACTACCCTCCTCGAGAGCCTTGAAACCCCATTCCAATCTCCCTCCTACTCTAAATGATAATGATAAGATCCTAACGTATCACACTAACTAGAAGTACTCTATGTGAATACTCTAATCTAAGTATACTTTCTCGGCAACGATGCCAATGTTAGCAGATTGCTGTGAGACGGATGTTCAATAGCATAGCTATCAAGTACTAACATACTATGTCAATACAAGGGAAGTGACCCGATTAGTGCACAGAGGCTATGAGAGCGTGTCAAGGCTCACGGCATTCATGATGACGGTACAAGGAAGCTCACATGCGGATATGAAAGTTGCACACTCACATCAAAGAATGACGGTAAACTCTCCATAGCCCAAGCATTGATAAAATCGGGCAATACAGTGTGGACTCACTCATTAAGACATAATACCATTGCACATGGAGAAAAAGAGGGTTATGAGCCTTCAATCCTCTTAATGCAAGTGGAAATTAATGCATCCTATTGATTTAGCAAGCTATTGCTACATGAATTAATCACATAGACTCATCAAAAACAACCTTAATCAAATTAATCTACTTCACACACATAGAGAAAAAGAGGGTTATGAGCCTTCAATCCTCTTAATGCAAGTGGAAATTAATGCATCCTATTGATTTAGCAAGCTATTGCTTTTAATTAATCACATAGACTCATCAAAAACAACCTTAATCAAATTAATCTACTTCACACACACTCTTTACCTAAAGCGCACACACACTTTCTTAATCATTTCTTAATCAAAACCAATGAAAGAACATTCAAAGAATGGACAATAGAGAGAGGAAAACCCTTGCCTTGCATTAGAATGGAGAAATATTACAATGGGTGTATGTAGGGAGCGCCGCAAGCACCACCTTCGTCTCTTTGTGTAAGTTCTTCTAAGTGGAGCTAAAGTGAGGATTCTCTAAAATTCCTAACAATTGACTTCTATACATGCTATTCTTGATGTCACCCCTCAAATACACCTACTATTGGGAAACACGTTTCTGGACATGACCCCACATGAAAGTGCAAAATAGGGATTCAAGACCCTAGAGCATGATCAAGGAAGCCTATTCAATAGATTAAACCCAATGGAAAACTTCAAACTCACTGATTAGACACACATTTACAAACACATTACCTAGAGCAAGAAATCACATTTTTGGAGTTTCCTCCTACAAAATCATGACATTTCTTGTATCAAAACAATGCTTAGACAAATAGGAATTCTTACACTTGATTAATGGTGAAGAAACAATCAATTTTACAAGCCACAAATGACGCCGCAAGAAACATCTTCTATGTCAAAAACTAGAGCTCTTCTATTTCTCTTGATAAGATTACGGATCCCCCTAAAAACCTAGCTAACTCAATTATATACTCTAGGCTTTTTGAGTGGGTTTTTACATTTAGGAGAGCTCTCTTTTTATTTACAAAGTGGAAGTGCACGGCCCCGTTATTACATTGTTGGCTTTCATTACAAGGCTTTGACGGGAAAATAATATTACAAGGGTATTTTTATGGGGTTTTAAAAAATGGTCCTCCTTCTTTGCCGCTTCTCGCTCCCATCTTCACGCTTACTTTGTCCTTCTTCTTTGCATTTCTGGAGTGAATCGCAATTTGGAACTCTGTGTGTGTGTGTGTGTGTGTGTGTGTGTGTGTGTGTGTGTGTGTGTGTGTGTGTGTGTGTGTGAGAGAGAGAGAGAGAGAGAGAGAGAGAGAGAGAGAGAGAGAGAGAGAGAGAGAGAGAGAGATTGGGTGTCCTTTTCATCATAGTTAATGTGAACAAATAAAAATCTGTGTTATTCTTTATATGCCTAAGGTCTATAGATTAGAAGTGAAAAGACAACTATGGAAAAGAAAGGATTATGCTTTGATCATTTCATTACTCCACCTTGAAGTACTCCCTAGGGCAAAAGTTCAAGTGAACACTAAGGCCTTTCCAAAGGGCAAGCCAAAAGCCTATTGAACTTGGCATTCCATGAACTATATTTCCATGTATGGACCTTGGAATCCAAAGATAAAGTCCATTGAAATACCCTCATGGGAAATCTAGGATTAGTGAGAATTGCAACAATCCAAGGGCCTTGTGTCCTTCAAACTTGACCTTTTGACATTCTATGTACCACTCTACTTAGTCTTTTATGTTAGGTCTCATTGAGAGCCAACAAAAATATGTTTCTATTGCTTGAGTTATGGCCAAAATTCCATAATGCCAATAGGATTTGTACATAACTTCCTCACATAGATTCTTGGTAATGCATAGTTGGAAGTCATGCTATAAAAATCTCTCCATTGAGTGAGAAAAGTTCATGGGTCTTGTTACTCTTTAAGTTAGCCACTATAGTTAAGTAGTCTCCATCTTTTGCAAACTTGTGAATCGTGCCTATAAGTTTATGTTTGTAAACTATAGAGACCCCGTTAACCCTAGGCCATCTTGAATGTGTATGCATAACCACTTTTTTTTTTCACAAAATTTTGGTTTGCACCGTGAAGTGCTTGATACTTTGATGGTCCATTCATATGATGAATGAAGTTCCTAACAAGTAGTGCTTCCAAGAATCTATTGCATGACTAACTGCAAGGAGTTCTATTTCATAAATTCCTATTTCAATTTCAATCGATAACTCTAAAAGGCAATAGGGCATCCTTTTAGAGAAAGAAATTCCCCAATGCTATCACCACATACATCGCAATGGATCTCAAAAGGCTTTACAAAATGTGATAAAACCAAAAGTGGTTTCTTCATAAGCCTCCCTTTGAGCTCAATAAAGGCATGGTTTCTTCATAAGCCTCCCTTTGAGCTCAATAAAGGCATGGTTCTTCCTTGTGGTCCATTGAAATTGAACCTTTGTTAAATCTGAGTTGACCAACTATAGAGGATTTCTCTATAAACCATCTATAATATGAGTACATGCCTACAAAACTTCTCATTAGAGATAATATGGCCTAGATATCTTATCTCTTTGAGAAAAAATTTGTCCTTTCTTCCATTTACATATAGAAATTAGCATGTAGGTTCTTCAATACAGCACTTAAGTGCTCCTTATGCTTCTCTAATGCCTTGAAATAAATCATGATATTATCAAAGAACACACCCATGTATGCTCTGTATTTATGAGATGTCCTTTACATTAACCTATGAAAGGTCATATGAGCATTGGTAAGGCCAAAAGGAATCACCACATATTCATACAAACCTAATTGATCTACAAAATGCAATCTTATTTATATTGCTAGGGCACTATTCTTGGTTGAGCATCATTTGTCAATAACAAAGGAGAAGAAGGAAGGGGACTTATGTTAAAGAAGTAATTGATATTGCTCTGTATTTATGAGATGTCCTTTACATTAACCTATGAAAGGTCATAGGAGCATTGGTAAGGCCAAAAGGAATCACCACATATTCATACAAACCTAATTGATCTACAAAATGCAATCTTATTTATATTGCTGGGGCACTATTCTTGGTTGAGCATCATTTGTCAATAACAAATGAGAAGAAGGAAGGGGACTTACGCATCATAGAACACATGTCTTTTGGTTGTTGCTGCAAGATCTTGGAATGCCTCCTTTGTGATTTGCCACACAGAATCTTTGTCTTCTTCTTCTTTTGTTTGCTACCCCATAGATGGCATGTCCATAGTTGGTGGGTGCGTGCTTGCGGATGGGCCTTTTGTCATTTGCGGCTGAGGCTCAAGCTAAGGGTCCTCTGCAATTTTTGCTTTGCCCATTAACCTCGCCCTTTCTATTGCCCATTCTTCTTCTTTTGCAGCTAGGTGGGCTTTCAAGTACTCATGCTCCTCTTGGACTTGTTTAGTGGTTGCCAATATTCATAATAACTCATCTTACACATGCACATACACAAAGCCAATATTAGGTAATCAATGGTTGTTATCTGGTTGTTCATGTGTGAGTTTTTGGTCAACTAGTTGTTTATCTGTCACATTTTGGCCTCCTGCCTCGGTTTGTGGAAAAAAAGACCTTTCTCAAAGATCTTGTACGTCATTCTCACATTCAGGCCCTACCATTGTGGTCTTATGCTCATTATCTTTTCGGTAGATAGCCATTGGGGGCCTTCTAGAACTCCCAATTAGCTCATGTGCAAGTCCCCTCTTATATTGTGTTTCAAGTGCCCTATGTGTGGCCTTATTAAGCCCTTGCCTTAGGTGATGGATAAATACCAGGCTTGTTCATGTAGGTCTTTTTTTGATGGGCTTTTGGAGCTTGTGCGTTTACTAGTACTGGGCTCTCCTTGGCAACCTATCTAATAGGGGCTTAAGTCACTCGTTTTAAGGGAATGCAGAGAACAAAGAGTCATCTGCAACATTACTGGTCTTCTTAAGAGTCAAGGAGTCATTCTTTGTGTCATTGAAGTTCATTTTTTCCTTCTTTGGTTTTGTTTTCTTGGGGTTTCTTTTGATTTGCTTGTCGTTTCCAGAATCCTTAGTGTTAATTAGAAATATGGTCTCCTCTCGCATCCGAGTTATCGCATTTGGATTTGGAAGTTGATTAGATATGTTTGTGCTACTTTGTGCGAGCTAAGCATGTTTACTCACATTGTGAATGGGGTACTAGGTGACTTATCTGGACATTGAGCATACAAATGATCTATGTCACATTAGGTGCATCAGGCCAATTGTATGCTAAGATTGAGATGGTATAATGGGTCACTAGATATAGCGGAGTGATTGTCCATCTGCTATGGCAGGTTTTGTTAGCGATCTAAAAGAGTGCATGATGGGGAGCACTTTGCCCTTTGCATTGCCCTTTTGTAGTCTACCACTAGTTTTCGAGTTGTAGGGATGTGGAGTCGCCCCCTTCCTATAGTTGTCATACGATAAACAGGTATTAGTTCGTTGAAATCTTGCAGGTAATAGGACGGGGATACGAGATGGCCTTGCTTGTCATTTTGTGGAGTGGTTGCTATATACTCATGTACATTTGTGCGTATTGGTTCTTTCATTACTTGAGTAGTCGACCTTAGCATAGGCTGGCTAGGAGGAGAATGTGGCTGTTCCAAGATGGGAACAACTTCGACAATCTGCAAGGGAGAAAAGCTAGATGCGGAGAATCGGCAAAGACGGCATTTAAATTTTAAAGTTTTCGCAGATTATTTTAGAAAACCGTCAATATTATAATTATTAAAATCTCGCACAGATTGTAACACCTTTTTGACAGCCCATGTAATAAATGGGGCCACAAGCTTCCAAGTTGTAAATACGGTGAAGGGCCCACTAGTTCTTAGAATTCTAAAAAAGCCTAGAAGTATATAAGTGAAAACATAGGTTTTTTAGAGGATCCCCAAAGTTATCAGAGATTAGAGGAGCTCTACTCAAAGAGAAGAGAAGAAGCTTGTGGCACTCCCTATGCACATGTAACCTCTCATTTCTCTACTCTAATGCAAGAATATGTTAATGCTCCTTCTATTGTGTTGATTTTGAATGTCTAATCAATGATTTTGATTGATTTTTTAGTAGACAAAGTGTGTGTGTGTTTAGGTTAAAGAGAGTGTGTGTGCTTGATTAATCCATGATTAACTTTGGATTAATGCTTGGCAATGATTCAATGGTGTAGCTTAGTCCGCTAAGCATTGGCAGCTTCGGTTAATGCATGCAAGAGAGAGAGAGAGCTTCTCTTTCTAGTGTGTGTGTGTACAAAGCTTTCCATTAAAGCTTCCATTAGAATGAATGTCGCAATTAGGTGGATACACTAGTCAATGCACTCCATCTTTGTCCTATTACACTCATCAATTGATTCAATAGAAAGGTTTAACCCATTGCTAGAATAGGTGTGTGTGTGTGTGTGTGTGTATGGTGACATTAAGCCTCTTCTAAATCTTAGTGAATACCACGAGCTTGACATCCTCACATAGCCTCCATGCGCTAATCGGGTCACTTCCCTCGTATTAACAATATATTGGTGCGTGTAAGCTATGCTATGGACGTCCGGCAGGGCGACCCGCTAACATTGGCGCCGTTGTCGGGGAAGTTGTTGCTAGATTAGAGTATTCATGTGGATATTCCATTAGCGTGATAGAGTTGGGAATCACTTCCATTATCATTTAGAGTAGGAGAGATTGGAACAGGGCTTCCAAAGCTCTCGAGGGTAGGTTGGTGGTTGGGAACCGCCTAGGACCGTCATTAGGATTAGGAGTGTAAGTAGGATATTGGTTTGAGGGTGGGACATTCATAGCCATTGCACTGGACACTATTTGCATTGCACATTAGGACTTAGGAATTGTGTGAGCTCTTTGGAGCAATCTTTCTGTTATTTCCTTTTGTATGTTTGATTGCTTTTTGAGTTTTTGATAGGATATTTGATGTTGTAGTACTAGGCTAGATGTATATTATTGTTTGTTAGGAGTAGGGTAAGTAGAAAACACTTGTCCAATCGGCGAAAAACCAAGTGCGTGCAAAGCGCCAAAAAAAAAAAGTTTTCAGAGTCATATGTGTTTGCATGCATTTGAGTACTCCATTTTTGTGGGAAAGTGATTATTTGTGCATATTTGGAGTCTAGAGGCTTTCCTAGGGGTGTCATCAAAATCATTGCAGGTGCATTTTTTGTCTCCAGATCCAGAAACATGTTTCTGGATCAGGTGCTCAAAAATGCTTCAAACTTGCATCATGCATAGATATACTCCTAATGCCACAACAATCATTTCAGAATAATTAGCTTCTCATCTTGATGCCCAAAACTGCATAGAATGGTAAAAAAATGACAAACTTGGAACGGAGCAAAAAATCTTCTTGTGTATGGCTAAAAACTGATTTTTTATATTAAATTTGGCATATGAGAGTAGCTGGGACTAAGCCCCAACCAACCCTAGTGTCATTTATGCAAAATCTCACCTGGCATCCAGAAATGCGTTTCTAGAGAAATAGGCCTTATTGGAGTGAAAACTGAGATTGACATCATACACCTCATTCACTATGTATATTTAGCTCAACCACCAAGTTTACTTTAAAAATTGACAAATCTATCACATAGGTACAGCTCAACACTGTGACAAAACTGCTGACTTTGGCCTATTGACCATAGACAAATACATCCAAATCATGCAAAAAGTGCATATATAGCATGTATACATCATAAGGAATCATTTGCCATCAAAAAAGTGTCAAAAGGTGATTATCAACCAGAAACACGTTTCTAGAGAAATCACCCTTCTGCTGCAAAATTGAGTTGGCACATGTGTTTCTTATAGTATATATAGCTCAACCACCAAGTTTCATGTCATTTGGACAATGCGAATTTCCAGCTCTAGCGTCTTTTGATCGAAATCAATTTCCTCTAGGGGCGGAATTTAGCTCGTCTCTTTTGTTTTACCTTGTGTGTTTCTCACAGCATCCCATAATTTATTACCCCATTCTTCTTCAACTTCTGGGATACTGGAATTTGGTACAAAAACAGGTATTCACTCTGTGTTTTGTGTTTCCTTAGGCTCCTTACCCGTTTCATTTTCTTCTTCTTGAATAGATTGTTGGCTATTCGTACTTCGTTTTTGTTGGTCTCTTTTTGTATTTTTGTCTTTAGATGAGAAGGTGGTTTCATTTGATCTGCCAAGGCCTGGGTTGTCTCAACTAATCTTTTGAACAATTCTAACTGCCTAGCCTCTAAGGCAGGATCATGATAGTTCTTCCATCTCTCTTCTAAAGTTTCCATTGGTTTCAGTCTTGCTTCATAGGCCTATAGTAAAGCGTTGAGGGGTTCAAATCTCTTTTGAGCAAGCACTGATCCCGCGGTTTGTTTTTTTCTACTTGTTTCGTTGTCACGTTTTTCCTTGTCCTGACTCTGTGTGGTCTGTTTGTTTTCCAATTTCATTTCTTTAGCAGCCTCCTCAAGTTTTTCGTTGCGTTTTTTTTTGCTTGCTGCTCTCCTTGCCCTTCGGGCCTTCCATGTTTCTTTCGTCTTTTTGCTGCACTCACTTGTGGTGTTTTCAGCCTCGTTTTCTTTTGTTTCCTTTTGAGCCTTGGCTCGGGCTCTAGTGATTACTTGGATCGGCACTATGACTTCTGTTTCAGAAGAGCTGGGTGAGTTTGTTGACGACATTACCTCAATGTAGTTCAACGTGGCCTTGCCCTTCACATCTTGTTTTACTGGGCAATCTTGCACTAGGTGCTTGATTCCACATTCATTGCACGTCTCCACAAGGGAGAAATTCTCGTGTTAGGAGATCACTCAGCCTGAGGGTTGGGGCAATCTCTAATCCAATGGTCTCCTCCGCATCCGTAGCATGGTTCCGGAGGACTTGCTAGCGTTGGTCCTACTCTATATGGCCATGGTCCTGGACCTCCTCTCTATTAATAAGCGACTCCATTGGCAATAAACCAAAGCGTATTGTGGTCCATTTGGTAATTGCTTTCGGGGATGAATGAAAATTGGTCCGCAGAGCCTACCTGTGATAACGTAGCTACCAGAGTGTTTTCCATATTTTCTTCCTCATAGTACGTGTTTGGTATCAAGGTACCATCGTGTCCTTGATCGTCAGGCTGCACGTATCTAATTGCTGTTGTTCTTGGTAATGGTGGCCAGGCACTCGTTGTGCTCTTTCCATACCTGGAGCTGCATAGTTCTGAAATCCTCCCCTAGGAGTGTAATTACCCCCTTGTGGAGTTCTCATGTTTTGTTGTGCTATGCGTTGGTCTCTCATGAGGCGAATTCTATGGTAACAATCTGATGTCTCGTGATTCATCCACTTCTGCTCAAACTCACACCACTTGTCTGTTCGTGGTGGTTTCTGTGCTTGGTAGTTTTGTTTCGGGAGGCATTGAGAAGAAGGATGATCTCCTCTGCAAACCTCACATTTATAAGGCCTTCGTGTTGGTTTAAAAACCTCGTTCATTCGCTTCATTATCATTTCTACCATGGCTTCTTGATTTCCACTATTGCTCTTCTCGGCTTTGCTTCTCCCTTTAGAGCTCGAAGTATCGGATCCTGTGATTGGCTTATCCTTCCCAAAGATAACACAATTGTCATCTAGGTCGATAGCATCATGAATGCATTCATTCAATGTAGCGTGCCTCTTGCCATAGAGATTAGCGTGTAAGGTCTTGTTTAACAAGCCTTTCAAAAAGAGTGAGACAAGCTTTTCCTGGGATGGTACTTCCCTTTCAGGACATCTCGATATATACTGTCTCAATTGATTGGCGCAGTCTCTCACAGTCTCCTTTTCCTCTTGCTTAAAGTCGTGAATAATTGTGCTTACACTATGCTTAATCCCGGTCTTTGTGAACGCTCCTATGAAGTCCTGTTCCAAGACTTCAAAGTCCGCATAAGTGTGCACATCTAGAGTCTAAAACCAAGATAGGGCTTTCCCTTCTAAGGTTAAGCCGAATCCTTCTCTCAAGATATGAATGTCCGTGACATCCTCAGCCCTTACAATCTGACTAAATGAAGCTAGGTGATCGTATGGATCACCCGAACCACGAAATTTCTTGACCCACTTCTGGAAATGAGAGGGTCTAGTCTTATTCCGGCTTCCTCCTAGTGATCCGTCATGTTTGAACCCTGTGGTCACCATAGGTGTATGCAGTGTTGTATGTGATGGTGGTGGTCCCATTGGCACTCTACTTGCCGTATGACCACTCATTGTGTCCGTGTATCTAGATCCAATCGGTCTCCCGTGGTCCCTATCTTCTTCAAAAGAGACATGATATGTACTCATATTAGGTCTAGCTGTGTCAAGGGGAGGTGCACTGTGCGGGTCGATGGATACCTACAGGAGTTCTATAATTAAAACCAGCCGAGCTGTCTGCCATTTGTTGTCTTGTGATTGGAACCCCCTGAGCAGTGATCCCTCTTACCTCACTTTCTAACTTCATCTTCTAGTCTAAACCATATTTGTCAAGGAACAAAATAGGCAGTGGCACATTCGGTATAGCACTCACAAAGACGTACAAGATTTTATCTTCCGAAAGGCTGTATTCTACTGGGGAGTCATGCATGTAGTAGAAATCTGATCCAGTATCTTCTCGTCTATACAAGGCCTTTGTGGTGTCGTCAATTGGAACTCGTTGAATCCCAATTGAGTTTATCAACACATAACCTGGTACAGTTGGTATTGGTGGTCGTTCCTCTACTACTGCAAACCCTTCTGGCACTATATTGCGTAATCTGTCAACCATTTCAGGGTTTTTGACTAAGAGATACATATCCGCAACTCTTCCCATGTACCTATCTGTTTGGAAGTTTACCCATGGTGCAGGATCAAAGTCCGAGAAATGATCCTCGATCTTGACCGCATATCTTCCGAGGAAATCCTTATAGATTTTGGCACCGTGAGCATTATCCGCATGATATCTCAGCCTTCTATCATATTCATGCTCAACTCCGTGGGGTGTAGACCGGAATGAGGAGTAGGAATCCATGCTAGACTCTGACTGGTTATCAAGGAAAGGCTCCTCGACGGGATGTGTGCCTTGGCTTTGAGTCCTAGCTATGCTTTCTTCTGTGGATACCTGACTTTTTCTATCTACTGTGCTCTGATTGCCCGACCTATATTAGTTTCCTGACCTAAGGTGCATAGAGCATCAACTGAATTTCAAATGCAATTGTACCTTAGAAAGTGATCACCTGACTAATTGGATTGAAGCTGATGACTCCAATGCTCTTAGCGCTTGTTCACACTTCCAGATTCTTGTCCAAGGAGACTCCAAAATTTTCAATTTCTTCTCACTTTGACCAAATTTAGCATTTGACTTCATCGATGAACTCAAAGCTACCCTTTCCAACCACTGTACCTGATTTTGACCCCTGGAAGGCACTTTTCTCCAGAAATGCGTTTCTGGATGACAGTGAGTTTTTTCAGATTTTTTGTGATAAGAAGTTTACATATGATGTCTACACAACATTAGTAAAATTTCAGCATAAAATGGAGGTGGTTATGGCTTGATTCTACCTAAAACTCTCCGAAACTGCTGCAAATTTGAACTTCTAGTGGCACCACCTTGAAATTCATGGCCACAAAATTTACATTGTACACGAGAAGTATGTTTCCCTGGCACAAGCTCTTCTACAAACTCCCACTCTTTGCCGCGTCTAGACATTTCTAATCTGCAAATCACAAAGACAAATTCAATTTTAATAGAAAAATTACACTTTCAAGATCGTAAAACCTCTCGTAGATAACTTGTCTTGTCCCACTCCCAAGGGCTTCAAGGCTACAAGAGCCAGGAGTTACTTCAGGGAGAGGGAGAAGTGTAAGAACTAGATTAAGTAACAACACAAAATGTTTTAGCTACTCCCTATGAAACAATCTGCAAATATTAGCATGTTCACCATCTCCTCTTGATTCAAAGATGCGGTGCACATCCTCTTATCAAAAAAAGTGTAAATACTCCTTAGGTAAAAATCTACCCTTACAAGCATATTCACATCAGATGGGAGGTGCGCATTCGAGCAGCAGCACAAAGTTGTTATACTCACTCCCTACGAAACAGATCGCAAATGCTAGCATGTTCACCATCGCCACCCGATTCACAGGTGAGGTGTACACCCTCATATCACAAAAAGTTTTTACTACTCCCTACAAAATAGATCGCAAATGCTAGCGTGTTCACCATCGCTACCCAATTCAGAGGTGAGGTGCGCACCCTCATATCACGAAAAGTTTTTACTACTCCCTATAAAATAGATCGCAAATACTAGCATGTTCACCATCGCCACTTGATTCAGAGGTGAGGTGCACACCCTCATATCATGAAAAGTTTTTACTACTCCCTACAAAACAAATCACAAATGCTAGTGTGTTCACCATCACCACCCGATTTAGAGGTGAGGTGCACACCCTCGTATCATGAAAAGTTTTTACTACTCCCTACGAAACAGATCGCAAATGCTAGCATGTTCACCATCGCCACCCGATTCAAAGGCAACGTACCCACCCTAGAAACGCAAAATGTGTTAACTACTGGTGAGGTGTGCACACTAGAAACACAAAATGTGTTAACTACTACTTATGAAACAATCTGCAGACCCGATTCAAAGGCAACGTGTGTACCCTCGCATCACGAAAAGTTTTAACTACTCCATATATAAAAATTTGCGCATGCTAGCATATTCACTATCGCCACCCAAAATAGAAGCAAAGTGCGTACTCTAGCAATGCAAATTCTCTTAATCAACCCTAATGGATCATTTCATAGATACTAACATGTTCACCATCACCATTCTCATCGAAAGTGAGGTGTGTACCCTAGCAAAACCAATTCTTCTAAGAAAATATTCACACTAACGTACGAAGCTAAGTAGCTAATTAATTTAAATATTTTATATAATTTATAATTTTTCTTTTTCTTTTTTCTTACCACAAGGGTAATTTGCTCTCCTAGTCGGAAAGGCTTAACAAGAAGTGTTAGCTTCTAGAAAATAAAAAACCATAAAAATTGGGATTTTTATAGAAATATTTATTCGATCGAATTTATTCGATCGAATTTATTCGATTGAATTTAATTCGATCGAATTCTATTCGATCGAATCATTTTCGATCGAATATGATTTGATCGAATTAAATTCGATCAAATTGATTTGGAAGAATTCGAGTCAACGAACAAAAACGACGTGGCATCGAATAATTCGACCGTTTTTTTGGGTCCTCGTTTAAATTCGAACAAATTCAAGAATTCATGAATACACGAATAAAGAATAATGCAACTTAGCTAATATTCCAATAATACTTTCTATCATCCTTCTCCTTTTAATACTCTTTTAACTTATGAAAATTATTATCTTTCCAATTTTATGGTGACTGTGTTATAGCTATACCGTTCACATCACTTCAACACGGCCTTAATGACCTACAAGATCTTAATTCTATAGGTTGCTGATAAATCCTTTGCAGACTATACTTTTCAAGCTGTTTACTATCATAAGGTCAAGAATGAATGAGATCCTCTTCACAACAACAATTACTAAATCATTAAGTAGCTTATGGAGGAGCCCAAGCATGCAAGCCAGTTAATGCTACATGGTCTAAAACAACTCTACATCTGGCTCTAAGGTCAACAGGCTAGACTCGATCTCTACAAATCCATGCCACGCATCCACCCCAGCTGCATATCACCACGACATGATGCCGAGGATGGCATCAAGAGCAGGAAGGGGGCAATGTTAACAACTGTAACGACGACACGACCTAACGCACAGAAGATGTGTGTAGCTTAGAAGATGTGTGTCCTTTTATTTTTCAAGTATTCTAAATTTCCTTCGCCCGACCATTATTTTTGTTGACGCTTGTAATAATTTTGGGAACACTGCCGTTTGTATTTTAGGCATGTTCACCACATTAGGAGGCTAATAAGAGTAGTTTTGACTACCTGTAAAAAACACTGCTTGGGCAAGTGGCAACCGTGCCTCCTCGAGGGCTGTCGCTCTAAAGCTTGGCTCAAGGCTCACTTGTTTTGTTCGAGACATCCCTACATGAAACTCAGGGGTTCCTTCTCGAGTACTTACTCCCTGAGTGGGTGTATTATCTTGTGTGGGTGCATCGACACTACTTTGACCATGATGACCTTGTGGGGTGAAGGTGCACTGCTACTTCATTGCCGCTTTGTGTTGGTGGCTCCACCTAGGAGTTCTCTCAAACGTCTTGTGCCATTCTCATGGCCTACACCTTTGCATCATCCTCCATTAATCCTATTACCGCAACCATTACTTGCACCAAGGAAGTGCTCTTTGATACGAGGTCCACCTCCAAATTTTCCAATCTATAAATGATCTTACATTGACTACAAATTGCCACTCAGGTCCTGGAACCTTTCCGCCAGCCTTACACTTACTCTGAATAGATAGACCCTTGTCTGCTCCTTCTCGGACTGTAGGGAGGCGGCTCAGTCCTGCCTCATTGTTGTTTTGTGAGCATTGATTAGCATCCATGTTTCCCACACACTTACCTACACATGACATAGTTAAGTAAGTAGGTTGTGTTATTATTAGCAAAGAATCGTATTTAAAAAAATACAATGCAAAAAAAGTATCAAAGAAGCTTTCAGATTTAAGAAAGTAAAATAAATTCTAAGCATATAATTGTAGTGATGCGGGGCGCTCCATTCCAACATGCACAATGAGCTCCACACACTTGCACCACCTAAACCCTAAACCAGATGCTTCCTACCCAACCTATTTCCAGGCAGATAGACACACAAAGGAGAGGACTATTCGTGAATACAAGTATGTTGGTGTAGTGATGCGGAGCGCTCCATTCCAACACATGCGAAATGAGCCCCACACACTTGTAGCACCTAAACCCTCTACCAGGATGCTTCCTACCCAACCCGTTTCTAGGCGGATAGACACCCAAGGAAGAGGACTATTCGTGAATACAAGTACGTTGGTGTAGTGATGCGGAGCGCTCCATTCCAACATGCTAAATGATCCCCACACACTTGCACCTCCTAAACCCTCCACCAGGATGCTTCCTATCCAGCCTATTTCTAGGCGGATAGACACCCAAGGGAGAGGACTATTCGTGAATATGAGTACGTTGGTGTAGTGATGTAGAGCGCTCCATTCCAACATGCGAAATGAGCCCCACACACTTGCACCACCTAAACCCTCCACCCAGATGCATCCTACCCAACCTGTTTCCAGGTGGATAGACACCCAAGGGAGGGGACTATCGAGCTACCAAGGGATTAAAAATATTAAAAGATATCCTAAAAATATAAACAAAAAGTCTTGAAAAATTAATTTACTAATTACCTATGGGCAAAAGTTGAGTTTCTAGCTCTAAAAAGTGCTTTAGAAGAGTGTGCCAAGGAAATTGGAGGAGTGAGACAACTCTTATATAGACTCCCCCAAAGTAGGCGCCAAAGTAGGCGGGATTTCCTAGCCCGTCGGGCTATTGACTTATCCCGACGATTCCTGCCAGGCTATTGAGGTATCCCGGCGGGCTATAGTTTTACTACCTGTTCTCACGATTCCAATAGGTCAATGTAAATTATATGTTATTAACATGTTTTAGAAGTGTTAATAACATGAGTTATTACCATTTCACGCTTAACATAAAGACGTGAATGAAATCCCTGATGACAAGCAGATCAAAGGAAACCCCAAGGAAAAGAAAGCGAAGAAGGGTAAAACAAAAATCAGTGACACAAAGAATGACTCCTTGACCCTTAAGAAGACTAGTAATGATGCAGATGACTCTTTGTACTCTACATTCACACAAAACAAGTTACCTAAGGCTCCTAACAGTCAGGTCTCCAAGCATGTCCCAATAACAATAAATGCACAAGCTCCCACGAACAAGCCTGGTATTTAAGGTGGAGCTTAATAAGGCCTAACATAGGGCACTTAAAAAACAATATAAGAGGGGACATGTACATGAGCCAATTTCAAGTTCTAGAAGACTCCCAGTGGCGATCTACCAAACAAATAATGAACTCACACATAACCAACCAGATAAACAACCATGAACTCCACATCTACAACAAGAGTGGGATCTTGAACCAAACAAGGAATCCGCCAGGGATCAATAAAAGTGCACATCACATATTCAATTGCAAAATTGATGAGACCATATGCCAAGAACGATGAGACCATAGGCCTCCCATCTTGGACAACACCATTGAATTTACTAGTCCAGATGGTCCAATACTTTACAATGCTTTATTAGATACAGGGGCTATATATAATCTCCTTTCTTTTTATGCATGGAATCGATTAGGGACACTAGCTCTAACCTCATCTAGCCTCACAGTCAATGTATTATTGGGTGACCATCGCATATTATTGGTATCTTAACAACAATTATTCACTATGCTAATAGCCACGTAGAAGGCTCCTTTTGTGCAATGCTTTTGCAGGAAAACTTTTTGTAAATGTACTACTTGGTCGAGCATGGATGGCGATGACTCAAAGTACAATCGAGTGAACAAAAGACAAAGTGGAAATGGTAATTTTCCCTTGCCCTACAAGTGCTCACTGCACGCACAACTCACTGCAACAAATCCCCCTATCTGAGGGCCCCATGGAGTTAGCCTCTCAGCTGCCACATTCTAAACTAACTCCTAACTCAATAACATCTAACCCCTCACACACATGTCGGCCACCAACAATAACTAACACACTTTTGGCTACCTTGAGAACAAGGGCCATAATGCAAACAAAGGCCTCCTCAGAAGAAAGGCCTCCAATCCAAATCTTCAAATGCATATTGTCTCACCTCCAAGCTCAAAGATTGAACCAAGAAACAACGGCAATTGCAAACAAGGCAAGGAGTTCTTTCAGTTGTTGGGTGCCCAACTCATGTAACAAACGCAAGGATACTACAAGGGTGACCATAATATTTTGATCCCCAAAAGTATTGGCACAAATCCCAAGCAGCCACAACAAGCCAATAATCAACACCCTTGTGCAAAATAAAGATACACGTGTTGTCCATAAGCCCATTGCCGCTCCTACTAGCTTGACAACCAAGGTGACACTATACACTGATGAATGTGGGCGAATTTCTTACAACACTATTATAAGCTTAGGAGAAACTTCATCTTTTGACTCCTCCAAATTCGCTAAGCTCTATACCCCATAGGAATTTGAAGAAAGCACGATGGTTATAGCCTTTCAAGTGTCTTATCCCTCAACAAAACCAAAATAACCAGTGGACAGGATGAAATCTTGCTTGCTTCAAAGGACTTTGACGTCAAGGAGGACAATAAAGTCAGTTAACAGGCAAAGGACTTCTTCAACTGCACATTCAAGGAAACTACAAGGTGGTTCTCAAACTGGAAATCATTTAAGCCTCCACCCATGCCCTCCTTCTAACTAGCATCTTAATACCTCACAAGACAAGTCAACATAAAGAATAATACATCAGGCTAGCTGCATTGGAAGCAATTGAGTCCAAAACAAGCCTAAAAGCAGCAAGGATGGTGGTGCAAACTCAAAGTTATCGTATTTTGCCAATCACAAAATTTTATAAGGATTTTTCAGACAACTCCGACCATCCATGAGGAGCGCTCTCAAATTACAGGTACCATGGTTGGTAAGAATTCATAGTCCAAGTCGCCACCAACCAAAGTCAAGAGTCGGGCATGTAAGCCACAAATAAGCTTACAATTAAGTCCTAGTGCTTCATGGTTATTATACTCTGTGACACGAATTGTAGCTAATAGAACCTAATGCTCAAGCTGAAGAGTTGAGATTACCTAAGTATGTCGCTCACGCAGGTTGTGGTAAGCATAAGAGTCAAAGTCTACATTACTTAGATCTCAACGGAGTGGCGAAGCGTCCTTCACTCATGCACAAGTGTACAGTAGGAGAGTGGAGAAACCTCAACTTCAAAAACCCTTTTAGAAGTAATGGCAACGATTGGACCAACTTCGTTGATCGATGTGCTACATTTACTCCTAAAAGCACCCATCACAACTCGTCTTTGCCACTGCATGCTGTTTATCAATGTTGTGTATGCATATTAGATGCCCCGTCATTGGGCACATGCATTACACACTATGCTTTGTTCCACCCATGCACCCACTTGCATTCTCCAAATAAATATTGCACATGCTACAGTTGCGTATCTAAATCTCTTCAAATACCCATATATAGTGTCGGCGAATATTATATGTTATCAACATTTATATATGATAATAAGAGCAAAATCAAAGGCACTTTTTGCCCACAGGATTTTTTCCCTTTGATAAATCTAGGTTTCAGACCTAATATTCCAATAATATTTTCTATCATCCTTCTCCTTTTAATACTCTTTTAACTTATGAAAATTATTATCTTTCCAATTTTATGGTGGCTTTTTTATAGTTATACCATTCACATCACTTCAACGTGGCCTTAATGACCTACAAGATCTTAATTCTATAGGTTGCTGATAAATCCTTTGCAGACTATACTTCTCAAGCAATTTACTATCATAAGGTCAAGAATGAATGAAATCCTCTTCACAACAACAATTACTAGATCAATAAGCAGCTTATGGAGGAGTCCAAGCGTGCAAGCTAGTTAGTTAATGCTACATGGTCTAAAACAACTCTACATCTGGCTCTAAGGTCAACGGGCTAGACTCGATCTCTACAAACCAATGCCACCCATCCACCCCAGCTGCATATCACCACGACATGATGCCGAGGACGACATCAAGAGCGGGAGGGGGGCGATGTTAACAACTGTAATAACGACGACACGACCTAATGCACAGAAGACGTTCTAGAGGACCCAGCCTAGAAGATGTGTGTCCTTTTATTTTTCAAGTATTCTAAAACCATTATTTTTGTCGGCACTTGTAATATTTCTGGGAACACTGCCGTTTGTATTTTAGGCGTGTTCATCGCATTAGGAGGCTGATAATAGTAGTTTTGAGCACCATTTAGTGCCAGAAATTGCCCAGGACCATAGTATGGGTGCCCGGGCAAGTTCTCAAGTGAGTATAAAGCCCAAAACTTGTAAATTCAACCTCGTAATTTGAGCTTTAGTGCAAAAAAAGAGATTTTTGTTATCTTTTTCTCTATGTGTCTGCGCCTTGGGTTCTTGTGTGTGTGAGTGAGGAAGGATGGATTGTCTTTGAATGTGGACTACACCTTGTGCTTCATCGCACTCGCCATCAAGCATTGTGTGCCTTACGGTCTATCCTCATGTGGTTGCTCTGTGATTAGGCCTTGATCTTTACTTGAGCCTTGTGGTAGCCTTGATTCAGCATGCTTTGCAGGGGGCTCTTCACGAGGCGGTACGTTGCCCGACTCATCATTATTATCATCATCGTTGGGCCGTGTATCTTCATCAATGTTGATGCTTGTAGGTGCACCTGGAATGCACAATTGCTTGAATTCCGAAAAGACTTGCTCATTATCAACATCTTCAGAAAGAGGAAAGCTTACATCTTCATTCTCTCCATTGCAACTTGGTCGCCGCCATTTGCTTTCATAAGTTTGTGGAAGACCTTTAGAAATAGATAGCACGGCCCATTTTCATGAAACATTTTGTTCTGTTGCTGTAGCATCCTTGGGCATATAGTAAGAATCCTCCTATGTAAGCTCACCACAATCTTCCAATTCTCCTGATAGCTCTCTTTGGCATGCAAATAAGAAGGAATTAATATATCAACAGCTTATAAGGTGATCATTCCTTCTTGATCCTCTAGAAAATCCGCGGCCTGCTCCATAAGAGTACACCAAGCTCGTAATAAGCAGCGCACTATAATGAAAGTGGAGTCTTCTTGTAGGTGGCTCCAGTCAGGTAATTGTAGCCTTTGCACCATGGCAAGAAAAGTGATGAAGTCTAGTGTGTTTGCGGTGCCAAAGCGGACCATTGTATCACATGCTGTTGTTGTGAGCTCTTGAATGCTTACCGTAAGCTTCAGCATGGCTACTGTAATATTCCCTTAGACTAGTTCCATTGTCTCAAAGACAGTCTTTGGCTCCCACAAGCTTTGGCCCGTTGCTCCCAAGGAGGTGAGGATGGTTGTCAACCTTAGAGTTGCATAATCAATTTGCTCTTTGGCTTGACCATCATGAGGCAAAGATCAAAGGTTAGTAATCTCTTGATTTCTTAGGCCCACTTCCCTTGACAGCGTTGCAATGCGTAATTCTTTAAGGGACATTTTCTCTTCATTTCGCTCATTGTTGCACTGCAAGGACTTTATTTGCCACCTCCAACTCTTTGACAGCATGTTCCGTCGATCTTTTGGATGTTTTTGCTAGTGACGTGAGCTCAATGATCTTTGATTCTCGCTCCTTAAGTGCTTTTTTGGTATCATCCAACTCTTTGTTAATCGCCTCAATTGTTGCACCATCACCTGCTGCATAAATAGCATCCCTTGGTTGAGCTCCTCCAAGCTAGTTTTGGGGTCAGCTTGGGCTTCTTGTTCTACACCCGGATTCCTCAGATGGGACGACATGATGCGAAAACCTTACCCCCCTTCTCTCATATCTCGCCCCTCTCTCTCTCCCATACTTCCCCTCTCTCTCTCCCATATATACGCCACGAGAATGCGCCCCTTTGGGCTGTATATGAAAAAACGAGCGAAGTAGCCGGCACCCCCTCTCCCACTCGGATACATACCGCAACAGCACAGCGACGAAGAGCGTCCCACCTATAGCTAGAGAAAAACAAAAGCGACCGCTACGTGCAAGTTAGGTGCGTGACCCATCCAACTCGGTTTTGAACCAAAATTTTACAAGGCATCCTTATACTATCCCCCATAGGCTAAACAAAGATTGACCAATTTCGATCGCTTAAAGCCGCGTTCACACGCACAAGTATACATTTGGCAATAAGGCATACAAACCTGACTAAACGGGCTTGAAATTGGATCAAATTTTAAACGAGGCCTCTATACGTTGTTCTCCATAGATTGATCCAAAGTCTGTTCTGTTCGGGGTCTATTAGATTGTGTTCATGAGAAAAAGTCTAATTTTGAGCTGTATGGCCTAAACAGGTAGCTAATCAAGGCCAGATTGGGTTAAAACAATACAGTCTATTTCAACTCCCATTGTTAGTGGGCCTAGACCCAATCCCACCCTATTGGAGGTTATTAGGCTGCACTTGCATATAAAAATAGTCGTTTGGTAGTACGAGACCACTATCGAATAGCCAAACAGTGCCGGATTTATTAGGCCCCTAATTTTAATATCATGTAGCACTAGCATTTTGTTAAAACTCAAGTCAGACTAAGTTAAGCTGCGTTCACGCATCTATCCAATATTCTAGCTATAAGAGCCAAACGACTAATGTACCAAGGTCGAGACCCATCCAAATTGAATATGCTTATGAGTCTTAACTAGTTTTATCCTCTCAAATTGAATATGCTTATGAGTCTTGACTAGTTTTATCCTCTCAAATGATTTCTTGACAATTTTGGTGCTCTTAGACTGACATTATCACTCTAAAAGGTACAATTGTTCGAAACTTAGCAATAAAAGAGCCCTGACTGTCTCCAACCACCTCATAACCCCTCTAAATTTAAATCAATTGCCTACCAAGGATCATGTTGCATTAAGAAGTATCTTTTAGATCAAATTCTAGCGACATCCAACCATGCATGTCTGATAGCAGGTAATGGCAAATTTTTAGCACACTTTTGCACACGCACACACACTCTAGTTAATCACTAATTTAAACAAAGGAGTACGCGTACACACTGAGCTGTTGGTGGATGCAGGCAAGCCCTTTCATCCTGCGAATAGCAGCTGAACGCTTCACTGCATCGATCGTCGGACAAGGTGTGCTAGGTACCCTCTTGTACTTATCATTTGGTTTATTTGTTAGTTTCAAGTAAATTTATTTATTTCAAAAACAAAAAAACAAAAACAAAAACAAAACAAAACAAACAAAGACAAAAATAATTTCAAACCAGTCGAGCAACTAGAAGAAAGACTATGTGCAAAGTTATTTGCCAAAAGCATCATCAGTGTGCGTGCGAGTGCCGACCACTGCACTACCAGAAACGTAGCTCCATACCCTCTAGTTGTTCTCTGCAAAGAGTACACATCTTATTTGCTACAGAAACTAAACAGATAATCGCACACTGGAGCTAGAACTCCATAGTCTATGCAAGCTTTAGGAGGCAAGGAATCTCTGTAAAGATCATAGGACCAAAGAAACGTTTCAACCACCCTCCAACTGTATTAAATTTCCCAGTGGACATTCTCTTACCCAAGGAGCAAAACTCAAAATCATAGTATTCTTGTCCTCATGAGTGGAGAATTTTGCACAGGGCATAGGCAGTGCAGGCGCAAGTGTGACCCACTGCACCAACAAGGGCCCTCTCTACCACAAGCAGCCGGTTTCACTAGCCGTATCTACATTGCTACTACCATAGACATTAGCCAGATAAGATCCAATTGGGATTGGGAATCCAACATGGTATATAATTTTTGCTGACGGTGTGACACTTATCGAAGGCTAGCTCGGAAATACTCCCATTTTGTGTATAATAACAATCATCCTTTTCTAGGTAACGCCTCGTGGATTGCCCATATGCCAGAACCCTCTAATGAGCAGAGTTAGAAGCTTATGAACTTACATTCTAGATGTATCATTGAACCACGAGAGAAGAGTGCTTCTAACGCGATCCACACTCCAATCCCAGTTTAGAGTTTGTCCTATCGGCAGAATCCCACTTAGGTGCACGCACCAGCCTACACAGAATCCTTAGCGGATCAACGCTATCTAGCGACTCAATGAGAACCCACGAGGAAAACAACAATCAAGGCATCAACAAACCTAGCGCCAGTATGCTAGACCGATTCTCAGGCTTCCTTGGCTTGGGGAAAAAGAACACCAATACCTCTAGCCACAATCAACAAGATGAGGACGTGAACTCATACTTTGCAAGCGAAGCTATGACTAAACCTCCTCACATGGAAATTTCAGTGCCCACCCAAGCACTGGGAGTTGGAAATGCTGACTAATAATGGCATGACCATAGATGAAGTCTAGAGGATAGAGGAAGCAATTAGGATAGCCCGCCAGCTAGAGGCCGAGGCCACCTTGCGAGGTCAACAACGACTACTCGATCGGTAGGCTAAAGCCAAAACTATCGTCGATAAGGGCAAGGCTATCAATTACAACCCTATCTCCACGGATACGTGAATTTTTCACAGTTCTAGTTGGAGATATTCGGTTGAAACACAGGCTCTCTACGATATCCTCACTAATCGCACATATACGATACAACGGGGATAGCTACAAGAACAAGTCGCGCTTGCCACTACATATACTGAGTTTAAACAAATGCTAGGCAGCTACTTACATGAAATTGTAGTTCAAGAACATATAAAAATGGGGATAGACTTCTCAGAATACGACCCAATCACACATGCTTCAGTGCACCTCGGGGACCCTGCAATGAGATGGAAACTCCATTAAAGAGTCGGATTGACCCTGCAATGATAATCTCTCCCGACTACTAGGAAGATCCGCCGAAATCTAACCCAACCTTTGTCATGCCTGAGTGGTCTCTCCCCATAAGCTATACACCTTATGAAACCACTGGGCTGCGGACGACCATTCCAAGTGCTATCCCTAGCACCAACATTTTTTCCCCAGGGAGTAACACAGTGCCTATCATAACTATGCTGCCAATTAGGTCTACAAGGGAGAGATGGATTATGCTTATTCATTGTTGTAAACATTAAATTTTGAGCCTTAATGTTTGCCAATATTCCTTTAAGTATAGTGTTCTCCAATATTAGGTAAAGCAAACACAAGCGTGATGAGGGCACGCTCTCTCCCTCTCAGCCTACGCAGTTAAAAGAAAACCCACTATGCCACACAGCTTGCAGATGAAGCAAGATTGGGGATCTTGACAAAAGCCCACTTTCTATTGCAAAACTAAGACTTTGGAACTTCTGAGGAAGAACCCGTTATCAGAAATTAGAGCTTGGATCTGATGAAAAACAAACCCACATTAGAAATTAGGGTTTGGATCTGATGAAGAACAAACCATTATCAAATCGGCCCTCAAAATGGGCAATGGAAAGAACCCACAATCTCAGACAGCCAAGAAGAAAGGAAAATAGATTATGTACAACTTTTATTCATATAATTATCAAATCCTTATATTTTTCAGCACCAAGTATAATAAAAAAGGTATTTTATATATTTGTGATTCCTCTCTCTCAGCCAACTGCACAGAGGCTGAGAGAGAGGGAGTAAAAAAAAACATCAAACACTCTCTCTTCGTCTTTGCATAGAGGTTGACAGACAGAGGTCAAATAGAAAAAACCATATCTCCCTCTCAGCCTGCACGTAGTTTGAGAGGGAGTAAACAAAAAAACATCAATCACTCTCTCTCAACCTCTACATAGATGCTGAGAGAGAGAGGGTCAAATTTAAAAAAACATCTCCCCCTCAGCCTGTGCAGGCTGAGAGGGAGTCAAGACTCAAATTTAAAAATATATATCTCCCTCTTAGCTTGCTGAGGCTAAGAGGGAAATAATCTATATATCCCTCTCAGGTTAAAAAATCTCCCTCTCAGCTTGCGCAGGCTGAGAGAGTCAAATTAAAAAATATATATATCTCTCTTAGCCTCTGCGTAGACTAAGAGGGAGGAGAGAAAACAAAAAAACACATCTTTAGCTCCCTCTCTCTCAGCTTTGGCGCAAAGGCTGAGAGAGAGGGAGTAAAAAACAAACCTCTCCCTCTCAGCCTACGCAGAGACTGAGAGTGGAGGGAAGGAGAAAAAAACGATTACCTTAGCTTTTGAAGGACAAAACCTACCTTAATAAGTGAAGGACACAAGATACCTCATAACCAAAAGCACATCAATAATTGCCATGATATCCCAAGCACCATACAAGTCGTCTATAGAGGATACAGGGCCTCAAAGCACCACACATGGCTCCATCGCTACTACCAGCACTCCAAGGCACCACAAGAGGTAGGCAAAGCATTGATATAGGACATATAGCTCTCCAAAGACCCTGGGACCATCCATCCATGAGCTAAGCAAACAAAACAACCGACAGGAATGTCTAAGACCAAAAGCAAACTAGTATGTACATGATCAAGGGATAAAGGCTGGCATATCGCATGCCTAGGCATCTGCAACAACAAGCACAAGCTAGGGGGATTCTCCTTGGCAAAAAATTTCCCAACATAGTTTGCCAACCCCTTAGCCTGCATGACATTCATGTCGTGCAGTAGACATCAAAACATGCTCACCAGCCTCCTAGATCAAACGGCAATAGTTTCGTGGCCCAAACCAGCACATCCAAAGATGTATCAAACCCACATGGGTCAAAAACCATAGAATCC
The DNA here is from genome assembly GCF_041138505.1 of Cibotium barometz. Taxonomy (NCBI): domain Eukaryota; kingdom Viridiplantae; phylum Streptophyta; class Polypodiopsida; order Cyatheales; family Cibotiaceae; genus Cibotium; species Cibotium barometz. Next base: position 16,244,717 of record NC_141072.1, on the reverse strand, counting down.
TGGCGTCCATACTGCATCTCTAACTCCCTGGGTTCATCCACATGTGACATAACAAATCCCATGAGGAAACATGTCCCAAGAGTACTCACTCACAGGGGCATCACATACCATAGTCCCTTGGACAAAAAAACGACCCAAAAATGCCTCAACTAAGGCACATTTGACATGCGTTACCTATTTTAAAGCTACACTAAGTCTCCACTAAGTAGCATGTCCATCAACACATGGGATGACCACTCCTTTACATCATAGGTACCTTGAATTCACAAGTGGCCCTATCCTCAGTCATACATACCAAACTAGCATCAATGCCCTCGCATATCATGCCAACCCCCCTAGCATTTTCTTTTACACCATCCATAACCTTAATGGCCTCAACAACCATAACATATGGCCCATCCAAAGAGCATACACACGCATAAAAGTAGGGGCTACTATGGGAAAATCCAAAGCATCCACAGAGGACTGAGCCTCCTCTCGCTCTTGTCTCATAACCTGTAGCCTGGCAATGGCCTTTGTAACATTGGAAGCCATACTAACATCCATCTCAACCTATGGCTCCTCATCTTGCAAGCTTTCCAAATCCCAAATAAACATGTCACTTGTAGGGACTACCACCTCATCACTGGCTTAGCATCCATTTCGACCATGGGTTACACACATGTGCTCACGACACTGGCTTAGCATCCATTTCGACCATGGGTTGCACACATGTGCTCACGACATGACTTTCCATAGAACTTGCAAGACAACCCTCTTCTTTTTTCATCCATTTAAAATCATCATCATCCACATGATGGAATTCCCGCATACATAAGTTGCTATGCCCCTTGACACATGGAGGGATAGATACCAAGCTACAAGCATCAATAACATCATCATCGCATGAGGAACTAGAGTCCCTGTCATTGCTGGAGCTCAAATCATCCTCATCATAGGAACCTCCATCGCTCGCACATGTATAGGAAACCTATCTAGCTAGCGACATAAGGTAGCTAACCATGTATTTCACCTTCTGAAACTCCATGCATGCCATACCACATCCCATATGCAAAGGCAGGATACCAAGGAATAGAAAAACCTTTTCTTTACTTGTGACCACCACATCATGACTTACTTTGAGCACCCAAATTAGAGCTTTGAATTCCCAGTAATGAGCCTGCACATCCTATATGGCCAATTTCCTGACCTACGGATTTATGTCAAGGACCACACTCCTAATCTTCTTCATTGCGATGACTGAAGGTGCCAAGAAAGATCCTTAGAGGGGGCACCAAAAAACATGGGAGGGGGAAAATGGGAAAGGAACATGGCAAAAGGAAAAAGGGCACCATTGGCTTGGGCTGGAAATGAAAAGAAACACTCACCACCCACCCACAACAACCAAAAGATGCCACACAAAATCCAAGAAGAAACCCAAGAGAGCTCGCAGACTGCCATACAAACACCCTCTTTATTCACAAGATAGAAAAACATCCAAGAGAAACATAAGACCTCCTAGTCTTCTTTCCTTGCATCTCCACCAAACACCGCACAAAACGGATTTTATTCTATTGGACTCCAGTCCTTATTAGAAGAAAAACGCCATGGGAACTCTCTCCAACGCAAACCTTTGAAACAAACATCTCTTTCCCTTTCAAAAACCTTCACTGGTTTTTTTGCAAAGAGAAGAAAAAACTCTTCTTTCAAAGGGGAATGATACCCATAGGTGTACTCCTTTGGAGATTAGAGAGAAAACCCTTTGGAGGCACAATTTTTCAAGGAAAAGGAAAGCTCTACTTTTTTCATTTATTTCCTTGGCTCTAATTATCCAAAGAACCAAGAGCTCTCTCTCTCCCTCTCTAAAACTCTATTTCAACTCTTGATTTTTTCACTCTCTTTCCTTGTAGTGAGAGAAGGCTGGTCAAAGCCTCTAGAGACTGCCTTTTAAGGCCTGGTGTGAAGAGCCCTTATGAGAGGCGGCCACTACTTGGAAGATATTGAGGTTGCAGAGTCCACCTTCAAAGGCCATGTAGGCAATAGAGCTAGCAGTACATCATATCACACACACAAGGCTGTGCTTCTCACTGGTGGCTGGAGCACATACAAGTGAGCCTCTATAGTTCCATAGATTTTCAAGCTGCGCGCAAGAGTCACAACATCTGCATGTATGCCTTCAAGTTGCATCAATTTGAAGCATTTCAAAGCTTCTTTGTAGCATGCCAGGCTAATTCAGTTCTTGCTAACCATTCTATTTTTGATTTCTCTAACTACAGTGGCTCCTCCTGTGCTGGAGACATATGATGATCAGACCCCAGTAAGTCCTTCTCACAATGAGGGCATACTGGAATAGGATATAACCCTTGGTCCAGCACCACTGACCAAACACCTATTGACGATGGATAGAGAGAATTGTAGAATTTTTGCGTAAAGTGGTTGTTCTTTTTGTATTTATAGACATTCTTTTTTGGATAAACTCGGTGTAAAGGTGGATCCCAATCCACAACAATTCCTTTTTGTAAATTTTTTGGATATTCTAGTACAAATTCGTTATTCTATCATTCAATTTGGTATTCAACTCTTGCAATGATAATTGTTTTATTTCTTTCCTACCTCAAACACTTAGAAGATTTAGATTTAGGCACGATAACAAGCCATAATATTTAAGTTTAATTAGCACCATACCCTGCTTAGAAAAATAAATTTTACTATCTTGCAGTGATTCAACATGCCACCAAGGGCCACAGATCCTGTCTTTGCTTCGGCATTGACGGCCCATGGACGAGGTATAGATGCCATGTTGCATAAATCTCAACCAACATGCCACCAAGGGCCACAGATCCTGTCTTTGCTTCGGCATTGATGGCCCATGGACGAGGTATAGATGCCATGTTGCATAAATCTCAACCAGGCATGTTTACTGGAGAATGATACAACGTGAGGAGGATGCTTGAAGAGTGGATTGAGAAAATGGACAATTATTTTGATCTTGCCCAACCCACTGAGGAGAACAAAAGCACAATGGCAAGATTTAAACTTGAGAAGACCGCCAAACTTTGGTGGAAGGACCATTGTCAGGAAAGCCACATCAACCCAAGAACTGCTTCTTGGGAGTACATCAAAACTCAATTGAAAAAGAACTATTAAAATCGTACTTACCAAGTAGAGAGGATTAATGAATTCTTGGATTAATTCTTGGATAGTAACCAAGGCACACATGACTTGGAGGGATACTATCAATAGTTCCTCACTCTTCTGAAGTATGCACCTCTAGGCATGTCACATGAGGTCAAAGTGGCATGCTTTGTCACTGGACTCAACCCACCATTGAACACACGCATAGAAGTACTCCGCTTGACTACATTTGCGGATGTCTTGGATGCTAGGAAACCTATTGAGCAGGAAGTTGGTAACTTAGGCAAACGTTGTGTTGATATAGCCACCAACCACGATGTTAAGTGCAGCCATCAAGAGAACGAATCAAATTTCCAAACCTCAACTGGCCCAAAAATACCCTTTCTTTTGAAATGGAAGGCGATAAAAGAAGGGCTATGTCTTAAGTGCTTTGAGCCGAGACATCAAGCAAAGTTTTGTCCAAGTACAAACTCACCTTCCCTTCGTCCTTACCAAAATGAAGCTCAAGCAGGAAACCAGATTGGAAATGACCCCACTAGCAGGGTCCTCTTCGAAGGACCCCAAGTAAGAAAGAGAAACAAGAGAGAGAAGGGCTGAAAGCGACGCTTACAAGGCCCTTTTTGAGTCTAAAAATTTCCTAATGTCTTCATTTCATAGCACCAATGGTTAAGCCAAAAGTCAAATACCACATACACTCTGTCATTAACCCTACCATGCTATCTACTCTGTTATGCTGCCTTATGCTATAAGCATAAGGCAGCATTAACCCTACCATGCTATCTACTATGTTATGCTGCCTTATGCTATAAGCACACATCAACGTAGTATGCCTCATACTATAGGGCACAAACTTAGCAAAATAACTTTTGGTTTTGGACACTAGTGCTATCATAGCACACAATCTCTCATAGCACCTAGGCTTTGTGAGCTAGTTACTATTATACTATATAGCACCCAACACCGTCATAGCACATAGTATTGAACTATATAGTAGACCTTCATTTCATAGCACCAATGGTTAAGCCAAATACCACATACACTCTGTCATGAACCCTACCATGATATCTGCTCTGTTATATGCGACCTTATGCGATAAGCACACATCACTATAGTATGCCTTATACTATATGGCATTGACATAACAAAATAACCTTTGGTTTTGGACACTAGAGCTACCATAGTTTGAGCTGATTTCATACATGCCAAACAACGTGAAATAGCACTATTGTCCTTGCTATTCTCCTTTGTACAGAGGACAAAGATTTTTCAAAACATGACACTTTGAGCTATAAAGCATACAATAGTTCAAACAATACATCTATTGTAATAGAACACAACCAATAAGCTATGTAGCTTAAACTTTGTAATAGAATGTAATAGTTGGGGTGTGAAAGTAGATAGTCTATGATAGGATGGCATGATTGGTGTGTGGAGGTAGATACCAATATGCCTCTTGCTTCATTGCGAGATAAAGCAGTAGGACTAGCACCCATTATGAAAATAACATCTACTGTATGTAGCATGTACTCTTTACATTACAAGCATGGTCTAATAGCTGGAAGATAGACTCTACACACAACAAGAGATCACACCTGAGAATCATCAAGGAAATGCACTGGATGCTTTATATAGTGCTTGTAGCCTACTAAACACCATCGGATAATGCTCTTCTTTTTTGGAGAGACTCGGGTATACTCCATTCAAATTTGAATTGCAATCTCCTTCACCTCAAAGGATAACCTTCTACATGTGGCCTTTCTTTTACATCAGTACAATGACAACATGCTAGATCCTCTTTCATCAGCTTCAACCCAAGCCATAGCAATATACATATTTCATGAATGAATATTAAGAAACTTTGATTCTTGAAGAAGGCTTATTTCCTTGTCAGCCATTTCATTGACATGCTTTGGACCATTCACAAGCATGATTAGAGTGCTTTGCTTCAAAAATAGTTCATCATTGCTTTTGGGATTTTTTAGCAATTGGAGGGATCATCTCAAATCATTTGCAAGGCTGATGGAATGGTCAGTGTCCTGTTTGTGTACTGCTCTATACTCTGGTCACCTAGCACTTCCCGCATTATGCCCATCTAATCCTCTTTGTCATAACTGCTTAAGCTCTTCATAATGTATTGAATAATTTGATTAGCAGTTGCCTTCTTGCTTGCTTGAAGTTTTGCATCTTCAAGATCAACAATTTGCACTTGTTTCTATAAGTAGCATCTTCTTTGGTACTCTTGCTTGACTATACATTCATACTTCCTCACTGATAAGATTTCATGCTCATCAAGGAAATCCTTTTGTTTAAATTGGCAACAAGGGCAACCTTCATCCATTGATGTCAGCATAAAAGGGAGTGGAGACATATGACCAGTCGGTGCCAAGCCCTCTAAGCTTTTCTCCACAACTAATACCTCTTTAGAGACATCCTTCACGCTTCCATCTAGGTCAACAATTCCTTCCAAAAATTCTTCCAATGAAGAAAAAAATGCCTGAAAAAAATCAATTTTGATCAACTATATTCTTTTAAAATTGGGGGGTGTGTGTGTGAGTGTGTGTGTGTGTGAGAGAGAGAGAGAGAGGGAGAGAGGGAGAGAGGGAGAGAGAGAGAGAGAGAGTAGGGACTTGATGAGGATACAAAGAGAAAACAGCAAGAATGTGAAATTTGTGTGTGTGTGTGTGTGTGTGTGTGTGTGAGAGAGAGAGAGAGAGAGAGAGAGAGAGAGGGAGAGAGAGAGAGTCTTCATTTCCTATGTGTGTGTGTGTGTGTGTGTGTGTGTGTGTGTGTGTGTGTGTGTGAGAGAGAGAGAGAGAGAGAGAGAGAGAGAGAGAGAGAGAGAGTCTTCATTTCCTATGTGCAACATGGCAATCCCTCTCTTAGATAGCTCATATTTACCTTTCCTTCCCTAAGACTCAATTGGATCTCCTTCATTCTTTAACATGGCTAATAGGATAACAACACCTCCTTACCACCTTTTTGCTCTCATGACCACCTACATTGCCCAATGTTTGGACCTCCTTGTTTCAAGGCTGGATGCTCAAGGTTTTAACCCCCCCCATTCACAACTTGGTGTCTCTTTCATATAGGGCTATCTCCTCAGTTCATCCCCTTTATGTGCACTATTTAATTTTGATGAATTATTAGCTTCACCATGATTTTCTCTCTCTAGAATTGGCCATTCTAGTGAGAGAAAACTCTCTCTCTAAATATGCTGCAACCCAAGCTCTGGAGTGAGTGGTAGTGTTGAGTAGGATTGTTTTGATTATTGTCATGTGTGTGTGTTGCTTGTTTGATAGCTCACAATACAAATGATGTATGCATGCTTGCTATTGATTAGAGTGTAGATCTAGAGTCATAGGAAGAGTGGAAGAGAAGGGTAGCTACTCCATAGCTTTCCCGCTCTCTTTTCTTCTCTCAAAGAGTCCATTATTAGCATTCTTTGCTCTCCCTCATGGGATGCCTCCAAGTGCTAGCCGTGTTTAGTTCAATCTTTGGTCCCTCACAACTAGAGTATTGAGGCTAAGCTCTCATTATTCTACATGTAGCTGTCAAGCTTAACATTGGCACCATTGCCGGGGATTGAATACCTAAGCTAGTAGAGTAAAAGTTTGTTAATAGCATTTTAATTCGCTCCATTTGGTTGCAAAATCAATTGGATAGGTAGGCTTGAGGCTTGAATGGGATTCAAGGACTCAAGGGCTTGAAGCTTGAATGGGATTCAAGGGCTCAAGGTGGTTGGACAGCAAGAGGTAATTTTAGAGAAAATACACATAAAATTTCACCCCCTTATTGGTTGAGTTTATCTTCCATCTTCACTAATTTGCATTAACCACATACTAATCTACACTAATCTTTCGTCAATTTTAACTAATGGCTCACTAATTTTCTCTAATTTTTGACTAATTTTCACTAATTTCCACTCATTTTCATGGGCACACACATACACATTTGCATAATTAGATGCACTAATATCATTCTGATCTTGCCATTGGGCACTAATTACTTCATGTTCTTTTGATTTTTGTGTTCAATTGTAAGGCTAGGTGCCGATTTTGGAGACCCGCATGTGTATGCAAAGAGGGAAGTTTATCATCTCGTGGGCATCCCGTGCTACACGGAAGCAATTTTTGGGTTTTATTGTGACTTGGACCATTTTGTGAGTTACACTCGCAATCGGTGAAGCTCTTTGCTAAGGCTAGCCCACTGATCGACTAGCTCTTGCTGCAAAGCGGGCTCTCTTTCGGTGTCTAGTGCTTTGTTGAGGCTAAACCGCGTTGATTTGTGGCACTCTCAATCGGTACCAATCATTCATTGTGTCATTATTTGGCTACGGCCATGGCGAATGCCACTTTTGCGCTCTCACTAACGAATGGCACCGTTAAGTGATCGCATATATGTTTTGGTGCCGTTATGCTACCGATTTTTTCTTGTAGATTTTATGGCAAGCTAATAAATTTTTGGATAGATTGATAATGCTAATTTTCATATAATCTTGTGTGAAATTGCTATTGTCTGCTCATGTGCTTATAGTTTGCGAAATTATGAATCGAGTTGTGCTTAATTTTACCACATTTACATGTGTGTAGGTGTGTGTGCCCACTTGCGAAAGCAGTGTAATGCTAATTTCTCTAAATCATGTCCAAATGACACTTGCACAATGATCGCCATATGGTAATGATTTGAATTGTGTATATGTGTGCAAGATTTGACTAATTTCTCATGTGTGTGCGCTTACTTGAAAAACGCAAAATCGAGAGCTAATTTTCGCTCAATTTTGCTAAATTTTTGTCTCATGTATGTGTGCAATTGCATGTGGCAACCTCCCAAGCCAATATGTGTTTAAGTGTGTACTATTTGTACACAAAGCTTTGCCAAACTTGCACACGCGTGTGTGTGTATGTGTGTGTGCGTGTGTGTGTACACTTGGAGATAATAGATTTGCATCACTAATTGAAGTCAAGTGGCTGTGAATTTCAAATGTTTGCATCCAATTGATATCAGCAAGCTGATTGGAACAGTAAGAGTATGTGATTTTCTTTGGAGTTTGTAAAATTTGGTCAATCTTGTGGTTGTATGTGGCGACTAGAAAATTGATTGTGAATGTCTGTCATGTTTTGCATGTGAACGCGCTCCTGGTCGGTTTAGAGGGCTACATTTAGATGTACTCGAGCCACCACGCCGCCACCCCCACACAATCTCAGCTTGTCCCAACGAATCAACTTAGCTAGTCGTCCAATGCGATGGCCTGCCAGGCCTTTGATCTCGAGTCTCGAGTCCTCTCGACTCTCTCCCTTCCATTTAGTTCAGGCCCACATATATGACACCAGTTGGCAGTTATTGACCACCCTCTTTTCGGCCCCCCCACATGGCAGTATAGTCTTTGACCCATGTGGCACCACCACCTTCCCTTTGACACACACCACACACACTAACTCTCTATTTACATGCTGGCCAACTGCCGTCTCTCCACTCTCTGTCTCTTTATTCACATGCCCTGCCATCACCCATAACTCTAGCCCTCTGCCACCACCATCACCCCCCAGTGTTCGAAAAAAACTATTTTCCCAAAAAGTACAAAACCTTCATCTACAAATTGTGAAATTATTTATAAAGAAAATTTTCAAATTTTGAAAGTTTTTGTTCTACAACCCCTCAAAATCTGCAAGTTTTTGTACCCTTAAGTTTCAAATTTGAAAGTAATTTTAAAAATCTACAAGTGCAAATTACACTATACCCGGGTTTTTTTCGAACACTGTCACCCCCACTGTAGGCCGCCCTTTCGTTTACAGTAGCCACCATCCAGCGCTCCTTGCTCTCTCTCGCTTCCATTTAAAACAAGCGCTTTTCTCTTTCTCTCTCCCACATATTATTTCTCTCTCTCTCCTCAGTACGGCCACAAGTTCCAACGCTCTCTCTCTCTCTCCATTACTCCTGCCAGCCCACCTCCTCAGTCCTCACTCTCTCTCTCTTCTTTAAGCTTGCCTCCCATAGTCCTCTGTCTCTCTTCTCTATTGCGCCGCCACACCTGCTCTCTCTCCCCTCGTAAAGACTGCATGCAGTAAGTAACTACACGCTAAAATAGCTCTTCATGTACATGTAGCACTCAGGAAATTCCATTTTCGAAAACATACATACATGAACTAGAAAGTTTAACCTTCCTATATCGCTTGTGTTACTGTCCATTGGATCATTTCCCTTCTCGTGTGTGAATCGGTGATTTCAAAGTTTCAACCGGCATGTTGTATACACATGGGAATTTGAATGATGGACAATGTAATTCGGGGCCACGGGCTTCCAGCTTGTAAGAAAATAGAGCTCCACCCATGTAAAACTTGCTCTAAAAAGCCTAGGGTATATAGCTAGGTTTTTAGAGGCATCTTCTACCTTAGAGATAACTACACGAAGAAGAAGAGCTTCTAGAAAGAGAATGTGCTTTTTCTGGCTTGGGGAGCACTCTAGATGGAGTGCCTCCTTTTGGGGCTGATTTTAGACCATAGAAAGGGCCCATGAGCACCCTCTAGTCCACATTTCACCCCCTTGACCCATTTGCCCATGGTTCGAGCTCCTGTTTCCACTCCGTAAGCCATAATTTGTCTGTTTCGAGGTCATTTCTTACCCGTTTTGACTTCCGTAAAGCATGGTGAAGTCTTGATATGATTTCCTAGGCACTTTTGCAAAATGCATAATCCTATAGGGACCTCATATTGCCCCCATGCACTTCCCTGTTGCCTCTTGTACTTGCTTTCGTGGGATTTCTCTCACTAAAATGGCTAATTCTAGACAGATAAACTCATGGTGAAGCTAAAAATTCATCAAAATTAAATGTTGATGACATTTGATGTGAGTGTTCTGTATACATAAACGCAGGTTAATCTTCCTTATATAGTGTCATTGTGAATACCGTTAGTTTTACAAGCTCTCATAGCCTCCGTGCACTAATCGGGTCAATTCCCTAGTATTGACAAATTGTGTTAGTACTTGATAGCTATGCTATAAGACGTCTATTGCAGCAATTTGCTAACATTGGTGTCGTTGCCGGGGAAGCGTACTTAGATTAAACTATTCACATAGAGTACTTCTAGGTAGTGTAGATAGGTCAGGATCTCATCACTTTCTTGTAAGATAAAATTGGAAAGGGAATTATTTACATAATTTAAAAGAGTAGTAAAAAGAGAAGAATGATAGAAACTATTATTGGAATATTAGGTTTGAAACCTAGATTTATCAAAGGGAAAAAAACTTGTGGGCAAAATGTGCCTTTGATGTTGCTCTTATTATCATAGATAAATGTCGATCACATATCATATTTAACAGGGAAGCGCTGACACTATATATGGGTGTTTGAAGAGATTTAGATACTCAAGTGTAGCATGTGCAATGTTTAATTGGAGAATGCGAGTGGGTGCATGTGTGGAATGTGTCTAATGCATGTGCCCGATGATGGGACACCCTAATATGCATACACATCATTGATAAACAACATGCGATGAAAAAAAAGAGTTGTGATGGGTGCTCTTAGGAGTAAATGTAGCACATCAATCAACTGAGTTGGTCCAATGGCTGCCATTACTTTTAAAAGGGCTTTTAAAGTTGAGGTTTCTCCACTCTCCTTACCAATGCACTTGTGCATGAGTGAAGGACTCTTCGCCACTCCGTCGAGGTTTAAGTAATGTAGACTTTGACTCTTATGCTCATCACATCCTGCATGAGCGACATACTTAGGTAGTCTCAACTCTCCAGCTTGAGCATTAGATTCTAGTAGCTATGACTCGTATAATAGAGTTTAATAATCATGAAGCACTCAAACTTAATTGTAAGCTCATTTGTGGAAAAATGCTCGACTCTTGACTCTTATGCCCCCAACACACTTTGGTTGGTGGCGACTTATACTATGATTTCTTACCAATGGTACCTGTAACTTGAGAGAGCTCTTTATGGATGGCAGGAATTGTCTGAAATATCCTTAGGAAATTTTGTTATTGGCAGAAGATGACAACTTTGAATCTGCGCCACCATCCTTGCTGCTCCTAGGCCTGTTATGGGTTTGTGTTGCTTCTATGCGCATCTAGCTTGATATCTTTATTCTTTATGTTGGCTTGGCTTTTGAACTTTTAAGATGCTGAGGAGAAGGGGGGAACAGGTGGAGGCTTAGTTGATGTCCAATTGGAGAACCACTTTGTCGATGCCTTGAGTGTGCGGTTGAAGAAGTCCTTTGCTTGGTTGACTTTATTTGCCTTGACATCAAAGTCGTTTGAGGTAAGCAAGATCGCATTCCATCCACTAGAGTTTTTGGTTTTGTTGAGGGTCAAAATGCCTGAAATCGTAAACCATCGTACCCTTTTCAGATTTGTGTGGGGTATAAATGTTAGAGAATTTGGGGAAGGCAAAAGACAAAATTTCCCCTAAGATTTCAATAGCTTTGTAAGAAATTTGCCCACATGAGCTTGGTTGTCGAGCTAGTAGGAGCGGGAATGGGCTCAAGGACAACCTGTATGTCTTTATCATGTGCAAGGACTATTGATTCGTGGGTTGCTGTGGGTGTATGGGATTTACGCCAAATACTTTTTGGGAGCCAAATATTGTGGTTACCCTTGTAGTATCCTTGCATTTGGAGCGTGACCTTGGGCACCCAACAACTGAAAGAATTTCTTGCCTCATTTGCAACCGTGTTTGTTGTTGAGTTTAATCTTCGAGGTTGAAGGCAAGGCAATATATGTTTTGGGAGTCAAGTGCATGAATTGCCCTCATAATACCCTTGCATTTGGAGAAGGCGCTTGGGCACCCAGCAACTTGAAGAGTTGAATTTTAGAGGCCATTTCTTGCGACAAGGTTTCTTCTTACATTGTGTCATTGTTCCGGAAACCCATTGGAGCACCACCTTTTGGAGTGGTGGCCAAATGTTTGAAGCTATTGGTGTTGGCCTACATGTGTGCAAGGGGTTAAATGTTAGTGAGTTAGGAGCTAGTTCAGAATGTGGCTGTGGAGAGGCTAACTGCATGGCGCCCTCAAGTAGGGGAAGCTGTTGCAGTGAGTAGTGCATGTAGTGAGTACCTGTAGGGCAAGGGAAAATTACCATTGCGACTTTGCCCGTTGTCCAATCAATTGTACATTGAGTCATTGCCATCCAAGCTCGACCAAGTAGTAGAACAATGCTTCTTTAGACCCCACCATAAATGAGGCCTTCCTCCAAAGGCAATGCATCATAAAGTGGGAGGCATAAGGTGGATCACGCTTCACACACTACACTACCCACTTTGCCCCCGACTACAAGGTCATCTTCTTATCTGAACGAGGCTCATGCACCCACCCATACTTGCTTGAACCCATCCCAATCTCGACCACACGTACTTTGGCATCCATCTGTCTTAGTTCTCTACATAAGGTTTCCTTGCAGGCATTATGCAAAAAAGAGCCCTCTATGTGGCCATTAGCATAGTGAATAACTATTGTCAAGATACCAATAATATGTGACGGTTGGCTGATAAGTCCCTTGATTATGAGGCTAGATGAGGCTAGAGTTGGTTTCCCTAATCGAGTCCATGCATCCAAGGAAAGCAGATTATATCCAGCCCCTGTATCTAATATAGCATTATAAAATATTGGACCATTTGAACTAGTAAATTCTATTGGCATTGCCCGAGGTGGAAGGACTATGGTTACATCAATTTCATAAGTGAACACGTGATGTACATTTTGATCGATGTGTGGCGGATTTGGTTCAAGACTGCTCTTCTGTTGTAGATGTGTGAGCTCATACCAATTTTTCGATGGTTTCTCTTGAATTTTACACGAATTTTTTGGGACCACAATTGAGATCGTATTCATGGAAGCATAACTTGAAAATATCACACCTTCTACGTTTACACAATTTAGCCCTCGCTTACCCCATATGTCGATAGTAGCTAGCACATGGCTCCAATCCAAATCTTGGATATGTTCGTGGTCACTAGAGCAATTATTTATCCCTAGATGAGTGCCCATTTATAGGATGTGGGAGGCTTAGAGTCGGAGAAAGTTGTATCAAAATTCCCTCTAAAGAAGTTGTATGTGATTGGATGCACTTCGCATGACTGAACGTCTACGCATACATGTTCATCATCTAGAGTCAGGTAAACATGATTATGGGACCAATCATGGACCATGCTATATTCACGCATGAATGGTCGTCCTAAAATCATGCTATATTCACGCATGAATGGTCATCCTAAAATCATCTCAAAAGAGCCTAGTTTATCGTCAAAGTCCATTACTGCAAATGTATGACACACATAATGGTCTAGGACTTTAACTTCAAAATTTCTAAGCAAACCCAAGGCATTCACTAGTCTACCATTGGCTAATTTGACTTTGAGGTTATCCACCTCCATGGGTGGTTGTCTCATTTTTTTCCAACAATGTTTTATTATGATGCTTATACCTGCACCACCATCAAGGACGACCATCACAATATTGCCTTTGCAAACAAAATAATCATCCTGTGTGTGACGCAAAGTCTAAACAAGAAGTTGGAATCTTTCTCACTCACGTCCTCGATTTTAGGTACACTTGTAGGGGTTCGCTCTATCATTTGTGGTAAATTTTAAGTTGGCATTTCTTGTAGGGTTTTCAGATTAAATGCTAGCTCATCATCTAAGAATGCTTGTAAAGTCTCAGCCAACTCTCTGGGTTACCTCTAAGCAGTGTCAACATACTAGGGATAGTGGGCATTCCCAAGAAACTCATGAGTTTTTGGTCATGTAGTTGTTTGCTCGCTACACCTTGGTCTTTTGGTTCTGATTGTGGGGGAAAAGGCATTTCTCAAAGATCGTGCACATCATTTGCGAATTTAAGAATTATAACAATGTTCTCATGCCTATTATCTGGTTGGTAGCTATTCATTGGGGGCTTTCTAAGACTCAAATTTGGTCCTTGGGTATAAAGCATTCTATGCATGGCCTGATTAAAGTTTTGCCTTAGGTGCTGGATAAATACCAAGCTTCTTTATGCAGGTCTTGTTTGGCTTTAGGGGCTTGTGTGGTTATTGTCACTTGGCTCTTCTTAGAGACCTTAGGTAACTCCCTTTGAGTGAATGCAACATACAAAGAGACATTCACATCTTTGTTGGTCGCCGTAGGGATCATGGGGTCTTCTTTGGTGCCATTGATTTTTGTTATATCTTTCTTAGATTTCCTTTTCTTGAGGTTGCTTTTAATTTTCTTATCATCCCTAGAATTCTTAGCTTTAATTAGGGATATAAGAATCCTCTTGCATCCTAGTGACCGCATTTAGATTTGGATATTGTGTAGATGTGTTGCATGCTATTGGGTGTAAGCTAAGCATGTTTATAGGTGTTGTGGATGGGACAGTATGTAATTTCTTTGGACATTGAGCATACAAATGGTCTATGCCACATAGGGCGCATCGGACTAGGGTATGCTAAGATTGAGAGGGCGTGGTGGGTCACTAGATATAGGGAGGCAATTGTTTATCTTGTTTAGGAAGGGGGTGTACACATTCCTACAGTTCAAAAACTAGTGGCAGAATACAAAAGGGCAACACAAATGGCAGAGTGCGCCACTTCACGCACTCTTTTAAATCATCAACAAATCCTGCCACTAGTTTATTGGTTGGGAAGACCTATTTTGTGACTCTCTTGCGACGCTCACAAAATAGGTCAAGAGGGATGCATGTATGCGCATAAATTATACGGTCAGGCACACACCTTAGATCCTTGGCCAAAATTTGGGTCGCACTGGATGAATCTTCACAAGGAAAATGAAGTAATAGAGTGGACGAAAATTGAGCCATGAATTTAAAAACTTGATAGAAGCTTACAAAGGTAGGTACATTATAATCTCCCCAACTTGAAGGATTCAGAATGTCCTCATCTCGAGAATAGCTAAGGATAATCCTTTTGCAAAGAAGTTTCATACTCCCAAGTAGCATCCTTAAGGGGAAAATCCTTCCATTGAATGAGATGTTCCCTGATGGATCTATGTCGGAGGGTATGCTCTCTAGTCTCTAGGATTCTTTTAGGCTGAAGTTCTAAAATATTCTCGGTCAGCATTCTGATCATCATTAAGAATATGATCTGGGCTAGGCATATAAGGTTTCAAATCCCTTCTTTCACCCTAAGCTCTCCCCTCTAATTCATTTCTTACAATGGAGCTCAAAAATATTACCAACATACCCTCACGGTCACCTCCAATATCTCTTTCAGTCAAAGCTCTTCTCTCTAATGTCTCATTTATATCCAAGAAAATTTCAATTTGGACTTGTGAGTGTCAAGAAACTGGCCTGACTGCTCCAAAAACGCCTATATTCTAACTTCCACAGAGCTTTTGGGATAGATTCAAAACTCCAAATTATGAAGTAAAACCATATCTGGTATCCCCAAGACATGTGATACACAACTGGACCATCAAAAGTCAAAAATTGAGCAGTCACTTAGAAACATGTTTTTGGAGAAAGGACCCTTACACTTGTCAGAATCAGGCATAGTGACTTTAGTGAGGTTAGGAAGGGTTGCTTTGAGCTCAAAACTGAAGTCAAATGCTAAAATTGGACATTCTCTCAAATTGGAGCTTTTGCTAGGTTTGTCTGATTTGTGCCCAATCACTTAAGAGAGGTTTACAAGGATTGTTTTGAGAGTGATACACACATCCTCTACAAAGGGGAAGGGAGAAGAGGTTGGATAGCAAAAAAAAACGAGTGTGGAAATTTTTTCAAAAATTAACGTCAAACTTCTCGTGTGTAAGTTTCACATCGCTGCAAGTTGTTTGAATCCCATATTTGAAATTTCGAACAAAAATCAATTTTCCCATAATGAACTCACTATAGGAAACTGACAAAAAATCTGCAATTTTTGCTCGAGAAAAGTGCAATATTTTTTCGTACCATATTGTTCAGATACCTTCGAAATGAGTTCTGGAGAAGACAAAAGTTAAAAAAAAATTGAAACTTTTGGAAAATTTCCTGATATTTGGTCATATACACGTCAGGCCATGAGACCCTATAGGAGTTAAGGTTTGGAGTAGAGATTTAATGCAAGGAAGCACAACAAGGTTGCTGTCTCAAGAGAGTACACTAGGTCTAGATATGGCATACCAGACCCAATCTGACATGAGCATGAGAGCCGAGTGGTCTCGGGTAGAGTGGATACTGCCAATGCAAGCATGGAATACCGTGAAATTCCACCTACACTACCCATGCCAAATGTGAAGCTAATCAATTCAATCTTGACTCAAAGAGTTTCCATTGATGACCCTTCTAAAGCCTTGTACAAGAGGGAAGACGAGGGCATGGAATTCTTTTATTTGCGAAAGAACCCGGGGGGACATAGCCTGTCTTACAAGCAAGTGTTATACATTTTTGTCCACAAAGCTCTAGAACATGATCTATCCGTGATATTCATGGATAAATATGGACAAGAATGGGATTTCTTGTTTTCACATGAAGCAAGAGGCTTCACATAACTAGGGATGCCTGTCCTCGCTAGAGTTAGAAATAATGCAGCAAGCCTGTCGGATTTCAGAACTCACGTGCCTCCACCACGTCCTGCACTGAATGCTCCACCACTATCAGCACCCATTACTCCAAGAATGTCTTTTGTGAAAGGACTAGAAAGAGCAAGTGCTCCATTGGAAGCAAGATCACTAGATGGTTCAATGCACAAGCATACCATGAGTGATCATCTAGCTAATAGAGGGCTGATAGGACCACTACCATCACGATGCACAAGGATGATAGCTAGTCCATGTTTGCATAGATACTCATATGACCCAATGCATCATGGACCATGCTATCAGTGTAGAGGTGATCATTGGATTAAGGATTGTCTTGAGTTCAAGAATAATGCCCAGCCTAGCACTACCAAGCCTACTTTGCCACTCATAAAGGGATCTTGCCTAGATGGTAGAAATGCAGAGCAAGTTGTGTTCGTTCATGCCATGACTACAGCCCAGGCCAAAGATAAGTGTTAACCTTCCTCCCCCACCCACTCCCCTTAAGCAGGAAGAGCGGATGTAGGAGGTAGCTAACTTCCCTCTTCCTCTCTTTCTCTTCTTTATGCCGGAAGATAAAGAGAAGAAGGGGGTTGTTGTAGGTGAACTTGTGCCTTAACCGCAGCGTGTATGTGACTCCACGCCCATGCACACACACACCACGACGAGAGGGTTTCTCTCGAAGAAGGAAAAAGAAAAGGGGGGTATCACTCACCCAATGCCTATGCATGTCGTCGGATAATCAAGCTTCACCGCGCGTGTAGAGAGTACCTCCTCGCGTAGATGAGCCTCCATACTTTTCTCCTCAAGCCTTGCAACCTCCTCTTCCTTCCTCATCACTCACACACACAGGAACCCAAGGTGCAAACACACAGAGAAGAAGATAACAAAAATCTCATTTTTTGCACTAAAGCTCAAATTATGAGGTTGAATTTACAAGTTTTGGGCTTTATACTCACACTTGCCCGGGCGCCCATACTATGATTTTGGGTAATTTTTGGTACTAAATGGCACTCAAAACTACTCTTATCAGCCTCCTAATGCGGTGAACACGCCTAAAATACAAACAACAATGTTCCCAAAATTATTACAAGCGCCGGCAAAATAATGGTCGGGCGCAAGAAATGTAGAATACTTGTAAAATAAAAGGACACACATCTTCTGTGTTACACACATCTTCTGAGCTGGGTCCTCCGGAGCATCTTCTATGCAGTTGCCATTGAAGTAGTTAACATTGCCCCCTTCCTGCCCTTGATGTCGTCCTCGGCATCAAGGGCATCATGTCGTGGTGATATGCAGTTGGGGTGGATGGGTGGCATGGGTTTGTAGAGATGGGAGCCAACATGTTGACCTTGCAGCAAGATGTAGAGTTGTTTTAGACCATGAGGCATTGAGTAGTATGCACGCTTGGGCTCCTTTATAAGTGACTTATTGATTTGGCAGTTGTTGTTGTGAAGAGGATATCGTTTATTCTTATACTTAGGATAGTAAATTACTTCAAAAGTATAATCTGCAATCGATATGCTAGCAATCCTTGGAGTTAAGAGCCTCTAGGTTGTCAAGGACATGTTGAAGTGATGTGAATGATATAGCTTGAAGATAGTCAGCATAGAATTGGAAATAGAATTATTTTTTAAATTTAAAAGAGTATTGGAAAGAGAAGAATGATAGAAAGTATGGTATATTAGATCTGAAACCTAGATTTATCAAAGGGAAAAAACCCTGTAGGCAAAAAGTGCCTTTGATTTTGTTCTTATTGTCATATATAGATGTCGAAAATATATAATATTTAGCAGTGAATCTTCAACACTATATATGCGTAGTTTAAGAGATTTAGATACTCAAGTGTAGCATGTGCAATGTTTAATTGGAGAATGCGAGTGGGTGCATGGGTGGAACAAAGCAGAGTGTCTAATGCATGTGCCCGATGATGGGGCACCCTATATGCATACACATCATTGTAAACAGCATGCAGTGGAAAAGAAGAGTTGTGATGGGTGCTTTTAGGAGTAAATGTAGCACATCGATCAACTGGGTTGGTCCAATAGCTGCCAATACTCCTAAAAGGGCTTTTGAAGTTGAGGTTTCTCCACTCTCCTTACCGTGCACTTGTGCATGAGTGAAGGACTCTTCGCGACTCTGTCAGATTTAAGTAATGTAGACTTCGACTCTTATGCTCATCACATCCTGCATGAGCGAAAAACTTTAGGTAGTCTCAACTCTCCAACTTGAGCATTAGGTTCTATTAGCTACGACTCGTATCACAGAGTTTAATAAGCATGAAGCATTGGGACTTAATTGTAAGGTCATTTGTGGCTTACATGCCCGACTCTCTTGACTCGTATGCCCCCAACGTACTTTGGTTGGTGGCGACTTGGACTATGAATTGTTACCAACCATGGTACCTGTAATTTGAGAGCTCTCCTCATTAATGGTCGGAGTTGTCCAAAAAATCCCTAGGGAACTATGAATCTACGCCACCATCCTTGTTGCTTTTAGGCTTTTTTTGGGCTCGATTGCTTCCAATGCATATAGACTGATGAATTTATTCTTTTCATTGGCTTGTCTTGTGAGCTTCCAAGATGCTGGTGAGAAGAAGGGAATGGGTGGAGGCTTAATTGATTTCTAGTTGGAGAACCGCCTTGTAGATGCCTTGAATGTGCGGTTGAAGAAGTCCTTTGCTTGATTGACTTTATCCTCCTCCCTGTCTCATCACCGTCCTTTGAAGCAAGCAAGATTTCATCATGTCCACTGCATATTTTGGTTTTGTTGAGGGGCAAGACACTTGAAACTAAACCATCGTGTCTTCTTCACATTGTTGTGGGGTATAGAGCTTAGCGAATTTGGAGGAGTTAAAAGACGAAGTTTTTCCTAAGCTTATATTAGCGTTGTAAGAATTTTACCCACATTCATCAGTATATAGTGTGACCCTGGTTGTCGAGCTAGTAGGAGTGGCAATGGGCTCATGGACAACCTATGTATCTTTATCTTGCACAAGGATTGTGATTCTTGGTTTGTTGTGGCTGCTTGGGATTTGCGTTTGTAGCATGAGTTGGGCACCTAATAATTGAAAGAACTCCTTGCCTTATTTGCGACTGCAATTGTTGCTTGGTTCAATCTTTGGGTCTGGAGGCTGGGCAGTACGCGTTTGAAGATTTGGATTTTAGAGGCCTTTCTTCTGAGGAGACCTCTACTTGCATTGTGGCATTGTTCTCGAGACCCCTTTGAGCACCTATTTGGTCGTGGTAGCCAAAGTGTTGAAGTTATTGCTGGTGTCTGACATGTGTGTGAGGGGTTAGATGTTATTGAGTTAGGATTTAGTTTAGAATGTGACAATTGAGAGGCTAACTCCATGGGGCCCTCACGTAGGTGGAGTTGTTGCAGTGAGTTGTGCGTGCAGTAAGCACCTGTAGAGCAAAGGAAAATTACCATTGCTACTTTGTTCGTTGTTCACTCGATTGTACTTTGAGTCATCGCCATTCATGCTCAACCAAGTAGTACATTTACAGAAAGTTTTCCTGTAGGCATTACACAAAAGGAGCCCTCTGCATGGCCATTAGCGTAGTGAATAATTGTTGTTAAGATACCAATAATATGCGATGGTCACCCAATAATACATTGATTGTGAGGCTAGATGAGGTTAGAGCTAGTGTCCCTAATCGATTCCATGCATAAAAAGAAAGGAGATTATGTGCAGCCCCTATATCTAATAGAGCATCGTAAAGTATTGGACCATCTAGACTAGTAATTTCAATGGCATTGTCCAAGGTGAGAGGCCTATGGTCTCATCAATTTTGCAATTGAATACGTGATGTGCACTTTCATTGATGCATGTGATTCCTTGTTTGGTTCAAGACCGCACTCTTGTTGTATATGTGGAGTTCATGATTGTTTATCTGGTTGTGTGTGTGAGTTTTCAGTCAATTAGTTGTCTATTTGCCACATTTGGCCTCCTGCTTGTTTTGTGGGGAAAAAGGCCTTTCCTAAAGATCTTGTATGTCATTCTCACATTCAGGCCTTGCTTTTATGGTCTTATGCCCGTGGTATATACTTTTTCGGGGCTTTCTAGAACTCGAAATTGGCTCATGTGCAAATCCCCTCTTATATTGTGTTATAATTGCCCTATGTGTTCGTGTAGGTCTTTTTTGGCTGGGCTTTTGGAGCTTGTGCGTTTACTGGTACTGGGCTCTCCTTGGCAACCTGTCTGTTAGGGACCTTAAGTAACTCGTTTTGAGTGAATGCAGAGAACAAAGAGTCATGTGCAACATTACTAGTCTTCTTGAGGGTCAAGGAGTCATTCTTTGTGTCATTGAAGTTCATTTTACCCTTCTTTTGTTTCATTTTCTTGGGGTTTCTGTTGATTTACTTGTCGTTCCCAGAATCCTTAGTGTTAATTAGGAATATAGACTCCTCTTGCATCCGAGTTATCGCATTTAGATTTGGAAGTTGCTTAGATATATTTCTTTCTAGTTGATGCGAGCTAAGCATGTTTACAAATGTTGTGTATTGGGGACTAGGTGATTTGTGCGGACATTGAGCATACAAATGATTTATGCCCATTGATTGTGGGTGGCTATGGTCATCATGTGGAGATTTATTGGACATTTAGCGTACAAATGTTTATGCCGCACAGGGTGCACCGAGCTAGGGGTGGGCTAAGACTTAGAGGGAGTGGTGGGTCACTAGATGCAGAGGGGCAGTTGTCCATCTTATGTTGCGGGTCTTGTTTGGCAATTTAAAAGCGTGCGTGAAGTGGAGCACTCTACATTTGTGTTGCCCTTTAGTATTCCTCCAATAGTTTTTGAATGGTTGGGATGTGGAGGCGCCCCCTTCCTATAGTTGTCATACGATAAACAAGTATTAGGTTGTCAAAATCTTGTAGGTAATAGGATGGGGATACTAGATGACCTTGCTTGTTATATTGTGAAGTGGTTGCTATATATTCATATACATCTTTGCGTATTGGTTCTTTCATTGCTAGAGTGGTTGACCTTTATTGAGGCTGGCTAGGATGAGAATGTGGCTTTGTGACATATGTTCCTAACCTAGTTGTAAATTTGTGAAGGACTTAAGTTTGATTTTATTAGGTAATAAAAACCCTGATGGTCTTGAATACCCCAATTATCCTCAATGTAGCTGTGATCGAGCGTAGATTCTATAGCCTCGAAATCGGGAGGCACCCAATCTGGGCTCGTTTAATTTAGGCCATATAGCCCAAAATTAGACTTTTGTGCATGAACGCAGCCTAATAGGCCCTAAACTGGACAAACTTTGGATGAATCTTTATGGAACAGCGTTTAGAGGCCTCATTTTAAATTTGGTCCAATTCCGAGTTCGTTTAGTCAAGTCTATGCCCTCTAGAATGATTATCGTTAAAGCTATCAATTTTGTGCATGAACGGCCTCGAATTCATAAAATTTGGTCAGCTAATGGTTTGATAGAATAAAACTAGTCAAGAATCATGAGCATAATCAATTTGGATGGGTCTTGACCTCGTTACAGTAGTCATTGGAGCCTTATAGCTAACAATCTAAGTAGACATGTGAACGTGACTTAACTCGGTTCTATTTTAAGATGTTAGCGTTACATGACATCACAATTAGGGGTTCACCAAGTTTGGTTTGATTCCGGTCACGTTTGGTTATTTCTTGGAGGCTTCGTGTTGCGAAGACCGCTCTGCGTGTGAATGTAGGCTAACAATAGCTGATTTTGCAAGGTTTGGTCTCTTATGATCCCTCAAGTTTGTTGTACTAGTTCTTGCTTTCTAGGTTTATATCGGCTTCGATTACCTATCTGTTGAGGATTTAATTTGGTTTTAATAGTTTAGCACATGAATACACCCTTATGTACCTGAACTTGTCCCAATTTGGGGTGTACTAGTGGGTGACATTGTAGTGAAGTCTTAATTTGAATTTGGTCAAGTTTTGATGCTATTTGGTTAGGTTCCCATGCTTAATTATAAAAAACACTATTCTCTGCGTGACACGGTCCTAATAGGTGAGTTTCGGCTCGTGGGTGCTTATGCGTGTGCCCGAGGGTACACCCAGCTTGCATATGAATTTTCGTGTCAATCCGATCTTTTTTTGCCTAGTTTTGCTCAGTTTCAATGTTCATCAAGTTTTATCGAACTAGTGCGCGTGTGTTTTCATCTGCAGAGCGTCTAGCATGTTTTGCCTTGATGTTTCATGACTTCCTGTGTGCCAGTGTGCGTGGGGCGTATGTACAATTTTTGTGCCTGATCGTATGACTATAATTCTATACTCGTGCGTGGTCGGAATGTGTGAAAGGGTGCGTGTAGCGTGCGTGTTCGCAAGTCCGTGTGTGTGATTGTGTCCAATTGGGGTGCATGTGCGTGGGTGTATTAGGTGGGCGTGGGTGCATGCTATTAAGAGAGAAGAGGCGACACCGTACCCTTTGTGTGTGTCAGACGGCGTATGCGTACGTTTAACCCGCATCGGCCTGCCTTTGCTCGCATCCTGGCCGTTCGCCCGTGCTCCCGTCATGTCGTGTTTGTGTGTGCTCTCATTTTGTCTCGATAGGTTTCAGTAACTGCTCAAGGGGGGGGGGGGGGGGGGGGTTCTTTCCTTGATGAGAAGTAGGGAATGGGTGGAGGCATGTATGGCCTTGGCCGTTTTGGTCTTGGGGCTGATTTAGGCCAATGGAGTACGCCCAAGATGGGCAGGCAGCCTTAGCGCCGAATGGAGCATGGGACAGTGCGTGGACACTGCATGGATATAGGCCACGGGGCATCACACAGAGGGTAGCCTGATTACACAGGACCTTGGCCGTTTGCAGCGTTAGCAGAGGCAGGTCTTTTGGGGGCATGATGCCCCAATTTTTATGCATTTATCAAGACCAAAATCTGCTAATTTCAACAATTTCAAAAAAAATTCAGCAATAGAGTCGGTTAGATTTTCCTACCAAGCATCTGGGAGTCAGCATAAGTGCAGGCAGGGGTACCATCTTTAGCATCTTGTCCTTAGTCTCTAGGGCGTAGGCAGGGTCATAGTAGGGTCCTTAGGGCCACATCCATGCATCCATCTCATCCCATCTAGCCCATCTCTCATCCATCCCATTCACAGCATGTGTGTAAAAGCATTCCATAAATGCAAATTAGCTTCAGCCCATCACTTTTCTCTGCGTATTCGATACTAATGTGCAGGCAGGCCACAAGGGGGGGAGAGAGAGAGAGAGAGAGAGAGAGAGAGAGAGAGAGAGAGAGAGAGAGAGAGGTTTTTTTTAATTAATTTTTTTAAAAAAATTATAAATAAATAAATAATATTATAAATTTTTTCACTTTAAATAATAATGATAATAATTTTAATTATTTAATATTTTGTTTTATTTTGATTTCTATTTTTATTATTTTTATTTCTGATTATTTTTTTAAAACCTTTTAATTTATTTTTTTATTTTGTTTTTTATTTTGGTTTAAATAATTTAATAATAAAATATTTTTATTTCTAATTTATATATATATGTGTGTATATTTGTTTTCTTTTTTCTAATTTTAAAAGTTTTTTTTTGGCGGGCGGGCGCCGAGCGCCCCGTGAGCTCAGGTGCCCCGACGACTGGGCTCCTCTTTTTTTTTTTGGCAGCTAGGCGTCGAGCGCCCCATGAGCTCAAGCGCCCGGCACATGGGCTCCTCTTTTTTTGGGGGGGGACCGCTGGGGCGCCCGGCACCGCGCACCCTCAGGCGCTTGGGCGCCCTCGCCTAGGCGCCCACTAGCCTGGGCGCGGGGCGCCGGGCGCTTGGAGGTCGTGCGCCCGGCTCTAGAGAAGGAGAGAGAGCGTTGGGCACCCGACACGAGAGAGAGAGAGAGAGAGAGAGAGAGAGAGAGAGAGAGAGAGAGAGAGAGAGAAAGATGAGAGAGAGAGAGAGAGAGAGAGAGAGAGAGAGAGAGAGAGAGTCATTTTTTTAAATAAAATAATAATATATTAATAAATTTGTTTATTTATATATATATTATTTGAGAGAGAGAAGGGAAGAAAGTAAGAGAGAGAAGGGGAGAAAGTAAGAGAGAGAGTGAAAGAAAGAAAGAAAATAAAAAAAATAAACGTAAAAAATAAAAAGTAATTAATAATTAATTTAAAAATAAATAAATTTAAAAAAATGATAGAGAGAGGAAATAAAATTAATTAAAAATGGAGAGACAGCGTAAGAAAATGAGAGAGAGAGAGAGAGAGAGAGAGAGAGAGAGAGAGAGAGAGAGAGATTAGTGAGAGTAGAAAGAGAAATGAAGAGAGAGAGAGGGGAAGGAGGAGAGAGAAATGAAGAGGGGGTTAAGAGAGAAAGTGAGAGAAGAGGGAGTAGAGAGAAAGAGAGTAGATTTAGGGAAATATATGGCTCAATATACAATCATGCCAATGGGAAATCCAAAATAGCCGATTCACACTTTGAAAATTACAGTTTAAAATAGTATTAAATAATGTGTTTAGAAAATTCAAATACTGAAAATATCTATGCTTTTATTTTATTTTTCTATATATATTTTTTAATTTTTAATAGCACTGCTAGAGGGAGAAGAAGAGAGAGAATAGAGAGAGAAGAAAAGAGTAAGAGAGGAAACGAGTGTACGGAAAAAGGGAGAGTGAACGAAGAGAGAGAGGAAAGTGTACCATGGACTAGAGAGAGAAAATTAGTAGAGAGAGAAAAAAGAGAAAATCTACAGAGAGAGAAAATTCTAGAGAGAGAAAATTTGGAGAGAGAAAAAATTCATGAAGAGGGAGAAGAGCTGGGAAAAAATTAAAGCGCGAGAAAAGAAGAGGATGTGTGCATACGGGGTCGGATGGCCGAGCTGATTCATAGGCGTGTTTACCTCATGGGATACTATGCTCATGCCAAACCTCACCCGCATTGGAGCATCATATCACCCATTCCGATGTGGTCGACTCAGGCACCTTATCCCGAGAGCCGAAAAAGCTGTTTGAGGCTCCGATTTGTCCCGAATCGCACCGGAATTGGGCAATATGATGCGACCTTGCTCGATTTAACCTAATTATTGTGTTCAATGAGTTTTACTTCAATTGAGCACACGATAGAACCGTCGGCGCCGATTAAGTGTCTCTTTTCAACGAAAAACGTCAGAATCTGCAATAGAGGAACTCTGTAGTCTACCCCGGATGTCCAATCAAGCGTCGATTGTTACCCTACATAGCCTTGGACTAGGGCTACCACCCCCAATCTTCGGAATATGAGTTGCAAAGCTGATTGAGCGAAAAAAGAATTAAAAAAGAGTTAAATTTTATATACAAGAGCCGTCTCGGAGGCATCCACGAGCGTTAAAATTGAATCCGGACCTTGTCGGCGACGAAATATATTGTGAGGGTAATCAAAATTGGTCTACACAATCTCCTTTGGCTTCCCCATCAAACACTACAGTGTTTGGACTCTCCATTTTGCGGGTATCGCTCAATTTAGGTCGTAGGTTCCAAAACGAAGAGTAAAATTTCAGATTTTGGAGCTTCCGACACACACACCGTAACTCGGCCGTCGCTTGTCCAAAGCATGCAATTAGATACTCCAGAAATACCTCCTCAAGCTCATCTATATAAACCTATCAAGTCAAATCCTAATTTTCGTATATCGTTTGGGTGTGATGAGCTGCCGAAGTTGGTCAAAAAGAAGGAACAAAACCAGAATTTTCAAAAAATTCGGCAGCCTAACGGCACACACACTCTAATTCATCCGTCGTTAGTCAAAAACTTGCAAGTAGATACTCTAAAGTCATCTACTAAACCTACTCTATGAGCCTATGTGCTCAGATCTTACATTGCCTTTACCGTTTGTATATGGCGAGCCGTCAAAAAAGAGGTCAAAAAGAGGAAAAAACCAAAAATTTTCAAAAATTCGGCAGCCTAACGGCGCCGTATGCTCACACACATCGAAAAATTAACCAAAAATGAATTGCATAACATAACATTCACATTCAAATACATACTCGAGCCACACATGCTCACACCAACATCATCCTCACCACATATTTACATGTCTCTTACGCATGTGTATGTCCACCCGCAAGCAGGATCCCATTTCACGGATTGGTATACGCATGCGTAGCAATAGAGAGTACAACGATACACAATAGACAAACCTTAACCTTCATTGTTAGTGCACCAATTCCTCGGCAACGGTGCCATATGTTAACCTTCCTCCCCCACCCACTCCCCTTATGCAGGAAGAGCGGAGGCAGGAGGTAGCTAACTTCCCTCTTCCTCTCTTTCCCTTCTTTGTGCAGGAAGATAAAGAGAAGAAGGGGGTTGTCGTAGGGGAACTTGTGCCTTAACCGCGGCACGTATGCGACTCCACACCCATGCACACACACACCACGACGAGAGGGTTGCTCTCAAAGAAGGAAAAAGAAAAGGGGCATGTCACTCACCCCACCGCCTATGCGCGTCGTCGGATAATCGAGCTTCACCGTGCGCGTAGAGAGTAGCTCCTCGTGTAGACGAGCCTCCGTACTCTTCTCCTCAAGCCTTGCAACCTCCTCTTCCTTCCTCACTCACACACACAGGAACCCAAGGTGCAGACACACAGAGAAGAAGATAGCAGAAATCTCAGTTTTTGCACTAAAGCTCAAATTATGAGGTTGAATTTACAAGTTTTGGGATTTATACTCACTTAAAACTTTCCTGGGCGCCCATACTATGGTTTTGGGCAATTTCTGGTACTAAATGATGCCCAAAACTACTCTTATCAGCCTCCTAATGCGGTGAATACACCTCGGGGGGTGCACCATTATAAAACTATCGGTATCACGTGCGATCAAGAGGTAATAAAAAAACCCCTTAATTAAAATATCTCCCCTAATAAAACAACCCCTCTTTACTTATGCACTAAATGATTTTTTTCTAAAATTGAATAAAAAACCCCCTCCTGTTAATTTAATCCTGTTAAATTTTCTCAAAAAATCTAATTAAAACCCCCCTCCTGTTGATCTCACGTGATACACTAAATTTTTTTATGGTGCACCCCCCGAGGAATACACCTAAAATACAAACGGCAATGTTCCCAAAATTATTACAAGCGTCGGCAAAATAATGGTCGGGCGCAGGAAATTTAGAATACTTGTAAAATAAAAGGACACATATCTTCTGCGTTACACACATCTTCTGAGCTAGGTCCTCCGGAGTGTCTTCTGTGCGGTCACCATTGTAGCAGTTAACAATAAGGATAAAAGTGAGGAAGGACTGGGTGATATCCCCAATGAGAAAAAAAGAGCAACCAAAGAAACCTGGAAGCAGCGACGAAGGGCTAGAAGAGCTGCTGGTAAGAAGAAACAAAATGACCACGAACATTCGGCCATAGAAGGGCAACAACAAACCTTTGAGCCAAAACCTTTGAACATATCCGGAGAATATTGCGAGGGAGAAAACGAAAACACAACCCTACCAGTGGAACACGTAGGGCATACCAGTTTAGCTATCTAGATGGTGGATCAGGTGTTGCAATTGCCATGAAAAAGCTATGGGAGATTTGGGGAAGGCCAGCTTTAAGGCAAACATGCATAAAATTGCGGGTAGCTGACAGAAACATAGAGAAGCCAATTGGACTTCTAGAGAAAGTCACAATTACCTCATGTGGGGTTGCATATGAGCATACGTTTACAATTGTGGATTTTGGAAAGAATCCAAATTATGACATCATTCTTGGACGACCGTTCATGTAGCAACTCAAAATGATTCAAGATTGGAGTTTCGACTATATCTACTTATGACAACAAGATGTTCTTACACGCATCAACTTAATAGATCACTCCTGTCAAGATGTTGCTAGAATACCCATAGACAACTTTGATGCAACTTCAACAGGAAATGATTCAGAGGTCCCATCATGGATCAACTCCAGGATTCATAAGTGGATGAATGGGGCATCAAATGATGGGCTTAGACAATGAACACGACAGAGATGAGGTAGTCTCTGATGATGAGAGAAATTGTAAAATACTACCACTCCGTACTATTCAAGTGAGCTCATTAGACTCAAGAGAGTCTATTGACCAAGACTAACAAAATAGGAATTTAAACTTTCAGGAATCCAATCCCTCATACTCTCTTAGACAAATAGATAGAGCCTATGTTAGTCGCTTACCATCCTTTGATGGCAGCACTAGATGGTATAAATCTATGTTGGGCATTATATTTGAGAGGTTTCATCCAGACTCGCCAAGCTTTGTATGGGAAAAAACTTTTTTAAGTATGCTTGAGGAACCTATAAGTACAATCATTGTATACCGAGATATGGATCACAATTTATATAGGCACATTCCTCCTTTAAACATGTTTGAAGAAGTAGCCAAGAGTTGGTTCCCTTACTTATCTCGTGCAATCCCAGGGAGTAATAACGCTTTAATTCTTTATAGAAGTCCTAGGGTAAGTGCACCACAGACAGCTACAATGCAAAATGATTCTCAAAGACAAATCCCACTTGCCACTTCTAACAATAATCGACAAGTTTTAATGCCTAATCTTAGCCACCCACCTGTCTTTGATACTAAGGAGATCCCACATCTGCATACATCTCTGATCAGCAGACCACAACTACCTATCCAATAAAGAGACAACCAAAGGCTCCTTATGAATGGACAAAGCTCGTTTCACCATGATCAAGTGAGGCCAACATTTGGAGGTTCAAGCAGTCATCAACCGTCACCCTACAATAGAGAAGCAACACTGCTTGTAAGTACATCTAACTCCACTCATAGCATGTACTACACACACCAGGGATATACAATCCCCACAACCACCATTGTACCACAGGTAGGAGCACATAATCACAATGAAAACACTCACATCATCATCAGCCATAGAGTGCACAACTTCCTACCACGCATCATCATCAAATCACTCACTGGAGAGGACACATTACTTGCCAAATGAGGCTCACATAGGCAAATCAGAAGCACATAGAATCAATCATAATGCCTACATGACACCACAAAGTGAGCACGAAAACATTCAAATAGGCAGCACAAATCAGGCACTTTCACCTAGAGAACCGCTTGGGCAGGGGGGAGCACCCATTTGCATATTCTCTGCCTCCAAGTCCCTCAAGAAGTCATCAGCATAGCATGCACAAAAGGAGCTTAAGTCAAAAGTGGATGCAATATTGGAACAAGCTTCATCAACTCATACAACCAAAAAGGCAGTACATCATCAACATCTACCAAAGCAGGATACTCAAATGAAGCCTCTCTCAGAGAATAGGATTGAAGGAAGCTCCCAATTGAGGCCAATAGCCACAACATCAAGTATTCAATGCTTGTATGAAGACCAACACGGAGGCCAATTCCAGCTAACATTTTCTTGTCAGGATCAAAAGCCAGATAAGCCAAGAGTATTCAAGTATCTTCATGTGAAAGATCTCTCATATGCATACAAAGATGCAGATGGTAATGAGTATCAACCATACCAGGATCCAAATGATCAACTTGGTGATAGGAAACTTCAACAAAATGGCACATGTAGGGAATGTGTAATAATCCACCTTCTAGAGGATTGTCCAACTCTCATGGGAAGCAGAAAGAAGCAATAGAAAGTGCTATGGAGGGCCAAGACACGACAAAACCTTAGGAGCATAATTCTCCTAGATCATCCACCCACTCATCTTCAAAGGCATCTTCAAAGTCTCCACCAAGATCCCCTCAAAAGAGACATATTCTACCCGACAGTACGACAAATCTCTTGAAGTCTCAGGTTATGGAACTACAAGCTGACAACGCAAAGCTTGAAAAAGCTAGAGGAGCATCCATGCAATTCCCTCTCAAAGAAAAGCAACACCAGCATGTAAGCTCTAAGACGAGAAGACAAAAGGAGGTTCAAGACTTTCAAAACGCCAATTCTACAAAGGATGGAGTGGACAACATAGGCAAAGAACAAGTTGCACAGGGCAACCAAAAGACTCCAGAGAATCGAAGAGCGAAAACTGCAAAAAAGGATGCAGAAGCATCAGATCAATCTTAGCTAATCAAGGATTCAACCAACACAGCAAGTGCAGAAAGTCAAGAGCAAGCGCAACCAATGCCAAAAAGATAGAAGGTTCTACTTCATCAAGCTTCAAGCCACAAACTCCATAGGAGCTGGCACCAACAAAACTGCCAGAAGTAGTACATGCTACAAATGACCAGGAAGATTCATATGTTCCACCTGGGAGGATTGTCATGAGCATGCAGCACAAAGATGGATCTCGACAACAAAGGTTAGCTCTCATTGACATGAGTGCAGAGAAGAATATGATGTCCCATCGAACTTGGAGTTTGCTTGGCAAGCCTAATCTGAATCCAACAACCAAGTTTGTGCAAAAATCTGCAAATGTGTTTGGAGACTGCTTAGGAGTCATAGAATCTCCTAGGAGATAGAAGAATACTCTGAGGTAGGAAAGTTTTTTGTCATGGCTCCAAGAAATCTACACAAAGAAATAGTTCTAAGTCGAGCATGGATGGCAAAAAGAAACTGTGCAGCAATAGGCTGGACCTCTCGGCACATTACGTTCTTTAATACAGAAAGAAAGGTGGTAATAGTATCGCTACATGAGGGTGTACCAGCAACATCCTCAGAGGTTTTGGAACACAATAAATCTCTACCAAAGAGACCTGCAAAACCAACGAGCACATACATGGATAAAGGGAAAGCCAAGGTCAAATCTGCTTACCCATAGTTGCTAAGATTACCATTCCCACCCTCAACAACGAACCACAATTGTCTCACCAATCCACTCACAAAGGAGCAAAAAACATCTTCATCATCAACGACAACAGGAAAGTCAAAAGGGACACAACAGGGAAGCCAACAACACAACAAGATCTACCAACTAAAATACCCACCATCACTAAAAGATCAACAACGAAGGATGCAGCAAGTTTTAGTGCCAAAATCAATAGTGGAAGCACATACAATCTGTGAAGGTGACAAGCATATTTGGGTAGAACGACGAACAAACAATGTCAAATCAAGTGGATGGCTTTCCACCATCAATTCATTAGAGGCACAAGGATATAGTAAAGGCAACACAGAACTATGGCTACCAAAATCGGAGTTCCTAGCCTATAGAGCATCGACAACAAAAGAACGATGAAGCCAAAGGAAAACCACTCCAAAGTTGAAGCAAAAGAAGAGGCAACAAAAGCAAAGACGTTGACAGCCAACTAAAGCTTCAACTTTTGGTGAGTGCAAAAAGTTGACAGCCTATGCAAACTTTATGAGAGAATGGATCCCTAAGGAAAGGTTAGCTCAAATGTCATACAAAGGAAGCAACAACCTAGTTCGGATCCAAGCAAGAAGCTTTGCTACTAAAGCTAGCAGCAACAAGGAGTGGGTTGTTCCATAGGACCTCCTCAAGGCATAGGGCTACTATGAAGGACAATCTCAAATTTGGATACCAAAAGCTCTAATACAAAGCCAAGCAAGGATTATACCCTCACAAACAAAAAAGTCTCAACAACAAACTCATGACAATCATTGGAGGCCAATACAAGATGATTCAAACAAGACCCCAAGGTCTAACGCTACCACATCACAAACTACTTCAAGTGGACAAAGCAGGGTAGCCAAAAGCATACCAAGTAATCACTTGAATAAAGCCATGACAACTAAGCTGAAACAACAGTGGGTGCCAAAGAAACTCTTTGCTGTCGAAGAACTCCAAACATCTTTAAGGCCAACATCCAACACAGGTAAAACATGGATCCCTAAGAGATGTTCTAGTGAGGTCAATCAAGAAGCATAGATTCAAGAGATCAAAGGAGGTGAACCACCTTAAATATTATCTTCACAATTCTTCATGGCCATCAACCCTATTTTTTATCCAAGCCCAATTCAAGATATGGATCGAATTGTGGATGAGATACTTTGCCAATGGGGTATTTGCTAACTTTCACACACAGTAAGCAGCAGGAGTATTTATAAAGTTGCAATAGTTTCCTTAACCTCTCAAATAATAATAACTGCACGCAAGCTACAATTGGAAGTTTCAATCACATAATGAAGACATCAGTGTGACAAGACTTCCTAAAGAAAATGTACAATAAGTTCATATTTGTGTACTTCAAGACACAATCGAAGAAAGTCCAAGTCGCCACCAAGCAAAAATTGTTGGTAGGCATAAGAGTCAAGAGTCAGGTAGCCAAGCCACTAAATGAGCAAGGCATCAGTCCGAGGCATTAGTCCTAGAGCTTTATGTCCATATTAACTTTTGTGTATGAGTCATAGTTATTAGGCTACTGCTCAAGCTGGAGAGTTAAGCTATTAAGTGTGTCGCTCATTCTGGACGAGATGAGCATAAGAGTCTAAGTCTATTACTTTAAGTGTCGGTGGGGTGGCGGAGAGTCTGACACTCACGCACATGTGCACGGTAAGGAGAGTGGAGAAACCTCGACATCAAAAGCCCTTTTAAAAAGTAATGGAATCTATTGGAGTGCTTTTCAAGTGCTCTATGTGCTACATTTACTTCTAAAAGAATCCATCATAACTCTTCTCGCACATCATATTGTTTTCATTGCATAATTTGTGAATGCATACTAGGGTGTCCAAGACTTAGACACATGCATTAAGCACTTTTATTGCTTCCACCCATGCACCATCATCACATGAGATACTCTCTAAGAAGAACTCCAACAAATGTATATACTCAATAAGATTGACAAGCCAGGGCATTTTTTCCCACTGGGTTTTTCCCCTCGGCCAAATCTAGTGATTTAGCACCATAATCTTTCTCATTTTCTTTTTCAATAAAGACATCGTGGAAAGCTTCAACCTACGAAAATCAAGAACAAGGAGAGCCAACACAACCAGGCACAGTCAAAGAGCGCTACGTAAAGACTCTACCAATCAAATGCTCATAGATCTAGTCACAGCCTCTAAACATGAAGCAGTGCTTAATTGCCATAAGCCGTGCCATGCTGATTTTCTCCTACAAACCACACAAGCCAGTGTTCACTTGGATTGCAACAAATTATCTTCCCACCACAGCTACCCTTGGACATCTAATTACCAATGTCCGAGGATAGACACTAAAATAGGAAGGGGAGAGTGTTTTTCGGACAAGTCAACGGCAAGTCAACAACAAGCTGCTAAATCAATGGAGAAGTAGATTATGAGGAAAAAGCAAGAGATTTAAAGCGGAAGCTTTAAAAACACAAGTTACGGTGACACGGGATGCGGGAAGCAGCTATTTGAAGATTTAATTTATTTTCTCGAGCTCAACCATTTTAATTAAAAACCGTAGAAAGCCTTGTAAATATATTGCCCGTTGATTAGAAGAGTTGTGGGCTCCTACCTTGTAATTTTTGAGCTCTTTGATTAAGTGTGAAACCATCTCTAAAAAAAGCCTAGGTATATAAGTCAATTTCTAGGGTTTTTAGAGGATCCTCACTTGAAGAAGAGCTCTATCAAAGAGAAGAGAAGGTCGCTTGTGGTGCTTCCTATGCACAATTCGTATACACTTCTTTCATTCTAATGCAAAGTAAGGTGTTTTCCCACTTCATTGTCTACATTTCCATTGCCTATTCATTGAATTTGATTAAGAAATGAGTAGTTAATGTGTGTGTGCTTTAGGTTAAAGAGAGTGTGTGAGAGCCATTAATCTTTGATTAGTGTTGATTTAATGTGTTTAATTGCTTCATTGGTGTAGCCTTGAGTTACTCTAGGCTTTGGTAGCTTCAATTTCATGTATGCAAGAGAGAGAGTGTCTCCCTCTTTGTGTGTGTGTATGCAAGCTTTCCATTAAAGCTTCCAATTGATTGCAATGTGCCATTAGGTGAACCCATAGCTCTATTCACATCCTCTTTAGTCCATTAGCATGCATTGTGTGAGTCTATGAGTAGGCATTGTCCTCTTTGCTAGAATGTGTGTGTGTATCTGAATGTGTAAGTAGAGTTCCTTTTTCTTGTGTGTGTGATTACCGTGAGCTTGACACTCACGTAGCCTCCGTGCACTAATCGGGTCACTCCCTAGCATTGACATATTATGTTAGTGTATGAAAGCTATGCTATAGACGTCCGTCACGGTGAGCCGCTAACAATTTTGTTTCTCATGCCAATGTAGCTATGGCGTAGTGTCTTCACTCAGGTAGCTGGCGCTTTTGCTAATTTTGCTACACCTCTGATGACTTCAATGCTTGAAAAAGACTTGATGATGAAGAGCTTGGAGAGAGTCTTCTAGCTATGGTGAGTTCAAATGTAGCTACCTTCAGCTATGTCGAGCCTTCAACTTCATAGAGATTAGCTATGCGCCCTTCTTGTCTTGCACAGTATCAGCAATGGTTGCGACTATAGCTATGGATTGTGGTGTAGCTCTAGGCTTCGGAGCTCTTGGCAATAGGCTCTCACTTCTCTTGGCTATCTCTTCCTCTACTCCTCTCGATTCCTCCTCTCGAGCCTTCAACTTCATAGAGATTAGCTATGCGCCCTTCTTGTCTTGCACAGTATCAGCAATGGTTGCGACTATAGCTATGGATTGTGGTGCAGCTCTAGGCTTCGGAGCTCTTGGCAATAGGCTCTCACTTCTCTTGGCTATCTCTTCCTCTACTCCCCTCGATTCCTCCACGACTTAGCTTAGTGCTCATAGCATGGACTGTTTGTTGTGCAAAGTGAAGTCATGGAGCTCTTGTTTAAAGGCTCTAATGATGATGATGATGATGATGGCTCTCTAATCGACTTCTGAAAGAGATCTAAGAAGGTAGAATGAATCCTAATTGAAAATCATCATTTAAAATGCAATCAGTTAATATTTAATAGCTATGGAAGCATTGTAGAAATACCTTTGTAGAAAGAAATGAGTAATTTTTAATATTGAAAATGACTATTTAAAATTCTCCCATAACCTTAATATTTAATCTTGGAGCATTAAGTACAAGCTTTGATAAGGTGAGCTCACAAAAGACTATAGATGCGCAAAAGAGCTAACAAAAGAAGACGTGGACAAATATACAAGCTACCAAAAGAGCTGACAAAAGAAAACATAACCACATATATTACAAGCTGACAATGGCTTACAAAATGATATTTGTGTACACATAATAGGAGTGCTGATATCGATAGATGTATGTGTCAAGCTATACAAAAGCATCACTATGGGTCAGGGATCATTCCCTGCAAAATGATAGGAAACTCTTGCAATCATAAGTAAATATAGTCAGTCCGTAAGCATGTTGTTTGTGCATATGGGTCATTTGGCAAGCCTCTAAATGCTTACTATATGGTCCATATGCATTATGTAGTGCATTGGATACATTTGGAGAGCGTCTTAATGTACCTAATATGCTACCATAGCATATTGGGTGCATTTGAAGATCGAATTTGCTCTCCAAATGTACCCAATGCGCTATCATAGTGCATATGGGCCATATCTATGGTCCATATGCACGATGGTAGCACATTGGATATATTTGGAGGGCAAAATGCTCTCTAAATGGTCCCAATGTGCTGGAAGCATGTTGGGTACATTTGGAGAGAAAAAATGCTCTCCAAATGTAGCCAATACACTACCATAGTGCATATGGACCACAAGTATGGTCCATATGCATTATGGTAGCGCATTGGGTACATTTGGAGAGCATTTTTGCTCTCTAAATACAACCAACATGCTTCTAGCACATTGGGTGAATTTGGAGAGCAAAATGCTCTCCAAATGTATTCAATGCACCACCATAGCGCATATAGACCATAGATATGGTCCATATGCACTATGGTAGAGATGTGGGTGCATTCAAAGAGCGTATTCACTCTCCAAATACACCCAATATGCTACCATAGCACATATGGACCATATCTATGGTCCATATGCACAATCTTAGTGCATTAGAAACATTTGGAGAGCAAAAATGCTCTCCAAATGCACCCAATGCGCTGGTAGCATGTTCGGTGCATTTGGAGAGAATTTTGGCTCTCCAAATGTACCCAATGCGCTACCATAATGCATATGGATGGTATCTATGGTTTATATGTGCTATGCTAGCGCATTGGGTACATTTGGAGAGCTTTTTTTGCTCTCCAAATGCAACCAACATGCTTCCAACACATTGGGAGCATTTGGAGAGAAAAAGCGCTCTCCAAATGTATCCAACGCGCTACCATAGTGCAAGTAGCGATGTGGGTGCATTTGAAGAGAGTATTTGCTCTCTAAATGCACCCAATATGCTAACATAGCGCATGTGGACCATATCGTCTTGAGTGTTTTTGCCTTGCTCGCTATAGATTTATCCAACCTTGCATCCCCAATTTCGATTCTCAACTCCAGAGTTCTCTAGTCAAAGTCAATATTGACTAAAGGAGGTTTCTAAGCCCCTTCTTTCTCGTTTCATTTGTTACCTTTTGCTTCCCATAGCTTGTTTCCCCAATCTTCATCCACTTTCGGTACATTTGAAATAGTTTCAAGGATGAGTTTTGATTGTTTATTTTCATCTACTCTCTCTTTTATAGAATCTTCTTCTCTTAAGATCTCTGGTAGACTTCTTTCTAGTTTTG
Organism: Cibotium barometz; assembly: GCF_041138505.1. Lineage (NCBI taxonomy): Eukaryota > Viridiplantae > Streptophyta > Polypodiopsida > Cyatheales > Cibotiaceae > Cibotium > Cibotium barometz. Next base: position 16,207,657 of record NC_141072.1, on the reverse strand, counting down.
TTTTGTCAGTTTTCTTAGAAGAGGTAGGTATCCCCTTGTTTTGTTTCAATTGTTCTGTAAGAGTTGTGTCGTATTGATTAATTGTTTGTAAATTTTCAACTGCCTCAATTCTTGGACCCAGTCTAGATATTTCCTCCTTCTTTCTTCTAAGTTTTTCATCAAGGGTTTCAATCTTGCCTCGTAAGCTTGTAATAATCCTTCAAGCAGTTCAAAATGCTTATCGATGAGGATCCCCCTGATTTTTTCTCGTTGTTCTTTTCATCTTGTGGGTTCAGTGTGTCTTGTTTAGTTTCCTTTTCCTCTAATTTGGTGTTAGTTTTATGTATCTTTTTAGCTGTTGCTCTCCTAGCACGTTGCGATTTCCAACTTTTGGATGAAGTCCTTGCAGTCTCACTGACTGCAAGATCATCTTCCTTGTTTTCCTATTTCTATGCTTGAGCTTGAGCTCTAGTCACAACTGGAGGACAAGGCTTAGGACCTAGCATGGCTTTTCTAGCTCCCCATCTCTGAAGAAGTTTGTGCTAGTATTTTCATGATTCCCAAGTGATGTTCAGTCTCTCCTCATAGAAGGAGGGACCGATACCATTACCCCTTCCACATTTAGCTCTTCTGGTTGAATGTATCTCATAGTCGCATTTTTTGGCAATGGCGGTTGGCCTCCTACCACTAGTTGATCTCGTTCCACTCCTTGGATTTTCCCATATTGAAATTGTTTTGGTTGAAATCTCGAGTTTGGTTGATGTATCCCCTACTCACACAAGTGTCGAATGAGATTTTAGCAATATTTTGTTTCATGGTTAGTCCACTTTTGTTCAAAGTGACACCATTTTTCCGTTCTAGGTACAGTTCTTGGTTGAGGCTTTGGTCTAATGGTGGTCGAACATTGTGAAGTTGGATGGTCTCCTGCATAGATTTCACACAACACCAGTTGTGAATATCTATTTAATTCATTTACCCTCGATGTTGCTTTGAATACTTGGTTCATTATTTTCATGATTATGTTAGCTATTGCTTCAGCATCTAGAGGAGTACTCCTAGCAGTGTTAGCTCCACTGGTTTGGCTCAAAGTGTTGGTTCCCAATATTGGCTTATCTATCCCATAGATATCACAATTTTCATCGAGATCTATTGCATTTGAAATCAACTTAGTGTGCTTTTTCCCATATAGGTTAGCATGTAATGCTTTGTTTAGCAAACCTTCCAAGAAAAGAGAAACAAGCTTTGCTTGGCCAGGAAGTTCATCCTCAAAGTAGCGGGCAATATACTGACATAATTGATTTGCACAATCCCTAACTGACTCCTTCTTGAGTTGTTTAAAGCTCTCAATCAGTGTGCTGACACTGTTTGATTCTAATCTTTGTAAAGCCATGACAAAGTCTTTTTCCAAGGGATGGAAATTTTGAACAAACTAGGGTTTAAGGTCTAAAACCATGACAAAGCTTTTCCTTCCAGGGTCAACCCAAAACCCTCAACTAAAGTGTGAAGGTTAGAGACCTTCTCAGCCCTTGTTTGCAACTTGACAAAACAATGCCAGGTGATCATAAGAATCTCCCGACCCACTGAACTTTTTAACCCATTTTTTCATATTTGTTGGTTTAGTTTTATTTTGCAATGAGTCCCAAGAGGATCTACCTGGCCAAAACTCTGTAGACACCGTCAGTGTATGATACACTAAAGTTCTTAGTGGCTTTGTTGGCACTCTACTTGCCATATGACCACTTGTCGCATGCTTGTGTGTATTGAACCCATTGGTTTGGATCTATGTGGACTTGCTAGAGTCCCTAGAGTATCAAAAAAGGATACTTTAGGACCTCCTAGTGGTGGCATAAAGAAGGGTAGTGAACTTGAAGTTATATGAGGAGTAGAAGAGTAAATCTTCTCCTCAAATGCCACTCCTTTTCCTTTATCTTTTTGAGTAATGGGTCTTCCCATGTATGTGAAATTTCTAACTTACCCTTCTAGTAGGGATTCCCATTTCTATTTGTACTTATCAAGATACTCAATAGTTTGCATATAACCCTCAATCATGAGAGCAAACAAATACAATATCACATTCTCTATCGGGCTAAAATCTAGCAATCTATCCTTAACATGATAGAATTCAGTGCTTGAGTCCTTTCTCATGCACAGGTCTTTGGAGACATCCTCTATTTGGACTCTCTTTGCCAATAAGGAATTTACTAGCTTGAAATCAGGGTTGGCAAGAGTCGGTGGGACTTCATCACCAAAATAGTTCCCCATTGGAACTACTTGTCCTAGCACATCCACCACCTATAGGTTGTCTACTAGCATATAGATTATTCCATCCTTACCCATGTAATGACTTTCCTGGTAGCTTACTACTGGCGCAAGGCCAAAATCATAGAGGTGATCCTCGATCTTGACCAAAGATTTCTTCAAGAAATCCCTATAGATCTTTGCTCCGTACGTGTTCTCCTTAATAAAATTTAATATGGCATTAAATTCCATGTTAGTCTGTGGGTTTTCAAACCGTTCAGAACTCATACTTGATTTTGATTGAGAATTTGAGTCTTAGTTCCATGTTTCCTAATTTTAGAACAGTTCCCAGCCTAAGGTTCATAAAGTTGAATGCAAAATATCAGAAACCAAACCTTATACATGTCAACCAAGAAATGGCTTTTTGCCACTATCCTTTGTGCTCCAATCCTTGATGTCTGCAAAAGTTTAACACTTTATCAGTATATGACGTGAATTGGCTTTAAGATTACATCCATAGAGTTTACAACTACCAATCATCAACTACCAGTTGACAAACTTGACAGTTCTTGGTAGTTCTGATGCTTTTATAGTGAGTTACTAAATTGCTTATATCTTGCAATTTAGGAAGTATTTCGTAGAGGTTAGGATATCACTGGATTCCTTATGAGAAGCACTATCACTTAATACTCTTAGATGCCAAAATTGAGCAAGCAACAATTGGTGTGCCAATTTCCACCTTCACCTTTTGGGATGAAATTGACTTCTAGCTGCTCCTAGTGCCTTCAACAACACATTTATGCACTTACCTCGCAAGAAAATTCCTAAATTCTTTGTCTCTTACAACAAACTTACTCTTCGGACAATTTTTAGACTATACCAGCTAAATGAGGGTCTCTTAGTTGTCCAAATGCAATGAAATTTGGGGAGCTGATGTTTTAGACCATGCTTAACATGCCCATAACTCCAAATGATCAGTTTGATGTTGTTTTGAGCCAGATGCACTAGTTGACACTTGATGATTTTGGCAAGCTAAGCACTTCCAGTTGATCCCCTAGCCTTGTAGATGATACCTATAGCATGCCCTACCAGTTTAATTTTCAAAAACTCAATGTTTTGATGTGATTTGCAACAAGAGTTGATGCATTTGGTCAATTTTCTTAAGTCTCATGCACTTTTGCCACTCCAATGGTGATCAAACTTGGTGATTAATTAGTAGCATACATCAAATAAACATGCAGGAGTTATCAGACTCCAATTTGGGTGACAAAGGTGTCACTTGGGTAGAATTGAGTTCTAACTGGATAGTTATGTTCCATGCACCTTATAGAGCATGTGTGTAAGTGTCCATAGAAAAATTCATCATCTTTCTCATGCATATAACCAATATAGCAAAGTCAGATAGTTTGCAAATTTCCATGTGTTTGGGTGTGCATTTAGTCTTTTATCAGTAAATCAAGCTATAGCAATGATGGCAACACCCAGGACATCAAGATGAAGCTAATGGGTAGGTGGCAACTGCCACGCCAATTGTTGCCATAGAGACTAAAACTGTAAAAAAAATAGTAGAACTTCTTATGTTGCTTCCCTATGTGATGTTCATGCATAATATGCACTCAAACCCACTCTGAAATGTAGCATGCATCAAGAAATCAATCCTGAAGCTCCTATTGAGCGTCTTTTTGACTTATGGTAAAACGGCCCATGGATATGGTTTTCAATCCAACCTATGGGTCCAATATGGCCTACTTAACCTACTCCTAGTGTAGAAATGAAAACATAATGTGAAAGGAAATGAAAAATTATAAATGATAGAAAGAAATCATCAAAAGGGATTTTCTAAAATTCTACTGAAATCAGCTTTAATGTCATGCAGACAATGCAACCAAAATTGTCACTGTAACTCACACACACAAGCCAAAACTAATCGTATCAAGGCCCTTGGAATTCCTTGATTTGTGGCTACCTCTAGAGCCTAGAAGCCCTGCTTCTACCTCTCCTACACTAACTCTAAATAATGGAAAGTACTACGAACGAATCTAAAAGGTCTCATATCAATCAAAAGGACACTATAGATTCGCTAGCCTAAGTTGCATTCCCCGGCAACGGTGCCAATGTTACCGGCTCACTGCGAGACGGGCAATGCAACATAGTCTTTTGAGCAGTAACATACTATGCCAATACACAAGAAGGAAGTGACCCATTGACTAGTGCATGGAATCTACATAGGCTTGTCAAGCTCTATGGAATCTATATGACTCGAGATAAATGAGAAATCACACCACTAATTACTAATCTCTACTGGATTAGGTACTAACAAATCTCTTTGCCTTGAGCTAAAACGTGACATGTCAGAGTTAGGGTTGCACGAATACACACACAACTTGGTGAAGATGAAGAAGCTTGAAGCACAACATAGTAGTGTATTATGAGTGCCAAAATGAAAAGATAACAAGCCCTAGAAGTGATGGGTGTATATACAATGCACGGGGGGAAAAACCTCCTAGTGAGGGAAAAAGTGCCCCGATGGTCCTAAGTATGTTCACACACATCACTATCCTAATATGGTAACAAATCACCCCTAGGAGTGATACGATGAACAAAAGCTAGCACTCATGTATAGGGAAGTGCCTAGCTAGGTGGAATGCAACAAATCCACAAAAGGGAGTAAGCCCAAAGCTTTGCAAAAAGCTTCAAACTTCTCACGAGGCAGAGCCTTTGTGAAAAGGTCTGTAAGCTTGTCCTGTGTTGGCACATAAGCCAAACTAATCTCTTCTACATAGAGTCTCTCCCTGACATAATAATAGTGCACCTTAATGTGCTTAGTGCAAGCATGGAACACTGGGTTTCATGCAACTGCTAATGCACTCTGACTGTCAGTGAAGATGGTGGTGGCAGATGATTGTCCAACACCCAAATCAGCCATAAGGCATCTGAGGCCACACACGCTCAATCGTAGCTATGAAAGTTTCCCTGTACTCAGCTTCACAACTAGAAGTGGCCACTATAGGCTGCTTCTTGCTTAACCATGATACGCATGAGCTTCCAAGCATGAAGCAAAAACCACTTGTGGACATGCGTGTGTCATAGCAACCAGCCTAGTGTCAATAGCATGTAAATCTAGCAGGAATGATCCCCCCTTGGGATAAAATGACCCAAGATGCCGAGTACCACTCAAATAGCAAAAGATATGCTTCACTGCCTACCAATGCTTGATGCTAGTTGGGCTATGCAAACCTGCTCATCTGAGAGACTACAAACTAAATATTAGGCCTTGATATGCATACATAAATCAAGCATCCAACGCCCTTCTGATAGAGAATGACATCGAAATACATTTGCAGCATTTTCAACCACAACAGGATGTACATCTACTCCCTACACAAAGTTCCACAAACCCTTTGCTACCAATACATGACGCATCATGTATGCCCATAATGGATAGTGGGTTCCATCCAACTTGCCCTCAACAGCCAACATGCGAAATACATCATTGTTGTCAGCCATGGCCATTGACTGCAAAAGTTACTTGTAAGAGGTAAAACCTATATGGAACCAACATGTGTTATGTAGCATAGTGCAAGAAAGACAGTAAAACACTTGTTTTGCAGAAACTATCACAATCTGAAATTCTGCACAATAGGACAAAATAGCATGCACAGTACTGGCAGTAGTAGAAACAGAGACCAAAATGAGCCCGAATCAAAAATTCGACCAAAATTTGACCAAAAATTGAAGGAGTTAAAGTGGTGGGTGCTGGCGATGCTGCTCGGGAAGAGGAAGCCTACTCTAATACCAATTGTTGGAGTTAGGGTTACAGGAATGCACACACAACTTGGAGAAGATAAAGAAGCTTGAAGCACAACACAGTAGTATATTATGAGTGCCAAAATGAAAAGATAACAAGCCTTAGAAGTGACGGGCGTATATACAATGCACGAGGGAAAAAACCTCCTAGTGAGGGAAAAAGTGGCTAGCGGTCCTAAGTGTGTTCACACACATCACTATCCTAATAGTGATTGCATTCCACCACATTCTCTCTCTCTTCCTTTTGCTGTACCTGTAAGTGATTGCATTCCACCACATTCTCTCTCTCTTCCTTTTGCTGTACCTGTACTCCATGAGTCTTGGAAGTACTTGCCTCCCCCTGTGAGATGGAATGGATTCAATCAGAGACTGTCTTTTCCTTTGTAATCCCCAAGACTTCCCCTAGTGTAAATTCCACCTTACTATTGAGAATTCTCTCCTCAAGCACCTTTTTGAGGTCCGTTGCGGCTTTAATATCGGATTGGAGCTTGTAGAGCGGACTTTTCCCTTTACCCTTCTCCTTCTCATGCTTCATCTTTGCTGGAGCTTCTTCCATTGATACTTCCTGTGGAGGCTCGGAGGCACCTGTGATGGCCCTGGATCCTTCTTTCCACTGCCACACGGGTGACCCTTTTTGATGGCCCTCCTTCCTCAGTTTCCCTCTTACGCTTTTCCTCCACCTGTGCCTCATTATTCTGGCATTTTGCAATGTAGGCATGAACAGATAGAGAATCCACAGGTTCTTCCCAGCCAGTCTCAAGACGTATGCAGTCTCCTGCCTCATGCAAAGCCTGCTTAGACACTTTCTTTGACGCAATCAGCTCCATTGTTGATGGCCAAAAATCTTCATTCTCATGGTCTTCATCCTTCTCATATTCTTGCTTGGATTGACCAGCCTTTAACCCATAGGTTGCTGCCTCAACGATGCACTATAGTTTTTTTGTGTGGACAGAGAGCTCACAATCAACCTTGGTAAAACCAAGGTGATGACTTTTAACACCATACAAGCATGGGTGACTAGATCACATGTGCAATTTCTGTTTAGAGTAGAGCTAGTTGAATATGCCAGATCCTATGTGTACTTGGGGGTGACTTTCAAAGGGACGCGGTGTTCTATATTGGAGCCAGCGGATGCTAGATTGGCACGAGGTTTGCATTTTGGGGGCACTTGAGATAATGTGCAGACATATAGTTTCAAGAGACACAAACAAAAATTTGGTTATTTGACACATTGGTTACATTGACACTTTTCTATGGAGGAGAGATATGGGGGCCTAGTATTTTTCATAAGAGGGAGCCATTGGTAGGACAAGATGGACCAAAGAGGGACTATTATGATGGATGGTGGCATATGGAGAGGCTATTGGTGATGATGATTGCACACATGATTCAAAGCAAGCCATTAACACCACACAAGACTATCATGGCAAAGATGGGGGTTGCCCCAGTGGTTACTGAGGCTTTGCTCCGTACAGTGACTTTTTACCATAGAATATGGGAGATCCCTCGGTGGAAATACCCCCATTTGGCACTCACCTCCTCCAGATATAGCTTGTAGATGAGGGGGACAAAGATTGATGGTATGCTGAGATGCGCACATGGATGACCCTGCATGGCATGAGTATTGATACATTTCCACCTTTTCCTTACAGCCCTGACTCCCCTTTCCTTGATCTCAATTGTCTATGAGTTGAATCGGGTGATTAGGATGGATATTGTGAGATTAGACACAAAGAGGACATGGATCAACCCCCTGCACCCATTGGGCATGAAAATGGCACATTACCAGAGCCATTTTCTACACCTATCTTTAGATGGATTTATTGTGTGCCCTACATACATGGATAAACACCTTTCACATGGCACCTGGAGTGCTATTGGACAAATTCACACCTCTTCCCACCGGTTGAGGATGGACACAGGTAGATATGAGTGTACATCGTCAGAGGACTGCATATGCCAGCTTTGTTACCAGGAGGTAGAGTTAGAGGAACACTTTTTATGTCACTGTATTGTACTTTAGTATGAGATTCAAGGGAGGCACCACCACCTTTTTTGTGAAGGTTTTGGACCACTCCATTGGAGTATGGACTTCAAGGACCGGAGGTGCCTAGGGCTCTTCATACTTGAGCTCAAATGCCATAGAGAGACACTCTTGAGGGACATGAGGGCATAGGAGCTGGAGCCACCTAAACAAAAAGCCCTCACAGATTTCTTCAAAGCCAATATTTTAACCATACCAGCCTCTACTCCCCCATCCATGTGCCTACCTCATGGCAGACTACCCTCCAAAGGAATCACCTTGGGCAGAAATATCGCCATCTGTAGAGCGAGATGTCCTCAACCACGAGAACCACGTCTACAACCCCTCACCACCATCGGCACATATGAGCCATCATTGCCCACCAATAGAGGAGTTTACCACGACAATTCAATAGTTCAACTTCTAGATTTTAGCTGAGGATGTTACCCATCCTTTCTATTTTTCTTCTTTTTCCATGATGAGACACCACCACCATCATCATCAATTGTATCTTGTTTGGTCTCATGGGCCATTTTGGCATTTAGGAGATGTTTATATATCTTTCTTTTGAAAGGAGTGAGGGATGTTGAAGCCAAGACCTGCGAGGCGATAGAGACCAAGAGAGAGAGCCAGAGAGCACGAGAAACTAGACACACAAGTGTGAGGGAGAGTTGTGCCCTCTTCTTCTCTAATGTATGTAGATAGAATAGAATCATACATGAGTGGCTCACTAGAGCGTTATTTATACACTTAGGGCTAGTGAGTTAGTGATGGGCATGGGCGCTTGGCCAACTATTAGCGGTCAATTCTGATGTGTAATGGCCACTGTAGTCATGGGCTGGGTCACCCTAATTTTTAGGCTGGCCACCCTAGTGCTTAGGGTGCCCATTAGGGGCATATTTTGGCTACTTTATTTTATTCCTCATTTATGAAGTCGTGTGCATTTGTGGGTGAGTCGGGAGAATGGTTGGGGTGCTCATATAAGAGCACCCCACCCCCCACTTGTATTCATCTTGGTAATAGCCTAGGCATTGTACGGCTTGTGCTTCTCTCCTCTAGTGCATGCGCTAGTGCTCTCCTTCTCCCTCCCTTGTGGTGCCTCCCTCTCTCTCTTGAGCTCTCTTCCTTCTCTCTCCTCCACACTTGTGCTTTGTAGGTTTCCTTTCCCCCTTCCTTTTCCACTTCACTTCAACATGGTATGGGAGAACATCGACAAGCTGCAGGCTTTGCAGCAAGAGATTCTTCATGCAGGGAAGGTGATTTCATCCGAGGATATGGCCATCATCTTGATGTGCCAGCTCCCACCCAGGTATGGTGCGTTTTATTCCTCCTTGATTACCTCGGGTCGACGAGTGACTCATCTCACATGGGAGGAGCTTGTTCCCATGGTGGTATATCAAGAGGATAGGTTCCAAAACACCTCTGAAGGCAGAGGGGGTGTGGATGCCTTGACTGGCAACAGTCATAATGTGAAGCAAAAGGGCAAAGGGAAGGTTCCTCAAAAAGATGAGACTTCCCAGGAGTCAGGTGATGGAGAGAAGCCAGCGGCTTCGAAGACGGAAAAGACATGCTATAAATGTGGTGAGACAGGTCACTTCAAGAGAGATTGCCCAACGAAATCCACTAAGGAGGACAAGGAGTCCTCGGGGTCTGGAGCAGTAGCGGCGGGGAGTTCATTTGCATTTGTACAAGTGGAATTCCAGGAGAGTGAGCAGCCCTCATCCGACAACTTCAGGACAGCAGTGGATATTGGACAGTGGTGCCACGCTGCACATGACTCCATGGAAGGAGGGTCTTCGGGACTTGTGGCCGATTGAAGGGAAGATTCTCATTGGAGATGATTCGATTGTTCCGGTTCGTGGAGTTGGCGATCTTGATCTCATACTGGATGGGAGAGGTGGGATCTTTACCTCTCAAGTTCTTTATGTTCCAGATCTTGGTCTTCAGGTGCTATCTGTGAAAGAGCTATGTGAGCTCTGGCTTCAAGTGGCATTTGATGTTGATTGGTTTAGGGTTCGGCATGGGAGTAGCAGGTCTTTGGTTTGTGAGGGTTGACTGCACTGGGGGTTGTACAGGATTTGGCTACCCACCATGCCACCTCATTCTTCTTCTTTGACATCCATCAAGGACTTGGGGCTTGCTCGCTTTGGTCACCTAGGTCTGCGACAAGTGCACCAGGATGAGATAGTGTAGGGCTTGCAAGACGGTGGGGTGAGGAAGAGCTTGAGCAGCTCTTGTTTCAAGTGGAAGCAGCAAAGGGAACATTTTGTGACAAAGGTGTCTAGGAGGGCTAAACAGCCGGTTGGGTTGGTGCACATGGATTTATGTGGGCTCTTGGAGCAGGCTTCACTTGGAGGCAATGAGTGGTGTATGCTCACTGGGGATCCAGAGGGGGATCGGACTCAGCCTTTGCTGCAGATTGAGGATCCCGATGGGGATCTAGAGGGAGATCGGACTTAGCTTTCACAAGTTGTGGATCCTCTGGTGCTTGGAGATCCTCTGGTGCTTGGAGATCTTGCACCTACGGGTGCTCGGCAGAGCAAGCTTAGGAAGAAGAGATTCCTACGTTGGAGGAGCCGAAAGACCAAACTGGGATTTTTGAGGTTGTTGTAAGTGAAGGGGTGCATCAGCAGGATGTATCACCTTCAGAGGGGGATTGGCATGCCCGTCCTCCTATTTGGGCTTGGGAGACAATAATCAGGGATTCTGGGATAGAGGGCATCCCTCCGGATTGGGAGGTGCTGGATGGCCCTAAACGGTCAACTGCAGGATCAGGGATTGACTGGTGAGCTTGTGTTTTTCAACCATGGGTTAATGAGTTGTGCCATACAGGATAGAGAGTCTACTTAGATAGGAGAAGCTCTCCGATAGGATACTTGGAGAAAAGCCAAGAAACAGCCTCTTGGCTTTGAGCATCCGGAGTCCAGAGGTATGGTGGTTAGGCTGAAACAAGCCTTGGTACAGACTCCTGATGTCTGGGATGGGAAGATTGATCCAATTGATCTTCTGACAGGTTTTATGAGTGAGCCTCGAAAAACTCATTGGCAAACAGTAGTTGGGTTGGGAAGATCCATGCATATGGACTTCTGGCAGGTTTTATGAGTCAGCCTGGGAAAACTCATTGGCAGACAGTAGTCTGGATTGGGAAGATCCATGCAGATGATCTTTCGACAAGTTGGATGAGTCAGCATTGGAAAACTCATTGGCAGGTCGGATTGCAAATTCTACGGGAACTATAGACAGGACTTTGACTCCTGTGGTACTTGAAGGCTAAAGATGAAGATGACTTGGAAGTTCGAGGATGGACTAATTCAAATTGGGCAGGAGACTTTGGTTCTCAGAGGTCCACGACTGGCTATTGTTTCACCCTAGTTGCATTAAGATGCATTCCAGATCCGTGGGGCTCATTCCACATCCAAGATCTGAGAGGAGGTGTTAGTGGTCAATTCTAATGTGTAATGGCCACTATAGTCATGGGCTCGACCACCCTAATTTTTAGGCTGGCCACCTTAGTGCTTAGGGTGCCCATTAGGGACATATTTTGGCTATTTTATTTTATTCCTCATTTATGAAGTCGTGTGGATTTGTGGGTGAGTCGAGAGAATGGTTGGGGTGCTAAGGGCACCCCACCCCCCACTTGTATTCATCTTGGTAATAGCATGGACATTGTACGGCTTGTGCTTCTCTCCCCTAGCACATGCACTGGTGCTCTCCTTCTCCCTCCCTTGTGGCACCTCCCTCTCTCTCTCTCTCTTGAGCTCTTGAGCTCTCCCCCTTCTCTCTCCTCCTCCACACTTGTGCTTTTGCAGGTTTCCTTTTTCCCTTCCTTTTTCACTGTATAAAATTTAACTCTTTTCTAATTTCTTTTTCATTCAATTGGCTTTACAAATCACAATCCATGCTCGATTGGACATCCGAAGTAGGCCGTAGAGTCCCTCTATTGCAAATTTTGACGTTTTTCGTTGAAAAGCGGCACTTAAACGGCCCCGGCGGTCCTATTGTGTGCTCAATTGAAGTAAGACTCATTGAACGCAATATTTAGGTTAAGTCGAGCAAGGTCGCACCATCTCATCCCATAACGGTTCGATTCGGGTCAGATCGGGGTCCGGGACGGCTATTTTTGGCTTTCGAGACACCTTTGTCAGCACCCGAGTAGACTGTTTGGAAACGAGTGATCTGGCAATCCATATGGGGTAAGGATTAGTAGGATGGGAGTAGGGTATGAGGGGAACACGCCTATGAATCAGCTCGGCCATCCGACCTCGTATGTAGGAGTTACGTGCACCTGAAACTAGGTAGTTTGACGCTTTTTGCCTACCCGAAAGCGGCTGAAAATCTCATGTTTCGTGCATATATAATTTTATTTTAAAATTTCAGGGGTATATTGGGAATCCTCTCGTTGAGACGGACGAGTCGATACCCAACTTGCCCGTTTCACACTGTGCTCACCTGACCGTGTCCGACCGCCCGTTTAGACGCCCGCCGCTCGCAGCCCGGGACCCAAATACAAATTTTTTATTTTTGGTCGCTCCTTGGAGACCTCATGTCTAGAAGATCACTCTGTGTGTGAACACAAGCTAACAATAGTTGATTGCACAACGGTTGGTCTATTGTGGTCCCTCAAGGTAAGGCGCACTAGTTCTTGTTTTTTGGGTTTAAACCAGCTTGAATTACCTATTCATTGAGACCTTAAATTGATTTTAATACATTAGCATGTGCATGCACCCTTATGTATCTGGATTTGTCCCAATTTGGTGTGTACTTGGACGGCAACACTATAGTAAAGCCTTGCTTTGAATTTGGTGTGTACTTGATGGCAACACTATAGTAAAGCCTTGCTTTGAATTTGGTCAAGTTTCAGTGTTATTTGGTCAAGTTCCCATGCATGATTTTAAAAAACAATATTCTATGCATGACTAATGGATGAGTCTAGGCCAAGTGACAGCTTATGGGTGGTACCCAAGGGTATACCATGCTTGCTATGAAATTTTGTGTTAATCGGGTCTCGTTTAGCCCATTTTTGCTCAATTTCATTGCTTTTCAAGCTTGTCAACTTCTATGCATAGGCAAGTGCTTGCTTGGCGTGACCGTGTGAAGAAAAACCTGCAGTCAATGCATTCCAAGGGACGACATTCCAATGCGCCAGTCCGTCAAACGCTTGTCATGCCTTTGAAATAGCACCGCACTTGGCATGCATGTCCATGAGAACATTGCACAACACAGTATTGTTATGCGACAAAACCTGCCTCACAGTCTCGTCATGGACTTCTTTCCCCTTGGCAACAGAACAATTGTGGAACATCATTTCAAGATACATGCTCAGGTCACTGCATCTGAAATGATGCCCTCGCTATGCATCACTTCAAAGTGATCAAGTGCTTGCTTAGTGTGAGTCACGTGATGATAAGCACTCGATAAGCATATGCTCTAATGAATGCATTCGCAGCCCCTCGAGCACTTGTCTAAGCTTTAAAACACCACCAAAATTGCCATACATGTCCGCTAAAGCACCGCCCATCACAATGTTGTTCTCTAGCAAAACTTGCCTTGCAATCTTGTCATTAATTTGCGTTCCCTTAGCAGTAGCTCCAATCATGGCATGTGCTTTCAAGATGCGCATGTAGGTCATCGCATCTAAAGGGATGCCCTCACACCAGGGATTTTAGTGACATAAGCGAAAACATGTGAACATGTTAATAACATATGTTAATAACACAAAAGATCTTGTGATCACATGTTATATTCACATTGCATTTGAAATGACCTACAAAAACCTTCTATCCCGATAACCCCGTCGGGCTTCTCATATTCCCGACAGGCTTTATTATTCTATATATAAACACCTAGTTAGCAAAGATTTTGGCTTTTTTGGAAAGTTTGTCCTTGTTATGGGGCAGGAGACTTTTCGGATAGAGTAAAAATCCTCCCGGTGTAGCTAGGTGTGTCTTTTTGGGAAGAAGGTCCTTATTTTAGGGGCAATCTTCTTTCCTTGAGGATTAACCTAAGGCTATTGAGCCACTAGTCCTCCTCAATTTTTAAAATTGTGGCAGAGTGTGGTTTGTAGCTAATTACCATGGAGATTTCAGGGCAAATTGGAGATATTTACGAATTGCCTCTTTGAGCAGTGCAGGTAATCCATATGGTTTCTTCCCTTATGTTAAAGAATTAGATGGAGCCAAGAGTCCGAATAGGGGCTAGTATTGGTTCTTGATGCTCATTATGACTTAGGTGTGCCATATTAGACAAGGGTCTATTATTCTATACTAGAGTATTGGGCAAATGTAGATCCTTGGTTGGTGTTGTAATATTAGAAAATTAAATATACGGGGGCTATTTATCCTTGATTGGGTAAATGTAGTCCTTGACTTGTGTATCCTTAATTGGGTATCAAAAGCATCCTTGATTGGATCCTTGATTGGGTGTGCAATCATAGGAACTTCTTATGATAAGTGTTATATTATGGTTGACTCTCATGTGAACTATATGTCTCTTAATCTTACACATTAATGTTAGGATGCTTGTTGTGATTGTCAAAGATTAATACTCATATATCTATAGGCTTAGTTCATATTTTGTCTCATTATCCATAACATATTTTATCTTGTGCGTGAGATTATTTATCTTTACAGAAATTACTATGTTTCTCAAGGCTTCAAATCATCAAAATAAGTAATATATTATGTCTCTACTCTCATGTGAACCATATGTCTTTTAATTATAATATATTCATCTATTTGGTTTGTAGATTTCTTACATTCATGCTATGATGCTTGTTGTTTGATAAAGATTGGTTCTCATATTTCTATAGACTTAGTTATTGATTTTCTTGTGTTTTCTTAAATAACCTTTTCTACATGGAAGAAAACGTTGGACCCAGTGGCCCTACTAACAAAACCCAAAACCAAACTAGTAGAAAGAAAAATTCTCCGAGAATAGAGTGGCAATATGCTATCAATATCGGTGATCAATTTGTAGATTGGGAGTGCACACTATGTCATGCAACTAAATCAGGTGGGGCACGTCGTCTTAGAGAAAATGGGTTGCACATGTACTCACCCTGGTGCACTTGCAGTAGCCAAACGTTTAAGAGAAGAATATCCCCACCCCCACCCCATCCATAAGGTTGTCTCTAACCAATTTTAGTGTACCTCATAGCCTTATGGGGCATTGGAATCATACACGACTTGTATCAACCACTCCGTCTTTTTGAAGAGGAGACACCCTTGTACACGTTTTCTTTTGGTCCCATAGGCCATATATGGCCTCCGTGGACATTAATTGATTTCTCTCTCTCTCTCTCTCTCTTTCAATCTCTCTCTCTCTCTCTTTCCACAAGTGCTCTTTCTCTCTCTTTCTACAAGATCTATCTCTTTATTTCTCCATAAGCACTCTGTCCCCCCCCCTCTCTCTCTCTCTCTCTCTCTCTCTCTCTCTCTCTCTCTCTCTCTCTCTTGCATGTGCAAAGTGCAATACATACAGACACTGTAGACAATCCCATCCATATACAACATACACTTAATTACGATACAAATATACTACAACAAAAGATAGTCGATGACCAAAGCAATGACAATTGAATAAAAATAGAAGTATGGATCATCATGGTACTTTCTTTTCTACTTAATTATTCATCATTTCAAAATTAAATTTGAATAGAACAAACTAAAATAAAGAAGTGCTCTTTCTCTCTCTTTCCACAAGTGCTCTTTCTCTCTCTTTCTACAAGATCTATCTCTTTATTTCTCCATAAGCACTCTGTCCTCTCTCTCTCTCTCTCTCTCTCTCTCTCTCTCTCTCTCTCTCTCTCTCTCTCTCTCTCTCTCTCTCTTGCATGTGCAAAGTGCAATACATACAAACACTGTAGACAATCCCATCCATATACAACATACACTTAATTACGATACAAATATACTACAACAAAAGATAGTCGATGACCAAAGCAATGACAATTGAATAAAAATAGAAGTATGGATCATCATGGTACTTTCTTTTCTACTTAATTATTCATCATTTCAAAATTAAATTTGAATAGAACAAACTAAAATAGACAAGAATACCTAAAATAGACTAGATATATGTGAATGCAAGTTGTATGTATACAATGCCAACGTCAACACATAATATATAGGAAGCCACAGAGGGCTAGTTGCTCTTGTCATCATCGTTATGATGCTCTATAGTGTGATCACAACAAGGTGGCTACTGTGATGATGTGGCATGAGCTTGGTCCTCATCTATCCACCTACCCTACTTCTCTGGGGGTGACCACCTCAAGATCTCTTGCGTGAAGAGTATCCTACATTATTAAAAGTTAAGTTAGAATAGTCCACGACTAAAAAGGACTTAAAATGTCATTTTCTCTTGAAAAGATATCTAAACGTTACTAAACATAATAACCAAAGGATGTGTTAGTGTAAGTGTCCTCTACAAGGCTTTATATTGGTAATATACAACCATCTCAATCTCTCCTACAGTGGAGGCATAAACATAGCCTTTAATCTGTATAATAATAGATTTGAAGTTTGTTTTAAAAATCATCCCATACATTCTAAAGCTAGTATTTCTATACTATGAGAACTTTTTTAAGCATATACTTGAAAAAGTTGCTATAAAACCATGTTTCCCCATGTGACCCAAGTTAGTTGTGGGACCACTCACCACCATACACTATGCTACCTCCTCTTAAATAAGTTTAGGCAAAATCAAAATAACATTAAAGTTACATTAGATGTGAATACATGTCACCATTTGTATTGGTCTTTGTGATAGTTCCTTATTGGTGAGCCTCTTTTATGAGCTGTAGAGATGTCAGTTTGCTAGGAATAATATATGTGCTTGGCTTATCATAAACTCCACTCATAAGAGGCCTCTTAATACCATAGATTTTTATTGACCCAAAGAATTAAAGAGACCCTAGGATGCCAAGAGTACTTGCTCTCACCACCACTAGCCCTCCACCTTTTTGAGTGACACACAAGTTAACACATATGCATGGCACAAAATATTTGTATCTTTGTATTTGTTCACATAATCTTTTATCCTTAATGCAATGTGCTTCATTCAAACAAATTTAATAACACGTGTGCTATCGCTTAGTGCGAGTATGAATGCCCACTCTAGTTCCCATACTCTGTAGCCAACCAACCTCAACTTTTTAAAATATTCACCGCAAGGAGTTTTTAGTTTCAATTAGAAAGTAGTGTTCAAAAGGTAATCACACTAGTTATCTCCCTAGGGTAATCCTTCTTGGTAGTAGTTGACCACCATGTGTGTGCATATAGTAATCCTTTCTAAATCTTTCATGTAAAACACTAGGTTTCCCATGTGAATCTCCCCTTATCTTTGGGATATCTTTGCAACTTAACTGTGGGGGAAGATAAAATCCACAAAGAATTAATTCTACTTTTATAATCATGTTTTGGCCATTGATGTTGTTAGTCTGAGAAATGCCTAAGCCTTCCCCTAGCCTAGTTGACTTCAAACAAAAGACAAAGGTTCCTTGAATTTGGGGTAGCTGAGAAGAACCTCAACTCCCTAACCATAACTCCAATTGTACATATGGATATGTACTAGCCCTTTATTAAATCTGGTAGTAACCTAGGCTGCTTTGAAAGGATCTCATCATCCTTCACAATACCCTAGGGCATACTCACCAAAAGCACTCATCTCCATGGAGAACTTGCCTTCTCTTCTAGTTCTTAGCATTTACATTAATGGTTCACCCTATATTTGGTCTCACATAGAATCTACTCCAAGTGACTAGGGATTGCCTCATGCAATGGTATACCCATGCTACATTTCTTGGCAAGACATGTGCAGCCACAACTCTGGAGGGTGCATAAGAAGAAAATCCGATATGCCCATTATAACGTACCCATCCCATGTCTCTAGAAGTTTGAATAGTGTTTTGATAAATAGCCAAGTCCCATCCAACACTTGTGTGATTAACTACCAAGATCCTAATAGAAATAAGGTAGCATACACACAAGAAAGGCCTTGGTTGTATCTCACAGAGAAAACATAAATTTAATGGACCTTAAGTTCTAGTGAGGGCACCCATATGCCCTATAAAATAAGATCAAAAGAAACTTCACCCTTGGTTCAAAGAGTCACACTTTTCCCCGATCAATGTGAGACACGGTTTGTGATTGGCCTTTAAGATGTCTAACTATGAACCCTTGGTTCAAAGAATCACACTTTTCCCACCATCAAATATGAGGCACAGTCGTGAACGATCCCTTAAGATTTAAACTTGTATGTAAGAAGATAATTTTTGTAAAGTTACCCAACCAATCAAGTCCACCCATCCTTTAGAATGGTGCTATCAGGGTGATCATACTCTCACTTTCCACCCTAAACACCACCACAATGTGACTACATATAAAGGCAAGTTCTTTTGTTATAAACCTTAGGAATGGTCATTCATGTAGAAAATCCTTATACAAATCAAAAACCACTAGAAATCATGATCTCTAGTCTTTTGTTATTATGACAGACAAGAATCCATTGTTATACCTCCCTCCCAACCTAAGGTAGACAAAGGACTTAATATGCATATCCCCCTAAGTGCCTTTCTTACTAAGGGAGGTTCTTAACATATGGTTGGTTAAAAAACACCACCATCTTCTTGCCAAGAATTTAGTAGTTTATCTAACAAAGTGCTTGAAACTAGACTCACCTAATGAGATGAAATATGATGGCCTTAGGGGATAGAATTTGCCACAACCTTCCATGAAGGATTTCAAACTAAGAAGGCTTTTCAACTTGATGCCCAACTACGAGAGCCAACAAGGTCATCATTAGTATCAAATTGAGTGGAAATTGACCACGACGGCGGGTCCAAACCCGCTTGGCAGACAAGAGATTTTCCAATTCAAGACATTATCATTAAGTAATCAAATATTATAGCGGCTCCCCCTCTCAATTAGCAAGAAGCATGAACTAAATAATCGCCAATTTTGCTAGCATGCCAGAACGCTCATCGCTACACAATGCTTTTATTTTTCACACAAATAATAATAATTTGTGCATTATAAAAACTCAAACATTTTTTGCCCATTCTTCTTACTAAATAAGTTTTCCCTTGCTTTCCCTTTTGTAGAAGCGTCAAAATACTTTTCTAGACTATTCTAATTTCTAGTTAAATTAATTTATAAAGCACAAAATAGCATAACGTAATGTCTTCTAGCAAAATTTATGATGATGGGATCCTCTTTGTAATCCACAATGTTTGACGTAATTGTTGCTTCCTTGTTTCGGTGCTGCATAGGAGGCATCTTTGTAAAAGAAATGCTTCTATCTTAAGTATGATAAGTAATTTTGGAAAATTTCTTTCATAAGAGGATTAGCCTATTAGGAATTCATGCCCTATGATTTTTTTGACTTGTTTAAAATTTATTATTTTTAACGGATTTTTACCAAATAAAGAAAACAAAATTGGCATTAAAAATAGTGTTTTAATGATGGAATTAGTAATTAAAATGCAAAAAATTATCAAAACTTAGTGAAAAATAGCTAAAATTAATAATTTGAAAAAATGCATAAAGAAATATAGAAACATGAATTTTACATTATTTTCCTATTTTTAATTAATCTAATTAGCTCAAAATCACTATAACTAGGCTAAAGTATGCATAATTGATACATAGAATGAAATTGTGATAAGTAAATCACCTAATTACGATGTACTAATATATTCAAAAATGTGTGTAGGAAGTAAATAATAAATTCCTAATTTCCAAAATAAATTTAGCTTAATTATTAATAATTAGGCTAAAATATATATAGTTAAATATTTTTATGCAATGATAATTTTTGTATGATGCATGAGTGGAGATACACTTAATTATGCTAAACATTTAATGGAAATACACTCTAGATAATTATCTTTTTTCCCTAAGTAAATTTCATCATTAATTATCTAATAAGTAATGACTTTAATTAATGATTTTCTAAATGATTCTAGGAAAACACAATTAGAATACATGCAACTTTAAAGAAATAGTGAATTTAATTCACACAATTTTTTTCTCTTATAAAGGCTTGATTCTTGACTTAAAGTAGTGTATGGCCACCCTTCAACTCCAAAACTCCTCCTCAAGATAATTACTAGTGAGTATATAAGTATAAGCTAGGGATATGCATGTATATAAGTGAGAGGGCATGCCTATTTGGCTAAAAGCAAGCTTTGGTGGTAACAAAAAAAGGACCAATTTTTTTTCCACCTGATTGGTACTTTGACCACATAGCCTTTGGAATTTTGGAGGGAATCTATTGGTTGCAAAAAGGTTTTTTTAATTTTGAAGGCAAATAAAGACAAAATTAAAAGTGTGACCATACATGTGAAAGAAACGTAAGGTGATGGGTTCACTATCATTTGCAGTGGCGAATGTTTGAACTCGTGGGAGAGAGTAGAGTAGTGCCATTTGCAAAAACCTTATGTCAAGCCTTGCTTGTTGAAGGGCAACTTGCTCTGCTCATATGATCGGCAAAACTTTAGCTCTGATAGTGCTCTACCCCGGTTATGCTACTTTGCTATCTTCTAAAGCATCTCACAGTTTAGTACTTTTGTTGACAAAAAACTCTAGTTGAGGTACTTTTGGTTAAGTTTAGGTGCTTTTGGTAGTTTAAGTTAATTTGGTAGTTCTGGTATTGAATGTTAGATTTGGTATGTTTTGGTGTTTTGGTGCTTTGGTACTTTGGTACATTTAGTATTTTTAGTGCTTTGGGATCGTTTGGTATTGCTTGGTTTATGGTGTTTACTAGTGCTTCCTCCATTTTATCTTGTATGAATGGCAATTATTGAACTTGAGATGCTAAATTGTTTATATGTTTAATCTTCTCTCTTTTGTTTTACAGAAAGAATATGCCCGGCTTGAGTCTAAATATAAGGAAGGGCATAACCACTTTGATTTTGTTAGCAAGGTCATTGTACACGTAAAGAAGGGCAAGAGGTTCACCCTCTTCCCAAGGCCTCAATTGTGGATGCTAAGAATACCATTCATGTCTTTGGCATATGCATCACTTGTGGGGAGGATTTGGAGGATTCTTATGTTGTTGGTAGCTTCATGCTTTCTTTTGGACATCAATATCATCCTCTTTGCTTTAGTGTTTTATTGTAAAGCCGTATCTCTTGTGCTAAACCTGGTTGCAACATTATAATCCCTTACGGAGGCAAAGTACTGGAGCAGTGGGGGCACTCTACTTTGAAGAGTATGTGGGAAGTGTTTCTACATGAACCGAATCTTTTGTGCTAATTGTGTCTCCTAATCAAAAAAATTGTCCGAATGGTTTTTAATTGTGTAGTTGGAGAGAATACTAATAAGGGTGTCAAATGAAAAATGTTTAGAGAGGAATTGAAGGAAGACCAGGGTCCTACCAAGTCAACTGCTAGTAATATGTTTGCTTAAGAGGATGCAACCAAGGAAGTACAGGATGTCTTATGGGACTTGAAGAATTATGTTGTGGAAGGCCAAGGGGATGAGCAAGGGCTGAAGGGTTTGGGCACAGTCGAGGACAACCAAGGAGGGATGTCAGGGCAACGGTCCTGGGGAGCTTGATCGTAATGACTATATGAGCGGGCACGGCCTAGGCTAAGTCTTTACGGGGTTAAGGGGACAAGAGGAGCCGAGTGTTGAGCCAAGGGCTACAACTACAGGGACGATGGGCGGTCAGCCAGCATGTGTGGACATGGGCTAGGGTTTTAGTATAAAACCCAACGAGCACTTAGAGCTAGGGTACTCTTGTGTGGTTGGGTGGTAATTAGAGCTCTCCTCCCTCTCAAGGTCATGGCTATGGCTTCCTAGGGTTGCATGGCCCTTTTACTGGTATCAAAGCATGTCTTTCTTCTCTTCAGGGCTCTCTGCAAAACGATGCTGGGATCAGGGGCAAAAATTTTCTCATTAGCAAAATTTTCGTAAACAATGGCTTTTTGAAAAACTGTCCACTATGTCTGACGAAAATAACGTTCCGCAACTTTTTGTCTCTCACGAACAAGGCGAGATTCCGCATGGTTTGTGAGATAAATTTAATTTTTCCAGCAGACTGCTTGAAAACTGTGACCCGGGGAATACAATGTATTCTTTGCATGGCTTTTTTCTGATACATTTCCAAGATTCTGAGCGGGTGGATTGAAGCCAATTTAATTTCCCAAGTCTTGCTGTAGAGCAGAATTGTAGAAAACTGCAAGTTTTACAGGTTGTAATCAATGTTGTTTGGATTCGGGGCAAGTACGACTTGTTTCATGAAGCAATTTTCTCTACATAAACCACAATTGGGTGCATGCAATCCATGCAATTACATGCACTGACATGCAAAGGTGTTTTATGATTCAACGACGCATACAATTGTAGGTTTACGAGTTTGACAATTGAAGCTTTAATCAACGGCACTTACGAAGTGTTGCATGAAGACTTGACGACTACAAGCGTAAATTCTTCACATGCGGTGACATGCAATGATTGCATGTGTTTCAAATTGATTTCAAGTCTCCATTTTGTCTTACAGTTGTTTACGAGTAGATGGTACTCTTCTTCTCTCTCTTTCAAAGCTTCGCATCATGTCCTCTACACAGCAAGAGATGCATGTTGAATCTCATGAGCACCATGTGCATGTGCATGAGCACCCACAAAACCCTCCTGATGCCCCAATGGATGATCTTGATGTAGACGATCATGGCCTCATGGACATGCAGGAGTTTAATTTTCTAGCTACTCGCATGGCAACGCTAGAAAATCAGGTGCGCACTATGCATGAAAATTTGACCAATTTGTCGGATCTGCTTACGGAGTTAGTGCGTAGTCATGCTTTGGGCAACTCGAGAGTGTCCATGGCCGGGAGGATTTCTTGTATCATGCAATGGCATTAGCATGCATGCAAGATTGACAATGCTATATGCATAGCCGTCAATGTGTAATTTACATGATAGGGCTACATGGTTGGCCGTCATTGTAGAGTTAACATGGCAGGGCTATATGCATGTTGTAAAACTGTGTTTGTTTCAAGTTTTCTTTATCGTGGTAGGAGACCAGGCCTAGTTACTAGCCACGATTCAGCCTAATAAGCAACGAGCGTTTGTTTCAAGTTTTCTTTATCGTGGTAGGAGACCAGGCCTAGTTACTAGCCCTGATTCAGCCTAATAAGCAACGAGCTTGTGGCTAGTGATTGCTAGCTATAGCCACATTAACCAAGCATGTATGCCCACTGCTCTAGCCGATTTGCAATGGAGCATCTCCATGACTTGCTTGTTACACTCATCTAGAAGTGTCTTCATGGTGTATGGGTCATTATATTTGTGGTTGCTTGGACATCTTCAATGACAAAAGCAACTGATGATGATGATGGGCTTACCAAGCTACGTGCTTGAGGCAAAGGAGTGTGGGCTATTATCCCACACACGGATTTGATGCTGTAAACACGTCACGTATGCTTGTGATCCAAGCAAGTGATTTTGCTACGGGATTCTGGTCGTGAAACCATTGAGATATGCATTCATGCACGTCTACATGGGATTGTGTGCAGGGATTTCATATTCACATGATCACGTAATGTTTTTTGTAATTTCATTGGGAATTGGTCCAATTCTCAAATCACAATTATTCTCATTCACCAAAACTCTATTTTTGACCTGCTAGAGCCTGGAGGGGAGGTCACCACTTTGCCCGCCAGGCCAGCTTCATTGCGCCGCCGCCGGGCCCGCCAAGCGACCCAGCGGGCCCCCATGGTACATATATAATGGGGCCCTAGGGCCCCATTACCTGTCACAATCTCCCCTCTGAGCTCTCTGACAGCCTCCTCCCAAGATTTCCCTCCCAAGCTTTCCCCCCACCTTGCAAGTTACAAAAAAAAATATTTTAGTGGTAAGCGTTATAAAATCCATTAAATTTGATTTAGATTTTGAAAGTGTATGTCCTTTTATCAGTGTGGGTCTCTCATTTCCTGTCGGCATCGGTCCTACTACTGGGCCGAAAGTGTCGTTGTGAAAAGTTAGACCAACACTTGCTTTAAAAATAGTCATCCATTTCTGTCTTCAGCATCGGTCCTATTGTTGGGCCGGAAGTGTCGTCATGCAGTTTGGTGAGCTACTTTGATTTACAACGGTGTCATTGTTTTCACTTCGGCATCGGTCCTACTGCTAGGCCGGAAGTGTCGCTATTGAAAATGGTGGCAACGTTTGCTTTATAGGTAGTTCTATTAGTCTTGTCATTGGCATCAGTCCTATTGTTGGGCTGGAAGTGTCGTTGTACAAGCTAATAGGCTACTTTCTATGTGTTTGTGCGTTCAGCGTGACGTATATGTGCTTGTATGTGTGGGTATTCTGTTTCACGTCGGCATCGGTCCTAATGCTAGGCCGAAAGCGTCGTTGTGAAAAGTTAGACCAACACTTGCCTTACAAGTAGTTAGCCATTTCTATCTTCGGCATCGGTCCTATTATTGGGCCGGAAGTGTCGTCATGCAGTTTAGTGAGCTACTTTAATTTACAATGTTGTCATTGTTTTCACTCCGGCATCGGTCCTACTGCTGGGCTGGAAGTGTCGATGTTGGAAATGGTGGCAAGGTTTGCTTTATAGGTAGTTCTATTAGTCTTGTCGTCGGCATCAGTCCTATTGTTGGACTGGAAGTGTCGTTGTGCAAGCTAGTAGGCGACTTTCTATGTGTTGGTGCATGACGTTAATGCGCTTTTTGGCTACTTATTAGTAATTACGAATGAAATTTGATGCATCATGCTAGTGGATTTTAGCAATTGAGTGCAAAGCGTACATATTTTTTTTAGTTATAACAGCGGAATATATTAAAGAAAAATGAGGTTACAAGAGCCCATGTGGAAGACATATTAAAATTGTGGTGGTAGACTGTAGAATCTATTTTTTGTAATTGTTGTTGGTCTCATTGCATGATGTCTTACTTTAACTAGGTCTAAGATGGATCCCGCTCAAGTTAAAGAGCTCAAAACAAAGATACAGACATTGCTGGTCACTTTCATCTGTGCCTTGGCCATGGAGGAAATCACGCACATATTGGAGAGTCAGCAGCAACATCACTAGACCAACCAGTGGAAGCATCTATGGTCATTGGTGCAGATTGAGAGCATCTACAAAGAACTCGATACATGTCACAGTGCTCGAAGGGCATCTATCTCATACCAGAGGCTATCAAGCATGGACGAGTGCTGGGTAAAGGAGCATATGGAGTGGTCTCTTTGTGCCACATCAAAGGAGTTACTTGGATACCTCCTGAAGTGCAGTATGTGGTAAAAGAATTTAAAGGAGATGCAGTGGAGAAGCGCCACTCCTTCAATTGTGAGTCCAATGTGCAAATATTTCACAGAGGCATTGTTAGATGCATTGCACAAACCACCGAAGAGCCATGGTACCTAATCTTCCCCCACTTCAATGGGATGGATTTAGGTGACATGTTAGAGTGTGTGCCTCCACCCAGTGGCACATTCACTGTGATTTTGGTCGCTCAGAAAGAGTCTCCCAGACGACCTCCGACAGAGCAAGAGATGGTGATGTGCAAGCACATGCTTGAACATGCTCCAAGCTTCATGCATGCTCTTGTGAAGGCCATGGCCCATGCACACCAGAAAGGCATTATACATTGTGATCTACACACCTAGAATATCATGATAGATTTTATGAAAGAGGGAGTGCCTTGAGTGGGGGTGATAGATTGGGGTCTGGCGTGAGTGGGTATCGAGCAAAGAAGAACCAATATTGTCAATCAAAATGAGCACAATCTGCATCCTTGGAGAGCACCTGAGCTCTGCAATCCACAGTCGCCTTACCCATACACCAAAGCCACCAACGTATATGCGGTGGCTTTCTGTATTCTTCATCTGTGTCAGTGGTGCACATATTTTGCAGAGTACTATAAGGTCTCCAGGCCAAAACGAGTGCAAGTG
The DNA here is from genome assembly GCF_041138505.1 of Cibotium barometz. Taxonomy (NCBI): domain Eukaryota; kingdom Viridiplantae; phylum Streptophyta; class Polypodiopsida; order Cyatheales; family Cibotiaceae; genus Cibotium; species Cibotium barometz. The sequence goes on along the minus strand of NC_141072.1, from coordinate 16,181,708 downwards.
GAGTGCAACTTTATCCACATTGTGATTTAGAAGAACTATTTAAAGCCAGCCAAGCAGAGAAAGACCCTTAAAAATTTGGACGAGCATTTGGATATGCTAGAGCTCAAGCCTAACATGTGCCTGCGACCTTTAAGTGAAATGATGCCACATTTTTAGTTCTAAATGGTTTATTGATAATGGATTTTGAGACATCTTTCTCTCTTGTAATGAAGTGATTACAATTTACAACACTTTCTCTCTCTAATGAAGTGATTACAACTCTCTCATGAAGTGTTTACAACTCACTCACTATCTCACGAAGTGATTACAACTCTCTCTCTATCTACGAAGTGATTACAACCCTCTCTCTATCTATGAAGTGATTACCTTTGTCTCTCTCTCTATGAAGTGATTACCACTCTCTCTCTCTCTCTCTCTATGAAGTGATTACAACTCTCTCTCACTCTCTCTCTCTCTCTCTCTCTGTCTCTCTGTATGAAGTGATTACAACTCTCTCTCTCTCTCTCTCTCCCACTCTCTCTCTATGAAGTGATTACAACTCTCTCTCGATCTATGAAGTGATTACCTTTGTCTCTCTCTCTATGAAGTAATTACCACTCTCTCTCTCTCTGTATCTCTCTCTCTATGAAGTGATTACAACTCTCTCTCTCTCTCTCTCTCTCTCTCACTCTCTCTCTCTCTCTATGAAGTGATTACAACTCTCTCTCTCTCTCTCTCTCTCTCTCTCTCTCTCTCTCTATGAAGTGATTACATTTGAGTGCTTTACATTGTTGAATAATCTACAAATGAAATCATTCTCAATCTTAAGTGTTGCTCTCAGGAGATGGACGAGCGAGAGAAATGCAAAAAGACATATGAGCGTCTTCACATGCTTGCAAATGTCACTGGTCCAAACGATCGGGCAAGGCTGGCTGCAAGGACTTCAGAGTGGGCACCCCTAATGGAAAGCAACGGAAGGAAATAAACAAAAATGTCACCACGGAGATGGTCAAAGAAGTGTGGCCTACTGTGTCGGATGAGTCAATCTGCAAAGGACGACTCAAGTTAGAGAAGTGCATTGTCCCAAAAATTCACTTGAATGCAGAGGCCATTTTTTTGGCTTGCAGAGGCACCATTCTCTTCCACACAGATTGTCCCCTATGGTTTGCAAAGATGTTGTACATGCAATACGTGTTGGACCAGCCGGTGGACTTCAGTATAGTAGGGCACCAAGCAAGAGCCTGGTCGACATCCGTACTGAGACGGTGACCATGTCTAGGGAGGAGTTGCAAGCAGCACTATCAGGTGCTGCTATGCAGACCCATGACACTGTTGAAGAGTTGTAGACATAGTTGCGAACATCCTCGCAGCCGTCCGGGGTTGACAGCCAGGAAACCCGGGAGGAGTTGCATAGCAGCACTGTCAGGTGCTGCTATGCAGACCCATGACACTGTTGAAGAGTTACAGGCATAGTTGCAAACATCCTCGCAGTCGTCCGGGGTTGACAGCCAGGAAACCTGGAATCTCCAAAGAGATATCAAGATACTTTGGTGCGAGCTGTGTGAGATGGAGGAGCAAAGACAAGGGATGTCTTTGATGACCATGATCGAGCATCCTAACACCTTGCAGCCACCCCTAGTTCACAGTGACCGTGCTGTGGGGCCTTGCCCAGTCTGTGAGAACTACTTCCACACATGGTCTGGGTTCTACAGTCTGCCATGTGGTCACATTTTCCATATACCGTGCCTATTGCAAAGTATGGTCAACAAGAGTTGCTGTCAGATCTGCCTGGCTCCCATTGATGAGCTTATGTATAAGATGTTCAAGATGGAGGCAGAGTACCATCGATTGATGGATGCGTCTGCAAGAGAAAGAGAGAGGGTTTTGGGAGAGTTCGTAGCACATTGTGCAAGCACTCTCACCCGCTAGTTTTTGTAATGTAGGCGCTGAAGCACCATTCATGAGCCACCACCTCCATGCCGATTGTTTTGATGCAAGTTTTTGCACAAAATCTGAACTGAAGAGACCTTCCTTCAATTTGTACTTTGTTAAGTCAGACACTGCTTGAGCTTGGTCATGTGCATTGCTGTAGAAATTGCTAACAACATCATAGAAGTCTTCAATCACCTCTTCATCGAGATTATCGCAATTCATATTCCAATACTTAGGATCAAGCAAAAAAGCAACACTGTGCAATGGACTATGCGCGCTAACCCAATGAGCATGCACGTACTTATTTAAGATGTCCCTCTTAGCCTTACTGAAAGGTGCTTTCCAAGGCTTAATCAAGTAGATTTTGGGTTGTTCAGATGGAGAATTCAAACTCTCCTGGACATTGTACCAACCCATATACACTTTCCCTATGTTGGACAACTTTAGGTCGAATTGTTGCAAGGACATCAAAACCGGCCTCATTACCAATTAAGAATCACCCACATCAGACCAAAAATGTCTGTCATCATCGATGGTTGCTTTTAAATTGGTTACCTTTGCTTTCACCACACATGTCTGTTCAGCTTCCCACTCGTAGAAAGAAGCACACACAAAGGTCTCAAGGACTGCATTTTTGTTTTTTAACAAACTTTCCACAGTGTAGAAGTTTGTGCAAAACCTTGTTTCGCACGATAGCGCTAACATGGTGCTCATGCGTTGGCGATACATATCCAAGACACGTTGTCTCTTTAAAATGAACTTGCCGACTTTCCTTGACCTATCTATGATGCTCTTGAACCAAGTTGTGTCATCCTTTTTATACCAATCTTGCAAAACTAGGTTCAAGCCATGAGCGTTGCAACCAAATGTATGCAAGCTTGGAAAGCGCTCCTCCAAGAGTTTACCTGCTGCTCTACAATTTTTGGCATTGTCCATAACCACCTGGACTACGTTGAGAGCACCTATTTCTTTGATAGCCTCACCTAGGATATCAGCTATATAAGACCCTGATTTGATCTCACCTGAACTATCCACTGCTTTAATGAAGCACTCCCCTCTAGGACTATATAACATTACATTGATCAATGGTCTACGCTGAAAAACATTTGACCATCCGTTCACTGACTATGGTGCAACCTGTTTGATCAATTGTTTTCACAATCAATCTATCAACTTCTTTTTGGGTATCTAGAAAGCACTTATCCAACAAAGTGCAACCTATTTGATCAATTGTTTTCACAATCAATCTATCAACTTCTTTTTGGGTATCTAGAAAGCACTTATCCAACAAAGTTGTGCGCATCTGATGATATGATGGAGGACGAAAACCAGCACCATACTCTCCAATCTTTTTCCATGCATCCATGGCTTGTGTGTAACCATAGACATACTCCCACTTGTAAAATAAACAGCCTGGGCAGATTGCGCCTCCTCAAGAGCAGTTGCTCGGAAGCTTTGCTCCAAATTTACTTGCCTGACCCTAGATATCCCTACATGGAAGTCAGGGGTCCCATTTTGAGTACTAGCTCCTTGTGTGGGTGTAGCACTCTACATGGAGGATATGCCAACATTTGGACCACCTTGTGTAGAAGCTGCACTATTAGTACGTTGAAGCTCTGTAATTAGAGAGGTTGGAATTGGTATTCTTGGGCGTTTGGGATTGGCAACACTCAATAGCTCTCTCAAGCGCCTCGTAGCATTCTCATGGCCTACACCATTACACCTACCTCCATTAGCCCTATTACGTGTACCAAGGAAGTGCTCTCTAATACAAGGTGCACCTCCCGATTTCTCTTCACCACACAACTTGCAACGCCAATCTACAAATGATCTAAGGTTCTCTACAAATTGCCACTCAGGTCCGGGCACCTTGCCACCAGTTTTGCGCTCAGGTCCGGGCACCTTGCCACCAGTTTTGCGCTTACTCTTATTGGTTACTCCGTTGTTTGATTCGTTCGCAGCAACAACAGGTGGGTGACTAGGACTGGCTTCATTGTTGGTTTGAGAGCAAACATTAGCGTCCATGATAGCTTCACAAATCACCTACGCGTACATATAAACCTTCAATGTTAGCCCCCATTATTATCCAAATAAATAAACATTCAAACAAAAAGTTGCTATGTTGATGAAAAGAAAACAAATGCAAAAAGAATTAAAACAAAAAGCGTAAAAATGGTGTAGTGATGAGGAGCGCTCCATTCCAACAGTAGATACTAGAAATGAGCCCAAAGCACTTGCACCACCTAAGCCCTCCACGAGGATGCTTCCTACCCAGACCTGTTTCCAGGCGGATAGACACCCAAGGGAGCGAACTATTCATGGAATACGAGTACACTGGTGTAGTGATGAGGAGGGCTCCATTCCAACAGTAGATACTAGAAATGAGCCCCAAGCACTTGCACCACCTCCACGAGGATGCTTCCTACCCAGACCTGTTTCTAGGCGGATAGACACCCAGGGGAGGGAACTATTCGTGAAATACAAGTACGTTGGTGTAGTGATGAGACGAGCACTCCATTCCAACAGTAGATACTAGAAATGAGCCCCAAGCACTTGCACCACCTAGGCCCTCCACGAGAATGCTTCCTACCCAAACCTATTTCCAAGCGGATAGACACCCAGGGGAGAGCTCAGAGTACTATCGATTAAATAAAAAAATAAAAAATAAAAACCTAATTAATGGCTCTAAGAGGTCCTCTAAGCTCTAGAGAGTGTGTGTCAAAATGGGCTTCTAGTGAGGTGGAACAACTCTTATATAGGCTCCTCCAAATAAGGTGCCAAAATAGGGGATTTTGAGGAGAATGTCGGACCCACCAGGCTACTTTGATAACCCGCCGAGCCCTGTCAGGATAATTTACTATACCGCCGGGCAAACGGGATGCCCAGGTTTCAACAAGTCATTGTGAATTTGATGTTATTAACACCTTTTGGGGGTGTAAATAACATGAATTATTACCAATTCACACTACACGTGATCACATGAATGAAATCCATAATTGTGTGCTGAGATGTATATGCATATGCATGCTACGATGGCGTGTATACATGGGCATGGCTCAATGTGGAAGCGGAGTCTACATGGCATGCTTGAATTAACCAGAATAAGTTTAGCGACTCACCGAGCCTCGCAAGTGACGAGCTTGAGGCTCTCAAAAACACCACAGATTACAGTTTTGTCTACATGACCCGTGGTTGGGACTACATGCAGGGTGTCACGCCATGCTTGCCGGGTGCCAACGAGTTCATGTATCATGACGGCTCAAAGGGCATATGTATGGCCCTTGTATGCTATCATGGTGCACCTATTTGGCTTGACGGAGTCCCTGTATGCTGCATGGATCTCCTAGTAGAGCAACAATGCCTATATGCACACTTCAAAGGACCTTGGGCACGGTTCTATGGAGCATATGTATGACCTTGGTTTGCAGCAGTCCTTTTGTGGTTGTTAAGATCTCTATGTTGCTTACAAGAATTTGTTTGTGTCGTTATGTGTATGCATGACATGTATACACTTACAAATGTTGCATAAGTGGATGGGCATGGTGCAATGGCCCGTATGCATGGCATCCATATGCATAATTACGGTGCACAGGCACAAAGGCATCGTGTTCAATGGAGCAATCTTATGCCTCCATGACTCAAGGGAGCAAGTAACACCACACATTGCATATGTTTTTACATGGCAGTAAACCTTGATGAGTATGCATGCAGCATCATGAGGTTTAGCACGTTCAACCTTTGGTCCTTCGTTTCACACGTTTGACACTTGCTTGCATGACTTGTGTTGTGATTATTTCTTTGCATATTAGTAGTATTATGTCCTGATGTGCTGGCATTTTATTGCCTATGCGCATTGAGAAGTTTTCACTCTTCAAGTCATTGCAGCGACCCTCGTTTTTTAAGTTCGTGAAACATAACCAAGTTTGTACACAAGACTATGCCATCCTCTGCATAGTCCTAGCCACGGGGCAAACCACCATGCCACGGGCAACAAGTGGGTATGATAGTCACACGCACAGACTAAGTGCATCTTCTCTTCAAGCAAGGAAGTCTCCTTGAGGCAAGGAAGGAAACCATAGTCATGGTGTTCTTGTTCTCTTGCAAGGCAAGGCGTAGCGGGATTGGCTACAGGTTGGTACCATATCGTTGCAAGGCAAATTCTTTCTTTCCATGATGTAAAAGACTATTTCTATGGTGAGCCGGGTTCACCTAGTATCCCATCATGAGCTATGAGCTCCTGACTACTTTCAAGGGAAATTTACGTCAGCTACGAAACCTGTACACCTATTACCGTAGCTTCTCCTCTTTCCAAGTCAACTCCAAAGGTGACCAAATTGTTCACTTTGTAAGTACCCCTTGCAGGAATGTTTGACCTATGAGTGGTCCTTTTGATACATGGAACTTGGAAGTACGATCTTTCGTTAGTCATTCCAGTATATTCTTTGCTGGTGGATATGATCCTCCATGCACACATGTATTGATATGGTTAGAGTATCACTCTACTTAGAGATCTTGACATCTACGAGATTTTAGTCAAGGTTCTTGATTTTTCCTAAGTTATAGTATCTACATAGCTTCCTTGCATGCTTGTTTACGAACAAGTGATTGCAGAGACTACTACTTCCAAACTAGGTTCTTCGTTGGGAGTCTTGAAGATTGCACACACAGTTTAAGCACGATGTAGATGTTGAGAAAAGTCTCTATGGTTGCTAAACACACAGACTACATTTATGTGTGCACGATTATATGATTGCTATGAGCACAACCCATAGTAATGTTATGCAACGGCTCTATGGTTGCAACGCGCTTACATTACACTTGTTGTTGAGCACGGCTCTGTTATTGCTACACACATAGATTGCACTTATGTTTTTGAATTGCAAAGTTAGGCACACCATGTTTTATGGATTATCCAAGGGGATACTTCATGATCAAATTCTATTACTTTTGGGTTGCACACCTTATCAAACATTCCATGTTTGGCTTATCCAATGGGATGCCACTCTCTTTCTAAAGGGATACGGGTATAAAGTATGACTTTGTACTACTTTGTTTTGATTTGTACTGGAGGAACCTACCCTCAACTTCCTACCTATAACACAATCCTTATGCTGCAATGATCCGACGCAGATGAGCAATGGTTTCTTGGTGGTAGTATGTGAGGGAACATGTATGGCCATACAAAAAGACCTACCACAAGGACCACAGTGATGCATTTTTGTTTTACATAGCATCACACTGTATTATCTTGGATAAAGGGATATCCGATTTTGTTATGTATCCAAGGTGATAATCATGAAATATACATGCTTGGTCATGATTTTACTATGGCATGCTCACTACGTGGTATGGGACCCTAGTGTAGTAAAATTCTGTCTAAAGCATGGTAATTCATGGAGATTGACTTCAAGAAGATTGTCAGTTTGACACAGCTAGCCAATTAATACAAGTACTCTCTCTTTATTGTATATGTTTTACTGTCAATCTCATGGCAGGCCATACAATGGTCTTTATACATGATAATAGTCTTTTTAAATGACTACCACAGGATGGTTTAGTCAGTTTACACTTTTGTATGTGTAACTTCCCGATATGTCTATTGGATTGGATGCTAGGTGATATGCATCATTCCATCAATTTACTGGATTGAGAGAGAGCACTCCTTCAACAACAATGAGTTCCATGACAACGAGTCATTTAGCTACGTGCTATATATGAAAAGGTTTTATGTGTACACATTTTACAATGTTTAACAATGCTATCGATATCGAATGTTTTTGACTGTTTCTTTTCTCATGGAGAAAGGACAGTTATTTTGCCCGTACATGGCGCATGTGTATGCTTTGTCTACATGGGTTAGACACGTTAAGCTTTACCATGCCATGGTAAAGGCCCAAGGGCTTTAAGAGCAAAGTTTATCAATGTACTGTTGGTAAGGATCACCATAATATTATCATCCTCTTGTTTATTCTTGGCAAATTACGGATCTGTTCTTGTGCCATTGAGAGCTAGGCACATGTATTCTCCTATGGTAGATTGACTACTAGCACATATCCTGCGAGTATCTGCAAGTATAGGATTGCCTATCAAGCAAGGCATTCTTGAATAGATAACTCATCCCAAGTTGCCAAATGTGGTGGGATGAGCACCAACTGTGTCAAGTCAATCACACTAAGCCCCTAAAGGCAGGTGGGCTTTCTAATGCTAATCATGGCATGATGCCATCGGGATAGTGATGGATTGACAAATGAAGATGTGTCAGTTTATCCCTTCAAAGGATCACCCTTTCATGTGGATTCTCATGAGTTACGTAATCGCAATCATGTTCGTCGCCAAGTTTTGGTCAAGTGGAAGGATAGGCCTGACGAAGGATCCACTTGGGAAAACATTAGTATGTTGAAGTAACGATTTCATACTTTTGTTTTCGCGGACAAAAACTCTTCCAAAAGGGGGGAGTAATGTCAGGGCAACAGTCCTAGTAGGGAGCTCGATTGTAATGACTATATGAGCGCGCACAGCCTAGCCTAAGTCTTTACGGGGTTAAGGGGACAAGAGGATTCGAGTGTTGAGCCAAGGGCCACAACTATAGAGATGGTGGGTGGCCGGCCAGCGTGTGTGGACATGGGCTAGGGTTTTAGTATAAAACCCAATGGGCACTTAGGGCTAGGGTATTCTTGTGTGGTTGGGTGGTAATTAGAGCTCTCCTCCCTCTCAAGGTCATGGCTATGGCTTCCTAGGGTTGCATGGCCCTTTCAAGGGACTAATGTGGAGGGTAGGCCATGTGCATTAGGTGAAGCAAAGCTAAATGAGAGAGTCCTTGAGACCATTCACTTGGATGGAGAGTGGCCGCATATAGGTGATTTCATAGAGGCAAAGGGTGTTGATGCCAAGGCTAATGATCATTGGATCCCAGCTTTTGATGAGGCCAAGGTTGTTGATGAAGATAACCCAACAGTCAATGAGGCACTAGCTGCTAATAAATATGTGCCAGCTATTGAAGGGCAAGAAGTGCTGTTGAAGACATGCCAATTGTTGATGAGGCAAGAGGTACCAATGCCAAGGGGAAGGGCACAGTGGATGTGATGGAGGGGGAGGATGATGTAAAGAACTCTTTTATAGCAAAGGTTAGCAAGAAGGGGAGAGGTAATGCCAAGAAAGAGGGGAGCATAGGAGATGGCAAGGAGAAAGAGGGGGAGGACAATACAATGCAGAACCGTACAACAAAGGCAAGCAAGAAGGTCAGAGGTAATTCCAAGAAGGGGGAGAGCTCTAGATATGGCAAGAAGGAGAAATGGGGCAGATGATGAAAAGCAACAACATACAACAAAGGCAGATAGGCAAGAGGTACTGCCAAGAAGGGGTGGGCACTCGATATTCCATGATACCAAAGAGGGTTCGCAGGTTTCCAAGGATGGGGGGTTTATGCAAAGAGAGAGACAAAGACTGATGAGACAAAAACTACAGAGGGAGGTAAGACTATGAGGGATACGGCGCAAGTAGAGAATCTAACTCAACCCTCTAGCAAAGCTTTTTATTATGAATGGACCAAAGTTCTCTCCAGGTTGTGGTTTGTGTTGTGTGTGGAGCCTGATTTACCCTTGTAATTTTGGCCTTTGTAAAATGCACATTTATTAGGCCCCCAATATGAGGAGAAGCCATTATGCATGAGAAAAATCACTCGCCAAAAAACTAGAAAATTTTATCCGTTGTGTGGAGAATTCTTGAATGTGAGATAGCCTCTATAGCAAATCTTGCACACCCTTTGGAATCCATGAACACAACATAGAGGCACACTGGCTAGGCCAGAACAACACAACCAAAATAAATTGTCCAGAATACACACCACACCACCCACACCAAACGAACACCAAGAGCTACCACAAGAAGCTTCCTTCAACCCCTAGAGATAGTCAACCAAGCCTGGATGACACCCACTAGCTTCGCACTACACATGGGGATCTTTTACGAAATGGAACTCTTCACTAAATACACAAATTGTGCTTGGAAAGATACCTTCTTGACCCACACACTTACAAGTCACTCTTCGCACCCGAGGACCCAAAACAGAGTAAATAGCTCGTATGGTTGTTGAGAATTGTGTTTACATTTATTCCACAAAATGAATACTTTTATTTTGTGTTTCTATTCCCTTCAATTCCCACAAACAACCCCTGCCTCAAAACACTTCCTGACAGAATTCCCGACAGCTTTTTGGTACTTTGGTGCATGTTTCCACTGTTCCTCCTTGACACATGGGTGTTCTTGCCATATTTACCAAACCTCTAGAGCCTGTCATAGCACATCCAATCACGTGCACACCATGCCCAAATAGAGTGGATCTTTCAACAAAAAAATAGGCTTTGATCACCTTTCTAAGGCTAAAACCAAACTATTTTGCATATTTACATGTATATACATTCAAAGACCATCACATGAGCTATATACATGAAATGGTGGCCATCCTAGGGGGATCTCATAGACCCAAAACCCTAGCAAGCACCATCTACTAGTCTTATTATTGCTTCCACACATTGGTACGTAACAAGCACCCGCTTGAGCCAAATCTGGAGCAATCACATTCACTCAAATGGCATAACCACTCACAGCATCCAAACTACCAAGAATGTACACAAGTGCATATCCTAGGGGGTTTAGTAGTTTTCAAATTTTACCTGACATAGTTTGCCATGTTGTGGTAAGCCTCATCTTCTAGTCTGAATAGCCTCTAAGTCAAAGAATCCATCAGATGACCTCATCAATTATGTCATCAAGACCTTTTCTCATGCCTATATAATGACAGCTCTTGTACTCTTATCTATTAATCTCTAATTTCTCTCTCTCCATTATATTAGTGTCTAACTAATCATGAACGGGAGCTTAGTGCATCCTCCCTAATCCGTCAATTGGTATCAGAGCATCTAGGTTTTAGAATCCTTTTCAACTCATTACTCTTTTAGGATTAAGCCCCATCAATTCCTCCTCTCCTATTTTTTATTCAGCACCAATTGCCAGTTATCATTGTTCCCATATTACACTAATTACATAATCTCTAACTTGTGAGCGGATTTAGAGCTACAAAAGAGCTGAAGACATAATTAGAGCCAAAGTGTTGTAACAAGAGCTCAGTTGAGGCACTATAGAGGCGTCAGTTACAGCCAATTATTTACAAAGAGGTAGCTATTGCAGTTCAAGTCTCATTAGTTCCTCATAAGAGAGAAGAACATCATCAACAAGTTTGTTCCATCAAAAGTGTTGGTTCAACAGAAAAGCAAGCAGCAGTAGAAGGAGACAAAGGGAGTAGTAGCTCGACATCGTTAGAGCAGCTTTATGCTAGCAGAGCACCCAAGCTGTATTCCACCAACAGTAACCGATTGTATCATCAAGGTGCTAAGAAAAGAGCACGATTAGGGGGATATCTATAGTGTCAACAAGATTTGAGATGTTAATGGTAACCAACAAGAGCCCCACCTCACTACAGATAGCAAACAATTGTAGAGAGAGAAGATTCAAATCAGTGGAAATAATAGTTGTTTTGTCACAACAGCCATTAGAACTATCGCTACACTGATGTAAATTGTAAGATAAGAGCAAGTATATATTCAAGTCGAGATAAGAGCAGTAGATTTGTCAAGAAGGCGGCGTGCCATCTGTTGTTGGAGCATAGCAGAGGTCTCATCCAAATAGAAGAGCGCAAATCACTGGGCGTTTTCTTTTAAGGGTAGTCATCAACAATAGCAGCAGTCAAAGCAATCAGTGCATCAAGAGCTACTGCAAAAGGTAGCGAGCAAAGGCAATGCAGCGCCTTCAATCGTGCTAGTAGTGCATGCCTGCAGCCCATCGGATTGAAATAGTAGAGCATGTGGGTAGTCCCGAGATTGAATCAGAGACTACGAGCACGCAGCAGTAAAAGGTATCAAACGTAGCTCAGGGTCAAGTGCAGCAGTGTATTGAGTTCGTGTAGCCACCAGACTCCTTGTAGAGGTTCTCAGGCTCCACAAAAAAAGGTAGTGCAGGTTGCAGGAGTCAATGCTGAGTAGTGCAAAGAATGCAGAGAATCTTCAAATAAAGCTTGTATGCATCATACCATGGCTTTTACTGCCCGCAATCAGCACTGAATAAAAAGGAAACTACAGTCTTCAACCACCAGCTACACGCATGACTTACCATTCCAGAGTGTTGTTTGCTATTTTTCTTATTTTTAGTCCTGCCCTAGGCAAGGACTATTGTGGTGCATGATGTATTTTGTGCATTTGAATGTGAGGGTCAAAGAAACCCTAAATCCAAGGGTTGTTATAATAGGTTAATTTTGTAGTATACATTCTAGACCATTAGATATTCTCCTTCCATTTTAGAATGTTTGAAATTTTGGCATTTTATGGTTTTTAAGGACTCTCCACTTTGGAGGCTATGAAAGGGTCCACTCCATTTAATAGGGCATGTGAGCTTCCTATTGTAGCATAGAAAATCTTTTATCCTTCTATTTTCCAATTTATTTTTTAGCTCTAACTTATTATACTCTAAATTTTATCTCAAATAGCTAATTTTCTTTTGTACTACATGGGTTTTTCTTAGATTCACACACACACACACACACACACACATGTATGCATACATATGTGTGTTTACACATACACACATATGTGCGTTTGCGTGCACACACACACACACACGCGCGCGCGTATGTATACATATGTGTGTTCGTACGTGTATGCATTTGTGTGTTCGCAGATACATACATACGCACACATGTATGCATTTGTGTGTTCGCAGATACATACATACGCACACATATACACACACACATGCATGCATGTGTGTGTGTGTGTGTGTGTGTGATGAAAAATCGTAATTATCAACACTTACTAAGTCTAAGGAGACTCTCTTAATAAAGCTAAATGTAAAGAATATTCTTTATATAATTCCAAGTTTTATAAGAATTGTTTAATTTTCAAGATTTATAGGATTTCTTCAAAAAGGTCTATTTTTTTTCTAATAAAATGGCTTTGTTAACTCTCTCCTTTGCTAACAAAGAAGAGAGATGATGCGCTCAAATGAGCTTTTCTTTGAGGTACTCTCATAAGACCCCCCCCCTCCCATCCCACGTGGAGAGAGAGAGAGAGAGAGAGAGAGAGAGAGAGAGAGAGAGAGACTAGAAAGAGCTTAGAGCGAGAGCTTAGAGAGAGCATAGAGAGAGAGACTAGAGAGCATAGAGAGAGAGAGAGAGAGAGTGCCTCGCATATGTAAAGGAGAGAGCTATGGTGTACTCGCTTGCACTTCTTGTTATTTAGAGGCCTTATTTAAGAGTTGGTTGGAGCTGCGTCTAGTAAATTAGGAAGGACCCATGATAGTCATTTCTTTATATTATTTTGTAGGTTTCTTTCTACATATTTCATACATCCTTTCATACATAGAGAGAGAAAGAGTGGGTATAAGAAAGACAAAGCATCATAGAAAGCGAGCATCATAGAAGGGCAGGACCTTGATTGCTTAGTTTCAAGCAACTTGTTTTAATTTCATTCACACAAGAGATTGTTCCCACCATAGGACACCATCCATTCACACAAGAGATTATTTTTCATAGTGCTCTATCTAGCCACAAGAGCTTGTTCACACTGAGATTGAGCCTCACAACAAGTCCACTTTCACACACTCTATACGAGTGATTCACTATCAATCAATGCTGCATAAAAGCCCATTCCCATCAATGTTGTAAGCAGCCACTATGAGCATGCAACAATCAAAAGTCCTCATCACATCATGTATTCCCCAAGAAGGACATCAAAAACTATAAACTATAAGGGTTTAGACACTGCCCGAGAGGATAAGAAATACCTTGGAGTAAGACCTACCCCACGATCCCTCTTTCTTTTTCATGGATGGATCCAAGTGTGAACCCAAACCTTGACGTATCTTTGTGAACCAAGGCTAGATGTATCCAAATGAGAACCCATGTGTAATGTGCGAGCCTAGATCTTGATGTATCCATTATGAGAACCAAGTCTAGATGTATCGAACACCAAGGAGCAACTATAGAACTTTGTGTGATGAATCCAAATGAGAACCACCATAATGTATCTTGTCGATATCCTTGTGAGAAACTCTAGATTAGGGGAGCGGTTGCTAGGATAAGCCTCGGCTTAGGAGAGCGGTTGTTGGGGTAAGGCTCATCTTCTAGTGTAAATAACCTCTAAGTCAAAGAATCCATCAGATGACCTCATCAATCATGTCATGAAGACCTTTTCTCATGCCTATATAATGGCAGCACTTGTGCTCCTTTTCTTAAGCATTCTAATCTATTAATCAAGATATTTTGCATTGTTCTCTCTAATTTCTCTCTCTACATTATATTAGCATCTAACTAATAATGAACGGGAGCTTAGTGCATCCTCCCTAATCTGTCATGCCAACCCCCTAGTCTGCAGGACATTTATGTCCTAGCAATCAGCAAACATTCATAACATAGCTGGACCATAGTCCTCTTCTACAGTCCAAAGAGGCCTAACATTATAGGTGTTATCGAGCATATCATCAGTGACAACCATCATCAACCTGAGTACATACTTCTTTAACATGTATCCATTGACCCTATATGTATGGATTGCATCGTCCAAGTCCATAAGTTGATATGTGCAATTGTTGAAACATTTATAGAACTTAAAAGGACCTTCCCACTTAATTTGAAACTTTTTCTGGAAGGTGGAATCCAGCTTGCTATTATACTTGAGTACCAACCCTCTTTAATTCCCTTGTCCTTCACCTTTTGATTGGCTTTCCTTATATTGGCCTTCTATAAGCTTACATAGTGTTCCAAAGCCTAACTTCTATCAAGCTGTAGCTCTTGCAACTGCAAAAGACTGTTGGGATAGAAATATTCACACAGATCTATAAATTTCATCAGCATTCTTAGAGCAGGTATCTCTACTTCTATAGGCAACAATGTTTGCGTCCCATACACCAGTTGGTATGGAGAAAAGCCTGTACCAGACTTGATAACAACTCTATATGCCCACAAAGCAAATGCTAACTCTTTGTCCCAATTCTTCCCGTGGTGAGTCATCATCTTTTTTAGCATCCTCATCAATTCTCCATTAAACCTTTCATTCATCAAATTGCACTAGGGATAGCATGGTGTAGTAAATCTATGATTTATCTTACATTTGTCACACAGATACTCAAGTAGCTTGCTCTAAAAACCTTGACAATTATCTAACAATATTTCTAGGGGCATTCCATGTCTGCAAAATAGATCTCTTCATACACAAAGTTAGCTACATCTTTAGAAGTTAATTGCCTAATTGCCTTGGCTTCAGCCCACCTGGATAGATAGTCCACAGTTGTAAGTATGTAACATTTACCCTTAGCCATCACTGGTAGAGGACCCACAACATCTAATCCGTACTTTTCAAATACATCAAAGGCCAAAATTATCTTCCTTAGTTCTGGCCTCAAGATCCTACTGTCCATAGATTGACATTGCATACATGATTTACGTAGTGATTTACATCTTTATGTACAGTGGGCCATACATATCCCTCTTGCAAGACTTTATGAAGTGTGATCTTCACTACAAAGTGACCACTACAAGCACCTTCATGATTTTCCTCCAAAATTTTGTAATTTTTTTCCTTTTAAGAAACTCTTCTCAAAACCAAATCTGCTCCTCGTATAAATAAGATATCATTTATAAGCTTATACTTCAAAGCTTTTCTGACAAAAGTAAACTTATTATGCTTCTCAAGATCATTTAGAATTTGTCCAATTAGAAGAAACCGTTGTTCCTTTTTCAAGCTCTCTCATCCTAAGTACATTGGCACATTTGTCTTGATAACAAACACTTCAGTAATGGAACTCTGAGTAGCCTCATGTGCCTCCCTATTCTATTCTCTACCAATGTGTTGCAATGTCCACTTCTCAAAATTCCTTAGCCTAATCTTCATGTACATAACTGCTTTAACTTTTGGTTTTTTTCTTGCCACATTCCCAATACTTGCTTGACCACTAACAAAGCATCTCCTTTGATTTGCAGTCTTTCTACTCCAAAATCTACACACATTTGGAAACCCAATTCAAGTGTAGCATATTCTGCTTCATTATTGCATACCGCTTGAATTTTAACTCCTGTAATGTGCCTATCTTTGTAAGCTTTTCTGTTCAGTCTCTAAAAATTATTTGGTCTTTGTCTATACTATTACCAAATTTCTTTTGCAATAATCCAGTCTCGTGTAGACCAAATTTCGGCCAGGGTTCAAACATAATGTGCATGACCGTATAAATTTGGCACGTGCTTAAGACCCTATTGGACTACTTTTGGGAACATTGCAAGAAGGTCACAAGCCATATTTTGTGAGAAATTTCTGTTGCAAAATTTAATTCCCTCGCATCCAATTTTTT
The DNA here is from genome assembly GCF_041138505.1 of Cibotium barometz. Taxonomy (NCBI): domain Eukaryota; kingdom Viridiplantae; phylum Streptophyta; class Polypodiopsida; order Cyatheales; family Cibotiaceae; genus Cibotium; species Cibotium barometz. The sequence continues at coordinate 16,165,406 of NC_141072.1, read as the reverse complement.
GGCTACAAATTAGGGAATGCAATTCTGCCACCCCACATGTGGCAAATCTTAATTTTAAGCACACAAGCATACTATTAGACCTCACATTAGTGATCCCCATAAGCCAATTATGCTAGCATATCTTATGCTCAGGGAAGCCTTACCTTTCAAGATAGCTTAGGTCAAGAAATCCTAGTACAAGGAAAGAATGGTAAACCTAGGACTTGTCTGGTGAAAGCTAACTAAATGCTTAAGGGAATGAAGGCAGGACAATAGATCTTTATTGTCAAGCTCAATAAAGTCAAAGGACCCAAACAAGGGACCCAGAATGGCTTCACAAAATTTTTGATGTTTTTCCTAAAGATCTCTCTGATCTTCCACCACCCCGAGAAATATATCATGAAATAGAAATATTTCCAGGGTGTGAGCCAGTTTCAAAGAGATCTTATAAAATGTCTCTTCCAGAAGCAATTGAATTGAAAGAATAGCTAAGGCAGCTTTTGGAACAAGGATTTGTGCATCCAAGTAATTCACCTTGGGGAGCACCAATTCTATTCCAAAAAAAGAAGAATGGGATATTTAGCCTATGCATCGACTATAGGGTTCTGAATCAAGTTATAGTAAAGAACAAATACCCTATCCCTAGGATATATGAGCTTCTTGACAGGCTACATGGAGCCAAGGTGTTTTCCAAGATCGACCTCAGATCTGGGTACTATCAAATCAGGGTCAAGGATATGGATATCCCAAAGACGCTTTCAACACACGTTATGGGCACTTTGGGTTTGCAGTCATGTCTTGAGTCATGTCCTTCGGATTAACAAATGCTCTTGTAACTTTTAACTGATTAATGCAAGATATCTTTAGGCTCTATCTAGATGATTTTGTCCTAGTGTTCTTTGATGACATTCTGGTCTATTCAAAGACGGAAGAGGAACATAAAGAGTATGTGCACAAGGTGGTTACTAATGCAAGTGGAGTTGTAGTCAGAGGCGTTCTAGTTCAAGAGAAGAGGCCAGTTGCATTCACATCTCAAAATCTCTGAGTTCATGAGAAGAATTATCCAACTCATAATCTCGGGGGATTCACTCTATGAAAACTTACTATATCACGTGCGTTCAAGGCCTATTTTTAAAATCCCTTATCTGTGAATTTTTGAATGAATATATTGTACCCTTTCCTATTCAAATCTATTTTTTTTTCCAAAATATAATAATTAAGTCCCCTTTGTAAATATATTTCGGTAAGTTTTAGATATTTAAAATATCCTTCTGTTGAACTCACGTGATAGGCACATTTTTGGTAAGTGACCCCCCCGAGCTCATGATTTGGAGTTACTAGCTGTCATCCATGCTCTAAAGTTATGGAGGCATTATCTTTTCGGCCACAAGTTTTAGCTTGTTACGGATCACATAAGCCTAAAGTGGATATTCACCCAGCCTATGCTCACAAAATCCCTTTAATTTAGGAAAAGCAAAAAAAGCCAGATAAATTTTAGTCCACTGCAAACCTAAGCCCCCTACTAGTCGTAGTTCGAATAATTAATAATATGTAAGAGTCCCCCCTGCCGTTTCCATATGCACCCTTTTTGCAAGATACAAACATCTCTTCTATAAGCCATTCATACCGAAGAAACTCTTACTTTTATGACTCCATCTCAAGTTGTAACAATCTTTTAATATCTCGTCTGATAAACCTAGGATCCTGTTCGTCACATATTGATCACTTAAAGAATTGTAGCCGACAACTTTGCGTGCTGCTAGGACAAAAATGTCTTGTAGACTAGAGGGTGGGCAAAATATGTTAGGGAAAATTTGGAAACTACAAAACCCCCTAGGCAATGCACCCGTGTACTCTCTTTGTGGCTTGAATGTTGTGAGTGGTTATGCCATTTGGGTCAGTGCATTTGCTCTAGATTTGACTCAAGTGGATGCATGTTACATACCAGTGTGTGGGAGTAGTAATAAGACTGGTAGCAGATGGTGCTTGTTAGGGTTGCTGGTCTATGAGATCCCCCTAGTATGGACACCATTTCATATATATAGCCTATGTGATGGTCTTTGGATGCGTATATGTGTACATATGGTAAACAATTTGATTTTGGCCTTAGAAAGGTGAAAGGAAGGCTGGAAGTGTCGACGAATCCTTGGGGTGCTTCCAGTGTAGTTGAATGGTCAATGGGTTCCTCTAGAAGGTATGCCTGAGCAGTGCACCCATAGAGAGATGTTTGTAATGCCAAATATCTACCAAGAATCTAGGCTTTGAGTGGATTCAATCTCAGATGCAATTTGGGGAAGATACAGATAAGTTCGATACCCAATTCATGCGGAGAAAGTTGCCATTTCCGTCACTCTCAAAGCCTGTGTTTTTGCTATAAGATCCACTCTATTTGGGAATGGTGTGCAAGTGATTGGATATACTTTAATAAGCTCTAGAAGTTTGGTATATGTGGCAAGACCACTCATGTATCAAGGAGGAACAATGGAAAACATCTTGACATCGTTGTGGGCACACGTCATCTCACACGTGGAAATGGCTTCAGGCGAACACCTTGAAAATTCCATGTTGTGGTTGGATTTTTGGAGCATAGAGATACAGTCTTGACAGCTCTTAAATGCTAGAAAAACTTGGGGAAATTTGGTGCTTACATGTCATGGAAATCGAGCCATTCATTGGGTTCAAATCGGGGTGCAAAGGAGTTTGGGAAGCTGCCAAATAAAAGTTTTTTGTATGAGCACATGTTGCTTTGAGATCTTGAGGAAGAAGATGGGAACTTGGAGTGTGGAGGATCTTAATATTTTGAGCTAAAAACCCTAGTGCAACTTTATCCCACATGTGGATGAAAATTTGGAAAGTTAGGACTATAAGGGTTGGGCCATGCCCTCCCTATCTCCCCATATCCAAAGAGGAGAGTATGGAGAGAGGAGGCGTGCTCTCCTTGTGCTTTCAGATGGCGCTAGCTATGGGGGCTGTACATGTGCCTTTTGGTGCTCTAGTGGCTGCCCACTCCCTTCCAGGTACCCCTTTGACCCCCAGTTTGACCCTAACGGTCCCTTCACACTCCAAGAATCCAGCTCTTCCTAACCGCCTTAACCCAAAGTCAGTTTACACCCAATCTTTTTGAGGAAATAGAAGGGCATGAATTTCAATGAAAAAGAACCAAAACTGACAATTTCTAGTAGGACTAAGCTGAATTTTAAATTCCAAGAGAAAGAGAGAGAGAGTATATGAGACATCTTTGACTGTAAGCTCTAGTTCTCAAGGAGTTAACTCTTCCTTCTACCTTCCATTAAAGCCTTTAAGGTTATGGCTTTATAAGCTTTCTCTAAGGAATAATACAATGGAGTTTTTTACTTTTTTAGTTATTTTTCAAAGAAAATTACCTACATTGCCCAAAAATTACTCAAAAATAAGAAAACTTCTCACACCAAATAAAATAAAGAAAGTACAAAATGCCAAGTTGTTATTTTCTATTAGGATTTCATGTTTATATTTTGCTCTTGAGCAAGATAATCTCCTAGTCCTTGCAACTTTTCAAGTTTGGAAAGATTGATTTGACTGCAATTCCAAGTTAGGAAATAGTTTAAGAAAACATGAAGATTAGAGCAAGGGAGCTCACATGATATTTCTTGATCCAGATAGTGGTTACTTACCTCAAGTATCAGTATCACTGTCAGATTTTAGTTATCCAAGTCATTTGGGAATGACTCAACATTGGTTGCTTACTTTGGGTATTGGTAGTGTTGTTAGACTTGAGAGCTATCTAGATTATTCATGTGACCCAGATAATGCTCATGTCACTATTTTGAGCAAATTGATTTTCTAGTTTGATTGTTCTCAAGACTATTGGTTATAACTACTAGAGGGTGTTTCTATAGTGTTGCACAAGTGTGACTTGTTCTCCTTGAGTTCATTTTCTTGATCTCAAGAGTGAGCTCTTTTGAGCAAGGGTAATATGTGATGTGCACACTAGTGTTAGGCAAATTGGCAAGTTAGAGTGTGCATATGATGTGGGCAGACATGTGCTTTTTGTCCGTTATTGTTAGCATTGTGAGGAATTTTTCTTAGATTAATTTTTGTAGCTCACATCGATGCCAAATGTCTTTGGCATAGTGGTTGGCTTGGACCACTTATGTAAATATTGCGGTGTGCTCATTTGCTTTCTTTCGCTGATATTATGTATACACCTAGCTAGGAGGTTGGACCCTAGAATTGACTCTCTTTTTTTGGGATTGCTAAAAATGTTGTTTAAATATGGTTTTGGTTTGGATAAACCTAAATTCAAGATGCTTTAGCACTCATTTGGCATGGAAAGTGTGATACGCATGGTCATATTATATTTGGGATGTGGTAGTGTGTATCTCATCAAATCCGACAATGATGACCATGGAAAGTGATGGAAGATGATTTGGAAAGATAAACAACACAATCAATATTTTGCTTACAAAATTTGGTGCCTTTGGTGTCTATTTGGCCAAATTTCCACTCTAAGAGGTGTTTCACATGTAAAAAAGGTCAAAAACGCAATAGAATGGACATATTTTGGAGGTTTTTTAGGACAAAAGGGATCAAATATGCCACATCACTCATGGTGCCATGCTAGTTATGAGTAGGGAGCATCTTGAAGAAAAAATATAAACTCATTTGGTGCTCTTTCATGGGAGTTCAAACGTTTCTCTCTAGCACATGTTGTGTTGTCCAATACCTGTAACCAGCAAATTTCTTCATGTTTGGAGTGAGGAGAGCATGAATTAAACCTTTTTAGTGTTAATTAGTGGGTGTTGATGGAGAAGTAAGAAGGGAAAAAGAGTTTATTTGTGCATTTTGTGGGTACAACTAGGCACTTAGTGGTGAGAGAGAGAGGATTGGAACAACAAATTTGAGTGGGGAGTGATTGCATGACTTTGAGAGTGGGCTTTCTTGGCTAAATGTTTTGCACTTTTGAGTTTATTTTTCATTTTGGTGAGTGATGGGTAGAAATCAAAGCCTCTAAGAACATTGACTCACTTCATATACCAATTAGGATTTACAATTGTTTGTAATCCTTCAGAGGTGAGGCTTGAGTTGATTAAGGGAGCCTAGGTATTTGGTGTGTTTTTGTGAGACTTTTATGTTCAGAAAGTTGTATGTTGGGAAATTTGTAAGCAAGCTTGGTCTTGATAGAGGTAGAGAAGGGAGTGAGAGGGTTTTCCTGATGTGCCCAAAGCTTACAGGGGCCTTCAATTTTCTCATGTTGATGTGCCCTAAGCATTTTCCCTCTCGTTTTAGGGGTCAACCTTTCTACTTTGTGTTGTTAATGTGAAGGGAATGTGTCCTACTTGCCCTTTGGTCTCTTTAGTTGTTGGTCTTGGTGCCCTATATATGTTTCCTTTGATTCCAAGGTTAGAGGGTGAGTGGCTATAGAGGCAAGGCTTTCTTTTCTTTTCTCACCCAACATCTTTTTGGTGCCTCCACAGAGGATGGCCAAGCTTTTATTACCTATGGAGGGTGTATGTCCCATAGTAGGTAACCTTAGATGTGGTGCTTGTTGAGTCCTTCTAATCAAGATTTTCAAGTAAAATTTTGTGATCAAGACGATGTCTTATTAAGAGTTTTTTTTATGGAGAAAATGAAGACGTTGTAGAGTTTCTTGAAAACATGGAAGTTTCTTGTATTAGCAATCATGTTGATGATCCTACACATGTACTTCATATCTTGCAAATGTCTCAAAAGGGATGCAAGAGTTTGGTTCAAGTCTTATGAAGCTGGATGAACTAGAATGGCCAAATACTCATATATGGATGGATCCTATCAACAACAAAGTGAAATAGCATAATAATAAATTGTTAGCGGTCCGCCGCGCGACGGACGTCTATAGCATAGCTCACACACACTGACATAAATATGTCAATGCAAGGGAAGTGACCTAACTAGTGCATGGAGGCTACGTGAGTATGTTAAGCTCACGATATTCACTAAGACTATGACAAGAAATATGCTAATCGCACACACATCCACACATACACACACACTCACACACACACACACACACACACACACACACACACACCTATTCTAGCAATTGGACATATCCTTTCTATTGATGTAATTAGTGTGCACACAAGGACAAAGAGAAAGTGTATTGATGACTAGTGTATCCACCTAATGACGACAAGCATTGCAATGGAAGCTTTAATGGAAAGCTTTGTGTACACACACACTAGAGAGAGATGCTTTCCCTCTTGCATATGTGAAATTGGAGCTATTAATGCCTAGAGTATACTAAGGCTACACCATTGAAGCATTCTCTAACATTAAACCAATGCTAATCACGGATTAATCAAGCACACACACTCTCTTTAACCTACACACACACACACACACACACACATAACCAATGTCTACTCAAATCTCACTCAAAATCAATTATTAGACATTTGAAATCAACATAATAGAAGGAGCAAAACCATTTCCTTGCATTAGAATAGAGAAAGGAGGAATTACATGCGCGTAGGGAGTGCCGTAAGGTGCTTCTCTTCTCTTTGTAGAGCTCCACTAGTTTCTATGATAAGTTTGGGGATTCTCTAAAAAACCTAAGTTTTCACTTATATACCTCTAGGCTCTTTAAAAATTCAAAGACTAGTGGACCCTTGACCGTAATTACAACTTGAAAGGATGCGGCCCCATTTATTACATCGGCTAACAAAAAGGGTATCACAATCTGTGCGGGAAATAATAATTATTACATTGACGGTTTTCTAAAATATTCTGCGGGAATTTAAAAATTAAGTGTTGTCTTTGTCGCTTCTCCACTCCCGTCTTTACATAGATCTTTTCTTCTTTATTGTTTACTGATGTTGTTCCCTTCTTGGAACACTCTCCCCCTCCTATTTGCAGGGTCCGTGTCCTCGAACACTGGCCTTTGTCTTTGAAGTGCTTTTGTTGAGGGTTGGGTTGGCCTATTCGTCATGGAAGTTGCGCTAGGTGATGTAGATGAACCCCTCCAGATATCATTGGTGATTCCTTTCGATGCTCCTCTCCTCCATGCTATCACGCAGTGGATTTTGCATTTCCATTGCTTAAAAGGCTACCAGCCTTACTCCGAGATTGTGGAGTACAGGACCAAAAATGTTACTTGGTATTCAAAAAATCGTGTATAAAATGCATCTTTGAAAGTTTGCATTTGCAAGGTTGCAGGAACTGCAACCGTGCAAAAGACCCATTAAAATTGGCAGTGGAGGGGCCAATTGCAGGTTCCAACATAATCCTCCTCTTCCTACCAGGAACTGAGTCCAGGGAGCCCTTGTATGGGTGGTGTCGTGGAAATCCTCAATGCATATGACTATCCTTTTGCAAATTTTTGATAGCATAATGCAAGTGAGGTCAGGCACTCCCGTGAACTGGTTTATACACTATTTTAAGCTCTGAAGCATATACTTCTCTATGGGTTGCCTAGCTCCTTCAGGTTGAGGTAGAAGAGGGTAATTCAACCATGTTGGTCTGCTTGCTTCAACCTATTGTAATCTTCCCAACTTCTCCTTCTTCAAACTAGGCAAAACACTGGATCAATTCTAAGTTCTCTGGGTGCACTAACATAGGTTGTTTTGTTGTTAGGGTAGGTCCTGAACTACCTCAATCTCAATTGGGGTTGATTCTGCATGTTGGCCTTTGATTGCCATTGCTCCAGGGAGACTAGTTCATACCCTCCAATTTCTTCTTCATCACACTATGGGATTAGGCATTCTCTGACCTTTTGCACCTCATGTTTCATTAATGCATAGGGGAGAGTGGGCTTGTTCAACTCCTTTATTGAGTCCCCTGGTGCCTTGAAGCAAAGATTTGCACAGTGAATGGCTCCCACTCCATGCAATCCTTTTGCAAAGGCTCCAAGCATTCGACTATGTAGTTGCGAAGTTCAAATTTTGCTTGTGAATAGGCCTTGCTTGAGCTTGCAAGAAAGGGTTGGGAGGGTCCTAGTGCATCCTCTTCATCCATAGATGTGTCTATAGGCACATCTAGGTTGAAGGGCTCAGTGTTGGTGGATAGCTCAGTGAGAGGACCGGGCTGGAAGATCTGCTTTGTCTTCTCACACCTAGTCAAGACCTCTTTTGCTAGTTTTTTGTAGGTTTTTAAAGTGTCCACACATAGCCTTAACCCTTGGGCACCTTTGGCCTTTTGATTGACCCCAAACGGACCCCGGGACCCCGAACAGACCAAAAAGTGGCCGTACAGTCCACTATCACCCTTCTACATACATGCGCACACCTGGCACTCAACTTTTTCAATTATGCATCCATGTTTCTACACTTTAGATCCACAACAGCGTGATGTGGGCTCCACTATAGCCCTCATGATGACCTCCCATCGTAATTCATCACAAGAAGACACCCCCGCTGTGCCCACACATACCACGCGCAAGATTCCATCCGTTTGACCCTGACACCACTGGGGATGCCATTTGACGCACCTGCTTACCTCATGGAGTGGGCCCGCTGATAGCTTCCTCGAGAAGTTTTACGCTATACAACTCCTCATTATTGCATAAAATCACACGAATACTGATAATAATGAAAGTCGACATACTATGCACACACTGGCCTGCCTGTACACATGTGGGCCCCACGTAGCTACCTGGCTCTAGAGAATGGGCAATTGTTTATTTGATGCACCATGCATGTGTATGTACATATGCGCACATAAAAGTCACCAAAGGGTGCCTAAGTCATAGTGGGCCCCACCAAGTACTGGGCCCCAGCGAAATGGGCATCCATTATTCATCATCACCATGCCTTTCTATGTACAAATGCTAGCAAATGCATCTCAAAAAAACGCCTAACATAGTTTTCTTATCCCCTAGCCTGCTAGATCATTCATGATCAGAAACAAAGAGACTCCTGCATCGAAGGCTGCAACATTCTTCAAACACTCTGTGTCATTTCCAGACTCCTCACTCTTCTGCCCCATCATCAGGCTTGCATGATATAGCTTCAAGCGTAGCCCATTTACTCTTGAAGCATGTAACATTCCATCCAAATCAGCCAACTGATAAGTACCATTCGGAAAGCAATCTGCCACTCTAAAGGGACCCTCCCATTTCACTTGAAACTTCTTTTGAAAGGTTTTATCAAGTCTGCTGTTGTAACGTAGCACCAAATCACCTTTCACAATGCCCTTATCCTTGATCTTCTTGTTTATCTTTGCCAAGGCCTCATCTTGCATTCTCTCATAGTAATCTAAGGCATTCACCCTATCAAGCTGGACCTCGTGCAAACGTAATAGCCTCTCTTTGAAAGCATCACTTGAGTGCTCCATTAGCTTTTCTAGCATCTTGACTGCTGGTAACTCAACCTCCACAGGCAACAAAGCTTCCTTACCATACGTCAACCGAAATGGAGTGAACCCTGTGCTAGTCTTCACGGATATACGATAAGCCCACAAAGCACTAGGTAGCTCCAAGTCCCAATTCTTTCCTTGATGCTCTGTCACCTTAGAAAGAATCTGCACCAACTCCCCATTGAATCTTTCATTTAATCCATTGCACTGCAGGTAATAAGGCGTGGTATACATGTGCTTTATCTTCATCTTGTCGCACAAGTAATCCAACAAATCAGCTCTAAAACCGGGCCCTTGATTAGAAAGTAGCTCTAGAGGAACCCCAAATTTGCAGCAGATATCCTCATATACAAATTTTCGACATCCTTGGCAGTGACCTGCTTTGTTGCTCTAGCCTCTGCCCATCTTGAAAGGTAGTCCACTGCTGTCAAGATGTAACTTTTCCCTCGACTAGTGACAGGAAGTGGACTGACTGCATCAATGTCCCACTTCTCAAAGATATCAAAAGCCAAAATGGTCTTTCGCAATTCGGGTGTCAAAACTCGCTTCCCAAATGATTGGCATCTCTTACAAGAAGTACACCAATTATGCACATCTTTCTGCACACTTGGCCATACATACCCTTCCTGCAAAATCTTCTACAAAGTGATCTTGAACGCAAAGTGGCCACCACATGCTCCTTCATGGTTCTCTTCCAAGACCTTATACTGTTCTTCCTTCCAAGGCACTCGTCGTAAAACTAGATCAGCCCCTCGCATGTATAATACATCACCAATCAGCTTGTACCTACTGGCTCTGCGTACAAAACTATACTTCTTTGACTTCTCAACTTCTTGCGGAATAAGGCCTGTCAGCAAAAACTCCTCCTCTTGTGCCAAGGTTTCTCTACCACGATACAAAAGCTGATCGGCCTTCATCACAAACAACTCGCCAATCATGTCTTGGGCTGCTTCATGCGCTTCCTCATTGAGAGAATGCTCAATGTGCCTTATGCTCCATGCCTCAAATTTCTTCAATAACCCTTTGATCTTGAAGCACATTTCCTTTAAAGAAGTATTCTTGCTTTTCCAAACTCCCAAAACTTGCTTCACTACCAAAAGGGCATCTCCTCTTATGCATAGCCTCCTCACACCATACTGTAAACATATGTGTAAACCTGCCTCCAAGGTACTGTACTCAGCCTCATTATTACTGTGGGCATCGACTTTGAATCCCTTCTTACAAACTAGTTCCCCCTGCGGGTCATAAAGAGCTATGCCACCAGAAGCTGCATCATGGCTCTTCCTGTATGAACCATCAAAGAACAAAACATGGGCATTGCTAATCTCGGCCACACTTTCTACCTTTCGAACACTTTCCTCTGTGAGTGACAAGCAAAGGATTCTCCTTATAAGTCAACAAATCTCCCAAGGTAGCTCTGGTGCTATCTTCCACTAAGAGAACTCAAACTCTTGTAGCTCAATCACCCACTTCTTCACTGCCTTTGACATGTTCACACCATTAATGAGCTGAGGCAAAAATGTGTAGCTAGTCAGGAACACAAATGGTCGTGGCAAAAGATAATGGCAAAACCATCGGCAAGCAAACACCCCGCTCACCATCACCAACTCTATTTCTGATAAACCCCTCTCTGCCACCCACTGACTACACCCTACTAGCACAATAGACTGGGCGCATATATTGGCTCCCCTTCCCTTTTTGCAACAACATGGCACCAATGGCATCCTCCCCAACTGAAGGATTCACATAAAAAACTTGCTCCCAATCTAGAGCTTGAATTGCTGGCAGTGCTCCCAAAACTTCTTTGACACTCTGAAACACCTCTTCACACTTATCGTCCCATTGCAAAGGGTCATGCTTTGCCACTTGTTGCAATGGATATAAAAGCTATGAGGACAATGAAATAAACCTTGCCATGTACTTCACCTTTTAGATGAATGTTGCCAATTGTTTTGTAGACTCTGGGGAAGGAAGAAGCATGATGGCCTTGAACTTGTCTGGATCAGCTTCAATGCCATTTTCTGACACCATATGACCCAACAACTTCACTCTTGGCTGTGCAAAGAAACACTTCTTAGGATTGAGCTGGCCACCACAATCATCATAATGTTTCAATACCATCTGCAATTTTCACAATTCTCAACTCGTGTGCTATAGACATAATTTTTCACAATGCTCAACTCGTGTGCTATAGACACAAAAATCATCGATAAAGTCCTGCACACATCTTCCAATGAATGGCAAAAGCGCCCAATTTGCTCTCTTTTGATAGTGAGCTGGACCATTTGTCAACCCAAATGGTAGCACTGTATAGCAAAAACAACCCCATGGCGTAATAAAACAAGTCTTCTTTTGATCCTCGGGAGCAATCTTCAACTGGAAATAGGCAGAAAAGCCATCACACACACTGTACCTTTCATAACCCACCGCCACTGAATCCAAGATTTGATCAATGAAAGGTAGTGGGTATGGATCCTTCTTTGTGGCTGCAGTCACACAGGCTTGAAATCCACACAAATTCTCCACCTTCCATCCTTCTTAGGAGCGACCACTACTGGGCTCACCCATTCTGCTGTCTCCACAGGGCATATAAAACCAGCCTTCAATAGTTTGTCCAGACCCATTCTTCTTAATCTTTGACACACTAGCTTAGCTCCATCCTTGAGCTCTATGTGCAAGTCTTCCCCTTTGAAGCCTCGAACTTCTTCATAAGATGTGATGAACAGATTTGGATACTTCGACAACATCTATAAATACTTCTCCTTCTCCATGGCTGCGACATCTGTGCTAATCAACTTGGCCATCAATTCTTGCTTCTCATGTGACTCCACTTTGGGTTGCATTTGCTCTTCAATCACTTTATATGGGCCCTCAGACTCATCTTCAATCCCCTTCATAAACGCAACTATGCTAGTCTGCTCAAAGACCTTGCCCACAGCAATTTTCACCTAAGGGAGCATAAAAGTGCCTAGAATGAGTTTGAAAAGGAGGAGCACTATAACCCCCGCAATGTTCAGGTCGAGTACTATCAGGGTCAATGCATGGTGGACATGTATCTCGCCAAGTATCCATCAGGAGGTATCTGGTCGTAGAACAATGAAATTTAGAAACACTCATATCCATCATTACAATCCCAATCAAAAACATTGTAGATAAGATCATCTCAAAAAGAACACAATCCTCTAAAGGCATAAGGAACCATATTATTCAAACATTGATCTACCAAAGAGCTTCAATTGTAGTGTTAATGCCTTATCTTTGGTTTTAGGTATGTCCTTCTTAAGAGGTGGGAAGGTTAGCAATTGTCGAGGAATTTGAGCAAGATAAGAGGATTTAGGCATTGAAGTGCTAGAATCTATGCTCAAAGGAGACTCATGTGAAGTTGGACTTGTCTTAGGTTCACAAGTTGATGGTGGAATTGTGTAACAAGGAGAAATTGGGACAACTAGTGATTCAATACATGTTTTGGGAAGATCAACACAAGAAGTTTTGTAGGTGCTATCACAACCACCTATCCTATCTTGAAGAGGTTGTGTTGATTTCCTTTGCACCCACTGATATGGAAAACCAAGGGTGGCTTTTGGAATCTTTCTGATACACTCTTTTACCCCTAGCAAACCATGGCATTTGGGAAGCCAAAGTGCTGTTGCACCCTCATAATAGCCTTGTGCTTTAAGAACATGCTTTGGGACCCAACGAGTAACAATCTGAGGTTTAGGTTTGGAAAAGATGTGCTTTTTAGGAGGCTTAGCAACTAGGCTAGATGGTACAAGTTTGTACGCATCTTTGGGTAGCCAAATTGATAATTTCTTCTTGCCTGGCCTTCTTTGAGCAGTGACTAGAGTAGTTGGAACATGCCAGCCATGGCCCTCACTTGAGGACTCATCGATTATCCACATCATTTGTGTTGGAGCTTCAAGAGCAGATTTTGAAAGTGGGTTGTGTAAGGTAGAAATACCACCCGTTTGACATGATAAAGCTCGTGGAGTAGCAGATCCCAATACGCAATCAGAATCAATTTGCAATTTGTATTGTCTATTCTTCTAATCTAAAGAACAATTGGTAGCACTTAACCATGATCGACCGAGAATAGCCTCTACCACTGCCTTGGACTTACTTGCCACATAAAATGGAACTGACATCTGGTGATCCTGAATGGACATCATAATGACACATTTTTCCTCTATAGGGTTATCTTCACCTGAGAAGCTTCGTAAGTCAATAGGAATGTGCACAAGTGTTGGTTGTCCCAAGGCTATCCATGTGTCAAACGAGAGAACATTATAATCTGCACCAGAGTCAATTAAGGCACAGACAAAGTAGGTAGTCTCATGAAGATGAAGGCACACTTGAATATTGAAAGGATCGACATATTGTTCATCAGTAGCCAATTGTAAGGCCAACATAGAAGCTTTGCGACGCACCTTGGCTTTTGCAACTCTAGCTTTAGCCTCTTCTTGAGCCTGACGTTTAAGTAGGTCTTGTGCTTCTTTCCGTGTTTGTGCAGCATGCATTTGTTGAAGCTCAGGCATTATCACATCATTATCAAAATCAGAGTCCCATCCATCTTCCTTATCAGCATCATTAGTAGATTTGAGTGTTAAATCCTCCACTGAGACTTCCTCTACATGCAGTGCTGTTGTGGATGCATCCCCATAGTACAAAACATCTAGAAGGTCACGTGGTTGTACCATTCATATAGGAATAATGTCATATCCATCTAAGTCACAAAATTGAATTGGCTTAGGTAAAGCACAGGTGATAATAGTGCAAGGACATGACTCCATTCTAGTGGATCAATTAAATGCTCAGGGAAGGGTTGTGGAATGTATGCCTCATCTGATACACTTCGATTACCCTTAAGTCTCTCAGTGTTGAAACCCCTACATGAGGCTCCATACATCCACAGATCTTCTCGCCCATCTGACAATGTAACTCTTGAGCCCTCAGATGAAGCAGAATCAAACTCATTTATTGGAGACCTTGTTACATCACGATAGGAGTGATTCTTTAGGTTGACCCTTGTGATGACAGAATCATGTCGGAGGTACAAATAATTGTATCCCCAATCTTGAATCATTTGAAATTGTCGCATGAATGGTCTACCCAATATCACTTCATAGATTGGATGTTTTCCAAAATCCACTACTGCAAAGGTGTGCTCATATTCAATCCCACATGTGGTGACCAATATGTTCTCAAGCAGCCCCAAGGGGATGTTCTAAGCTTCCATCTGCTAGCTGCAAGCGCATCCTGGTACTCCTAATAGCTGGTTTGCCCCACCTTTCCCAAATGGACCTTGTCACAATGCCCACTCCTGCACCACCATCAAGTATTGTAGTTGAAGCTACTTTTCGCACTTCTAATGGGAGGGTAGCATTTCCTTGATCGTCCTCACAAAATTTTCCTACTTTGTTGATAGGAATTGGCATAACATGCTTTGTCTCAAGGTGCATAGTACAATGATGGTGACTCTTTTGTAGAAATACCTGCTCTGACAAACATGTGGCAATATCATGCCACAACTCTGGACGAAGCTTTATCAAATCAAGCAAAGGTAAGGTACAAGCCACTGGTGCTGACAAAATAGCTGGCACGATACCCATATCCATCTCCTTTGTCAACCTTCTATGCATGGAGGGTATCCTCAAGGTTTGAGAACAGTTCTCATATTCTCCCAAATATGATGGTAAGGTTTTCATTGTATGCTTACTTCTAGGAGAAATAATTGTGTGAACTTCCTCCTGGATGCTTGGGCGTCTAGATTTGTTTTCTGTGCCCCTGGTAAAATCCACCTTAGAGAATGGAGGTGAAATAATAGAGGACATATTCTCATTAACTTTCTCATGAACTGCTGCCCACATCTCATTTGCCATGTCCTCGTTAGCATCAATAACTTCATCATTGCATGGGAAGGCAAGGCTAGGTGGTGGCAGAATACCTTCTTTCAATGGGGTGTCAATTGGTGCAGACTTCTCGCTATGAGATTGTGAGATGAGCTCACTTTTCATTTCCCGACTTGATGACACTTCTGGTATGGTTTCTAATGTTGGCTTAAGAGAGGTTGGGCCCCGAGGGATAGGTGGAGGCGGTCCCTCAAGTATTGATTGAGCTTCCCTAATGAGTTGCTGATGTACAGCAAGATTGATCTTCTCCTCACGAGGGTTTGGGTATTCTTGAAGCTTCTTGGGTAGCTCAGATAAAGCTGCAATGCGACTTCTATGAGCATCAATGATTGCATCTAGAGTCTCATTCACCTTATCCACAAAAACAGAACCCCCAGAACTATCCTCGGTCGTACTAGCCTCGTCTTGTTTAGCACTAGGCCCAGGTTGAGGTTGATGCTCCTCATGCACTTCTTGGGATGTAAAAGTTTGATCCCTCATGTTTTGTTTAGAGACTTCTTGAGAACTAGTGGATGCACTCTTAGTTCGCTTGTTGCGATTCTTTTTCCTCCTAGTGGTCCTTTTTCTATTGGAATGTAGGGTCTTGTCCACTAGATTTGCCTTTGCATCCCTAGTTCGAGGTGTCTCATCAGTCTGTATTTCGGCATTTCATGTCTGTGATCTAGTCATGACTCTAAGTGGCACGACATCCTCATTCTCTGATGAAGGTGGCGATGGAACTGCCCCTACAAGGTTGAGTGAGACCTTTGGTTGAGAGGTGCCTTCCTCATGTGGTTTCAGCAAACAGTCCTTTGGGAAGTGTTCTACACAACACCCTAGACAATATCTTTCAGTTGGTGGAAACTGTGGTACTGTTGTATTGGATCAAGCTGCTTGCCTTGAGCAATGTGGACAATCACGAGCCCAATGGGGTTCTCCACACTCATAACAGGGGCCCATTAGTAATAGAAGCATTTGAAACTAGCCAGTCTATAATATTCCGTGATGGTAATTGTTGTCTTTCTAGAATACCATATGTGTGTTGGTTATCCATCAACTTATCGAAATGGTCATAAAAGAAAATACCGGATTGTGCCAATTGTGTTGCAGATCTTCCTCTGTATTGCAGTTCTCCTATTATCCCATGCAAAACATCAAATAACCCCAATATGTATTGTATAGGCTGCCATTGTTCATAAGATAATGGATAAACATCTATGTCAAAAGAAACAAAAACAAACTTGTAGTTACAAAATCTTTAAAATTAAAACAGTAAATCTAACATGTTTATCTATCATTTTTCAAACACTTATAGTTTGTTCTATGTTGTGGAAGATAGTCTAGATAGTCATGGATAATAAGCTCTTTCTACATATAAACATACTCGATCAATATTTCCTTAACATTATTTTTCCCATCAACAAACCTGAAGTCTTTCACTTTGTCTTTCCATGCTGCTAAGAGCACATTATTAGATCTTGCTCTCCTTCTCCTGTTTGGTTGCATAAGTCCCCAGTTACGTTTTGACATGACAAGTTACTCCCGTTGACTCACTGAAGAAATTGTATTTACCACTACTACTGAACAAATAGAAGAATAAGGTCTCTATTGTTTAGACATTGCCTCTTTACATATTGTTTGTTCCTCCATGTTTTGTACCAAACGACGTTTTGCACATTTTGCACATGCACGCTGATATTTTTTGTCAACATTTTTGATGAATAGAGGAGCAATAGATGACAAAGAGTAGAAACAATGGAGCAATACCTGTCAACAGAGTGGAAAAAGAATAACAATCGAAAACATAAGAGCTCAACCATGAACAGGAAAAGTTGTTTTAGGAGGGAAGTTTTTCACTCCTCTTTGATTTCCTTCAAAGTGTATTGACTACTCTAACAACCTAAAAATCTAGTAGAAATTAAAAAATACACCTACATTGAATGCATAACCTTAACATTCAGAATAAAGAATAGTTTTAGTCTTTCATTTTTGCAAATTAGAATTTGATTTACAAGTTTTCCAAGGCTACATTGGCTTCTCTCATTGGAGGAAAGGGATTTTTCATTCTAGCCAAAATAAGCTCTAATTTTCCCTAATACTACGGCTCACCAATACATTGATGTCTGTGATGTCCGACGACTCCACTGTTAAAGTGTTCTCCATGTACCTTCCAGCCTTATGTACATCTTCTTCAACCTCTGTCCACTTGCACTGTTCTTTTGGAGTGTGTTTTCTAAGAGCCGCCTGCTCCATCTCTTAGTGCTCCTTTGCTCTTGAAGATTCTCTTGTAACATCACATGTGTGTAAGGTACTTAGTGCTCATGTCATTAACATTATCATGAAGGAGCTCTTCTTTTTCTCTGGGTCCATTGCCCTGGCTATCCTAAAACGATTGTAGCCATCAATACTACAAACACCATCCCGAAGCATATGCTCCTAAAGATTCTACTCCAACATCACATGTGTGAGGTATTTAGTGTTCATATTATTAACGTTATCATGAAGGAGCTCTTCTTTTTCCTCCGGTCCACTACCCTAGCTATCTTGCCTAAAAGGATTGTAGGCACATCAATACTACAAGCACCATCACAAAGCATATGTTCCTTACAAGTACACATCCCACAAGACCATAAAGTGTTGTTACGAAACGTCGATGCAAGAAGATGACATTAGATCCTCATTGACATTCAACCATGCAGGAAGTTTGTTAACTTCTGAAAATCTATCTTTTCAATTGCATGTGTTTGGTTCTCTGAAGTAGTCCCCCAAAATCTAAGTTACATATTTTTAGATCCTTTTGGATTTTGTAATGATTGTTTTCTATAAAGGCCTCCTTTCCATTATTCCCTTCTTGCCCTTGCCTAAAGCAAGGGGGGGTGTTTTGGTATGCCGATGTAAGAAATCTGTCCCCCGAGAGGGACTATACCTGTCAATCCTTTGCACAAGGCTATGCTTTATGAACTTCTAAACCATGCTCTTAGCCATCCATGTTCATGAGATACTCATCCAGTTGTGGGGTCCATGTATGGGACAATTGAATTTTATGCATGCAACTTCACCATCACTTCAAAGGAGGGCTTGTTGAGTATTTAAGATTAGCCTAAAGTCTAGTCAATGGTCAAGCATCCTTAGTGGTGAACACACTAGGTGATAACACCCTCTTATTTAGGGTCAAAAGAAAAGGCCTTGGTGCATATAAAAGCATGTATTTGGGTAGATTCATAATCACGATGAATATCATTTGAGTTGTGCAAACTTGCTTTCTCTCTTGGCTCGAGTATCTCAACTCTCTCCCCCTATTACTTTCTCTAGCCCGAGTGGAAGAGCTAAATCTGATGTTGCTACAGAAACAAGTCGAAGAAGAGGCTCAAATCAACAAGCAAGCTCCAGCTAAGGTAATGGACACATCAGGTAAACCCTCTTCCACTAATCCTGTGGTTTGTCTTCCTCCTGAGCTGGTTCATTCGGTGGAAACTGATTACACAGCCCATTGTTTAGTTGGATTAATGTTTGGGCCAAGACCACCAGTAGATTTCCTTAGGGGGTGGGTCAAAGATAACTGGAATTCCATTGGTATCGAGGTAGAGATCATCCAAGCCCTCCCAAATGGATACTACCTCTTTCTATTCAAGGACCCAAATATGGCCCTTAAGGTCCTAGGTTCAAAGCAATGGATGTACAGGAACATCCCATTCTGTTTTTTCAGTTGGTCCAAGAACTTTAACCCTCAAGGTCCTAAACCCTCAGCTTGCTCGGTGTGGGTGGAGCTTCCTAACCTGCCCTTCTACTTGTACCCTTGGCTAAAAAAAATTGTCTCCCCTATAGGGAAAAGTGCTAGGCATGAGACCCAAGAATGATTACAACCTGGCTTAGCATCCTCAGGTCCTTGTGGAAGTGGATCTAGATAGGCCCCTTATTGATGAGATTGAAATCAATTGAGGTGAGTACAACATCTAGCAAAGCATTCTATACAAACAGCTACCCAACGCATGCTTCCATTGTGGAAAGCAAGGACATGTTATTAGAGAGTGTCCTTCAAAATACCCCA